>NC_092775.1:17207134-17540571 GCF_047496795.1 Chiloscyllium punctatum
AAAGTCACCTCTTAATCTTCTCAGCTGCAAAGGTAATAAGCCCAATCTCTCCATCTTTCCTTGTATCTAAAATCCCTCATTCCTGGTATCATTCCTCTCTCCAGGGCTTTAACATCCCTCCTTACATAACTTGCCCAGAACTGAACACAGTTGTTCCAAATGTGTTCTGATCAATAATTTGTAGAGGTGTATCATCACTTCCTTGCTTTTATTCTCTATGCTTTTATTTATAAACTCAAGGATCCGAAACATCTTCTTAACAACTGTTTCAAGTTGCCTGATAATTATGCACTTGAACCCCAAGGTCCCTCTGCATATGTACGTCCCTCAAAGATATACCATTGAGCCTGTACTGTCTCTCCATGCTTCTTTTCCCATAATGCATTAGCTTCCCTAACTGTAGCAGTTTTTTAAAAAAGGTCTCTCCCATTTCTGACCACACAAAACAATGTTGTCTGTCTGAGACAGTATTCAAACTGTAGGGAGGCCTGCATGAAAAATGATCTCAAGAAGTGGATTCCTTTATCCTGTACCCCATGGCAATGCAGTAAGCCATTAACCTCAAATTCAGATCAAAGAGTAACTTACATATCCTTGCTTGGCCCCAAATTCATTTCACCTTAGAAATAAAGTGACAGTGTACTGCACAGTTATTTACAAGTTAATACCTTCAACAATTTTCTGAGATTGTAGGCAGAATCTTATTGGGGTCTGAGTGAAGTGGGCTACCTGACACAGTTGGGTAACATGACTCATGAGGCCTATCTCTTTGTTGGGAGCAGCTAACACCATCTTTTATGCATTTTACAAGCATCGTGGTGCGATTCTTGCTAAGCAGGGGCAAACTGTTTTTTTGTTGGCCCAACCTGCCTTACCTGCCTTCAGCTTTCAACATGCCAAGTGAGCCAGATGCCATAAGATTTTGACATGAAAATCAGAGTGGGTACCTGATGACATCAGCTCACCAATTGTTCCAAACAACCCCCATGTTGAACAATGACGCACATTAAGAGGGAGGGGAAATCAGATGTGAGAGATGCCATAGAGGTATGGTGGGTAATGCTTGCAGCACGTTTGGTAAGTTATGGAAAAAAAAAACTCACAGGGCTCACAACAGAAAAGCCCTTTGCACGTCCTCCCCGTGTCTGCGTGGGTTTCCTCCGGGTGCTCCGGTTTCCTCCCACAGTCCAAAGATGTGCAGGTCAGGTGAATTGGCCATGCAAAATTGCCCATAGTGTTAGGTAAGGGGTAAATGTAGGGGTATGGGTGGGTTGCGCTTCGGCGGGGCGGTGTGGACTTGTTGGGCCGAAGGGCCTGTTTCCACACTGTAAGTAATCTAATCTAATCTAAAAAAAAATCTCAGAGCATGCTTCTAGATTAGATTACTTACAGTGTGGAAACAGGCCCTTCAGCCCAACAAGTCCACACCGCCCCGCCGAAGCGCAACCCACCCATACATTTACCCCTTACCAAACACTACGGGCAATTTAGCATGGCCAATTCACCTGACCTGCACATCTTTGGACTGTGGGAGGAAACCGGAACACCCGGAGGAAACCCACGCAGACACAGGGAGAACGTGCAAACTCCACACAGTTAGTCGCCTGAGGCGGGAATTGAACCCGGATCTCTGGCGCTGTGAGGCAACAGTGCTAACCACTGTGCCACCATGCCGCTTCATGGGCACCAGCCATGTGGACCATTTGTCCACAGACATTGGCATCCAATATGTGCCAGCTTCTCGCACCTCTCATGTTCCGCTCCAATCTATGAATAGGTCACTTCAGCAGTTTGCACTTTAGGCTACACCAACAGCTATCATTCTATTGCTACAGCAAGGACAACTGTGCATTCAGAGACGAACATCCAAATCACAGACTGGCTCAGGCCGCAACTCTGAGCTCTTCACTTGCTATCATAGAGTGCACTCACTTTGTCCCTATCTGGATGCTCACGGTATTCCAGTCTTGCATGATCTTTGGGGCTTCGGCTCTTCAGCCTGAAATATGCAGGCCATATTACTTTGGTCTTGCCATGCATTTAGCACAGACACAAAAGGAAGGAAGCTCGTCCTCATTGTTAACATTCCTCAGTCATCTCAAGTGATCAGCCTTCACTCGAGGGTCTGAGTACAGTGAGTTAAGGACAGCCTCTGATCAAGTCTGGAGGCTTGGACACAGTCGGTCAGCACTTGGGACTGTCGATGTCAAGAGGCTGTCCACAGAAGGGATCAGGAACTAAATATCGGGCACTCACTTTGAGTGTTTTCACCCTCTTGTGTGCTGCTTTCCTCAGGGAATGAGAGACAGGAGAATGGGTGGAAAAGCTGTTACTCTTGGTACAGGTTGGGAGGTGTCCCTAGTGAGTGAGTAGGCAGCACAGTGGACACACAAGGTTAGTGGGGTCAGAGGTTGGGGGGGGGGGGGTAATAGTGAGTATAGAAACTGCTGCAAACATTACTGATTGTTAGAGTGCAATAATTGATAGAAGGTGGATGTAGTACAAAGATAGACTATATGTGAGGAGAGAAGATGGTGGCACTTACACTGGTGAAAGGAGAAGGTCATCGATCTTCCTTCTACAGTGCTGGGCATTTATTGAGATGGCTGGCTTCATTCTGATCTGGGTGGCAATGTTGGACCAACGTTGGCATGGTCTGATATCACAGTCTCCACTGTTGGTCCTGGGGGAAGAGGAAGTCCTGCCTGCTCACTACCTCATCCATGTGTACAGAATGTTGCTCCTGATTGCTATCCCTAATGTATATCAGGATTTTAAACACAACTGATAGAGTTCCCTGTGATGGAATAACTAACTGACCTGCTTTCCCCACTTCAATGCCATACAGGAGGAACTGAGCTAGATGGAAACATGTGTGTGATAGCCATGGCTACTGAATTGAAGCTACAACAAGCTACTGGATTGCAGATTCAACAAGAAAGGAACTCATCAAAAGTTGGAATTCTACAATTTTTCTAAATATTATCTGCTCTGTCCAAGTTTCGTAGCTTTGTAAATTTATTTGGTTTCTTTCATTATTCAAGATTGTACGATTAGCCTTGGATTTTACCAGTTAAGAGTATTAGAGCAAGAGACAACCTTCCTTCAACAGACCAATTTTAGCAATCAGGCGTGATTGGAACCCAGTAATTGGACTTTGCAGAACAGGCAAGAAGCCATGGAGAAACCTCAGTGGAAAACTCTGCAGTTTGGAGTGTACCAAGTAGATTGAAGGGGGATTAGTATCGGATATTCACCTGAAGGGGTGTAATGTGTGGGAATTGGGCATGAAAGGGGAGAATGTTTTTATGATGGGAGAGGCTTGGGTTTCATTAGGGAAGTAGTGCTGAAGAAAGGTATAAAAAGTTTTTATCTAGGTGAATCTTACTTATCTCTTCCCATCAGGGAATGGCTTTTCCTCTCAGGACAATTGTTAAAATAGTTGTCACATTGTGTGGGACCTGGCATGCCTATAGAAGGAAGAACCCTATTGGTTTTGAACTGATGAACTTGCCACTTGTGCAGGAGAGCAGGAGATCGAAAATCAGAATGGTGAAATCCCTGGTGGTTTTCTAACAATAAGTCACCCGGAAAATTCTAATTATGAACAACACAGTATTTGCTTCATCACTAAAGCTTCTGTTCAGAACATTTAATTGTACTAGGACAGAATGAGGACTGCAAGATGCTAGAGATCAGAGTCGAGACTGTGGGTGCTGGAGAAGCACAGCTGGTCAGGCAGCATCCGATGAGCAGAAAAATCAACATTTCGGGCAAGAGCCCTTCATCAGAAATGAGCTCGTTCCTGATGAAGGGCTTATGCCCAAAATATTGATTCTCTTGCTCCTCGGATGCTGCCTGCCCTGCTGTGCTTTTCCAGCACAACACTCTCAACGTTCAATTGTACATGTGCCTCATATTTGCCAAAATACCTGCATGCAAAACATCTGAAAATCACGATGTAATTCTGTCAGAAAAATAGAGCAACACCAGAAACATAGAACAATTACAGCGCAGAAGGCCACCATTTGTCCTGTTGTGCGCTTACCAATTCTCTGCAAGAGGAGCTTGGCTAATCTTGTTCCTATTCCTTTTCCCATAGCCCAGCAATCTTTTTCTTTTGACTTGCTAATCCAATTCTCTCATACTCTCAAGCAACATATTCTGGATTGTAACCACTCACTGCATTTAAAAGAAAGTTAGTTTTCACATTGTTATGCCTCACTGGAGTGGTGCACAACACATTAAGTCCCACCATTCCGGGAGTCATCACAACAGTGAAAGATTTCAAAAACGAATTCCCAATCCCCAATTTCAGACCTAGGTTGACAGAAAACATGGATTAGGCTCCTGTACTTCAATATTTATTATAGATAAAAGTTCCTCATTACTATGAAACAATTATGAACTGTTGACATATACTGTTGTATATTAGTTAAAACACTAACCCTCTTATAAACATAGTGACGGACAATGATAGGGAAGGAAAATGCTGCATCTCACACTCTGATACTCATTAATGCTTGCAGATTTTGCCATACTTGTGGGTGCTATGGGTAGAGGAAAAGTCTGAGAAGGCAGTTCAATGATCTCTGTTCCCAGGGTTTTCTAAGATGATCCTTTTGGCACATCATGACTGTTCCTTGATTGTCCTCCTGCGGACACCTTTATTGGCAGGAAGCACAAGGTGGGTGTTTCACTCCTCTAAATCCTCTGGATTACTGGTTTCAGAGTCCCAACTTACAACAACTGCTGAGGGAAAAAAATAAACTGCCTTTCTTCATGCTTCAGGTGTTTTTTATTTAACTGCAGAACCATAAGCAGCTTCTTTCCTTCCAGAGATTCATGGGTTTCTGCCCAAATATTCACATCCCCAAGCTGTTCAGCGACTGGGCAGCCAATCACAGAGTTGTCAGCAGGCAAAGGACTTTGTCATTGATAACTGGTTACTAGTCCATAGACCAATCAACTGCTTGTTGTCAACCAAATCTCCATTTGTACATATCCCTTGGCTCCCACTCATCTGCAAACTTTCCCTCCCACTGCTTTAACACGCAGTAATGTAAACCACACTTACAATGGGCGGAAGTTTACTTTCTTTTTAAAAATACAGAAATATTTCAACAATCCTTGGTTTGTCAAGCAGTTCATTTCCCATTTCTGTCCACAATCAAAATACGAAAAAGTCAAAAGGTAAATTATTTACAATGTCAGCTTTTTTTTTGTCCATTGCTTTACTTTCTCTCCATTTAATTTCTTTGAACTTTGAACATCTTTACTGTATTTCTCAGTACTCTTTTCACTTACACTAGCACAGTACAGAATGCTAATGTCCCAAAAATGTGCATGTTGTGCGGCATTCCATTAAGTGCATGACTCAGTCCATGGTTAATAATTCACGTCACCAGCTCATTGTGCAACCCTAGGTTCTTTCATCACAGTGCTAGCAATTAGATTTGGCTCTATAGTCTCTCAGTACGGCACTAATCAATGGTTATGTTACCTCAATGTTTCTCAGTATAACATTAACTTGTTATCACAGGGCTGCAATCTCTTTAAATATAGCATTAACCAGTTTTTACAGTAGAGTCATAGAGATTTACAGCATGGAAACAGGCCCTTTGGCCCAATTTGTCCATGCTGACCAGTTTTCACAATAAAACTAATCCCCTTTTGGTCCATATCCCTCCATACCTATCCCATTCATGTACCTGTCTACGTGTTTCCTGAATGACTAAATTGTACTCGCTTCCACTACTACCTCTTGCAGCCCATTCTCCACCCTCTGTGTGAGAAAAATTGCCCCTCTGGACCCTTTTGTATCTTTCAAATCTCACTTTAAACCCATGCTCTTTGGTTTTAGATTCCCCCTACCATGGTGAAAAGCTGTTGACTACTTACCTTATCTCTGCCTCTCAACCTCACTAAGGTCACTCCTCAGTCTCCAATGTTCCAGGTAAAAAAGTCCCAGCTTATCCAACCTCTCCAAATGTCCCAACACCTATACTCAATGCTCCTTGTTCTATAACAAGGATCTCCTTGTTCTATAACATTCCCCACAGCCTATCATTGACTGTGTAAGCCCTGCCCTTACCAAAATACCACCCCCTTGCATTTATCTAAATTAAACTCCATGTGCCATTCCTCAGCCCATTGGCCCAGTTGATCAAGATTCTGAGATAACCTTCTTTGCTGTCCCCTATACCATCAATCTTGGTGCCATCCTCAAACTTACTAACCACATCTCCTAAATTATTATCCAAATCATTTATATAAATGATGAATAACAGTGGTCCCAGCATTGGCCCCTGTGACACACTGTTGGTCACAGGCTGCCAATCTGAAAAACAACCCTCTATCACCACCCTCTGTTTTCTACCGTCAAGCCAATTTTGTACTTATTGGCTAGCTCTCTCTGGATCCCATGAGATTTAACCTTACTCAACAATCTTCTGTGCGGTACCTTGTCAAGTACTATCATCTCAGTACAAAACCAGCTCTGGTTATAATTCCATCATCTCTTTGCAGGAGAATCTACGTTTCGGGCATAAGCCCTTCTTCAGGAATGAGGAAGGTGTGCCAAGCAGGCTAAGATAAAAGGTAGGGAGGAGGGACTTGGGGGAGGGGCGTTGGGAATGCGATAGGTGGAAGGAGGTTAAGGTGAGGGTGATAGGCCGGAGAGGGGGTGAGGGCGGAGAGATCGGGAAGAAGATTGCAGTTCAAGAAGGCGGTGCTGAGTCCGAGGGCTGGGACTGAGATAAGGTGGGGGGAGGGGAAATCAGGAAGCTGGAGAAATCTGCATTTATCCCTTGTGGTTGGAGGGTTCCTAGGCGCAAGATGAGGCGTTCTTCGTCCAGGCGTCGTGTTGCCATGGTCTGGCGATGGAGGAGGCCAAGGACCTGCATGTCCCTGGCGGAGTGGGAGGGGGAGTTAAGGTGTTCAGCCATGGGGCTGGGTTGGGTTGGGTTGGGTTCTGGAGGTTGGGTTGGTTGGTACAGGTGTCCCAGAGGTGTTCTCTGAAACGTTCCGCAAGTAGACGGCCTGTCTCCCCAATGTAGTGGAGGCCACATCAGGTGCAACGGATGCTGTAAATTATGTGTGTGGAGATGCAGGTGAATTTGTGACAGATATGGAAGGATCCCTTGGGGCTTTGGAGGGAAGTGAGGGGGGAGGTGTGGGCGCAAGTTTTACATTTCTTGTGGTTGCAGGGGAAGGTGCCGGGACTGGAGGACCAACCCAACCTCCAGAACCTCTGCCACTCCTGTTCATATCTGTCACCCTGGGCTCCCTGATTGGACAGGCCCATTCAGGGAACTCATATTTTATGAGGTCCACCTGGCTGACCTTGTTCCAATCACTATACCCATAACCCTTGATTCTGTACCAGTCCAAAATCCTATCTGTCTCAGCATTGAATATAATTAGCAACCGAGCAGCTAAGTCCTTCTGGGGTGAAAATTCCCAAGATTCACTACTTGCTGATTAAAGAACTTTTTCTAAGTCTTAAATGATCTCATGTTGTGACTCCTCACTCTGGGCGCTCCAGTCAAAGAAAGAGTGTTGTGTCCTCTACCCTATCAAACCCACTCAGAATCATTTCAATGTGCTTCCTTCCATGGCTTCAAGACTCTTGTGAGTTCAGGCCAATTCTCATTGGAGAGAACTCTCAAGAAAATAATCAATATTGTGAACCTGTGATGCACTGCATCCAAGGTAACTGTAACCTTCATTAAACAGGAGCTCACATTACTCGTAGTCACAGCAAAACCCTGGACAAGATATTTTTAATCAACCTGTTCAGAGGTGGTATTGCACACCTCTGGGGCAGACAAGACTTAATCCTGGACCTACAAATTCATGTACAACTGGAACAAAACTAAGTTAATGCTGTCTTGCAATAAAAGCCAAAATGCCTTTGCCTTCTGAATTGTTTGCTACATCTGAATGCCATCTTCCTTTATGCTTTATAAGAGGACACCTGGATCACTTTCTGTTCTCCTGCTGGAGATGCAGCATCCAATTCTTGTATAGAATGTCGTGTCAACTTATCCTGCGGTCAGGGGTTATGGGGTGGCACGGGGAGAAAATGATTGATGGTGACCAACACTCCAGCTTCAATGGAGGGACAGCGCATGACTGTGTTTGTTATGACTACGTAGTATGTTTGGGTCATCAGTGATAAAAGTGAGCAGTTAAATAAATGGTGAAAATGTGGGGTTGATCAGTAGAGGTGACACAGAGGGCAAGGAAGAAGGAAATTTGAAGAATCAAGAGATCACTTAGACTGAGAGACAACTCACTCCATGAAGTGCATCTGTGTTGCCTTCCATTCTCATCCAAATTGCAAACGTGCACTGGAAATGAAAATGGTTCCAATCACACCTGGAGTGGGCAGAGTAAATGTTTCATTCTCTGAGGGAAGGGCTTGACTTCGGTGGCATTGTAGGGTCCCTTCTAAGGACAATAGCGTGAAACAGACACCACACAGTACAGGTGAAAAATATCTGTTACCACAAAATTCTGTAAGTGATTCTTACGCATTGACCTTCTGTATTGACGAAAGACCTTAGCCCCAAGTACACTTGACCACATTACTCAATATTACAAACCAATTCTATTAACAGCACAAGCAATGTCTTCAGGCCTGGAAAGATTCACCCTAGCTACCTAAATGGCAATCCCTGCTCAGATGCAAGTTCACCCATTTTGGTTTGAGGTTTCAAAGGGTTGAGGCTGGCAGACAGGGCAGGGATGGAGCAACCAGGCACCTTTGGAGAGTCCCGAGCAGTACTGGGTGCCTACTGGTACCATCCTACCTCCTTGCGAGAGAAGGGCACCTGGTGTGAGGTAAAAATCCCTTATCCCATTGTCATGTTGTCACAGGTTAGGATGAGGGAATGCAGGTGTGTGTGAATATCCAGCAGACACAGAGTGATACACCTGCCTCTTTTTGACAGACACCAACCAATCCGAGAAAACAGTCACACTCAGGGCAGGATGGTACATACATTGTTGGGGGTGTATTCCAACCTCTAGTCAGTTTGCCTCCAGCTCTTCTGTCTACCTGTGCATTTGGCTGACATTGTGATGGCTGTCACTGTGAGGTTCTTTTCTGCCCAGGGGTCAGTAGATGCCTGGGTCTCTAGCAGTCCTCTGAATGCCAGGGTACTTGACATTTCTTCCTTAGCCAGTTGCAGGGATGTGGCATTGATGTGCTCAACAGCAGGTGCTTCTAACTTGAAGCCAGATAACGATCCCACCAAGATGTTCGTGTGTGGGCTGGGGGAGGTTGCAGGAAGCCACCTTGCTGGTGTTTCCTCCAATAGATCTGCAGCCTCTTATTCCAAAGGTAGTGATGAAAGGCATGAGGTCTCTTCGGGGTGGAGACTTTGCAGATGCCACTGTTGCCTGCAGGAGTCAAAAGTGACAATGAGTTAGGAACTAGGGGTCGAAGTTTAAACATTCAAAATGACAGTAGTGAGAGAGTAGGACAGAGCGAGATAATGAACTTTACTTGTTTGCTGGAAGATCTTGGCCTCACCACATGAGAGTTCCCAGCATCATAGAGGTGTACAGCACAACAACAGGCCATTCAGTCCATTGCATCATGACAGTCAAAAACAACAACCTAACCATTCTAATCCTAGTTTTCAACTCTTGGCCCATAGCTTTGGCATTGTAAGTGCCCATCTAAACTCTGAAATGTTATGAGGGTTTCTGCCTCCTCTCCCTTACAGGCAGTGATTTCAGACATCCCCCCCCCCCCCCATTCTCTGGATGAAAAATGTTTTAACATTCATCTATCCTCTTTCCCTCTATCAATCTATCCTCCTCTCCTCTATCCATCCATCCTCTCCCACTAAGCCAAAGATCCTTTGGATGTAAGATTGCTCTCTGAGCTGGAAGGTTCGTTTTCAGACGTTTCATCACCCTAATGAGAAAGTGGGATCACCAGAAGCTTACTGATGATGTCACCTAGTATGGTGACAAAACGTCTGAAAACAAAGCTTCCAGCTCAGCGAGAAAACTTACATCCAGAACCTCAAACTAAGCTACAAATCTTCTCATAGGGGTCGTTTCTAGGGAATGAGAAGACAGATGCTACACCCCACTGCCCATCTGAGCTCCTTGATTGGGATGAGAATGGCTGGCACAGCTGTTAGTGTAGGTGTAGGTGCAGGATATGTTGCAAGGAGCTTCAAGTAAGTGAGTAGGAAGCACATAAGGGTTGAGGTTTGGTGACAGCGATTGAGATAAGATGTCGCATTCAATAGTGAGACCATCAGACTATGAGCTTTGATGGGTAATATGTGCAGGAGCAGACTTGGAATGAGTGGAAGGTGGCACACTGGAGATGGCAGCACTTGACCTTGTGGAGTGAAGAGGTCTGTGACCTACATTGCTGAGCATTCTCCAGACCGTGGGCACCATACTGACCTTGGCCTGTAGCTCAGGGGTTAGCACTGGTGCCTCACAGCATCAGGGACCTGGGTTCAATTCCACCTTCTGGTGACTGTCTGTGTGGAGTTTGCACATTCGCCCCGTGACTGAGTGGGTTTCCTCCGGGTGGACTGGTTCAAAGATATACAAGCTAAGTGGACAAGCCAGCGGAAATGCACGGTTACAGGGATAGGGTAGGTGGTTTATCCATGGGGAAAACAGATTCCAGGGATAAAGGAGGGGCTGGTCTGGGTGGGAAGCTGTTCGGAGGATTGGGCTGAATGGCATGCTTCCAAACTGTAGCCATTCAATGACCCAGGGGGCAGGCTTGAACCCAGTTGGCAAGGTCTAGTGCCATGTTTCTTCGGGCAGTCCTGGGCAAGGAGGATGTTCCTCTTCTGCATGTCCACCAGTACCTCTAGGTCCTTGCTGATGAAACAGGGTGCCAGGCTGCCACTGTTGGCCGCATCTGGGGTAGTTCTTCGGCCCACATTGCAACTGTGAAGGGCAGCTTCTGACTGACAAAGACTTCAATCTGGTGCACAGCTGTGTTTTAAAGATGGCGCTGGGAATACTTCTGCTGCTGATGAGCAGGCGATGGCACAAGCAGATGCTATAGAGTCATGGCGTGTAGATAATGAGGGTGCCCTGTGGAGAATAGTGTGAGAAAACACTCACAGACTCTTGGAGAGGAACCCTCCATGAAAATCCCTGAAATTGGCACTTAAATGATTTCTGCTAAAATTCAGCCCGCAGAATCAATTTGGACACAATCCATGGATCTGCAGTGACTAGCTGACGATTTATAATTCTGCACAGTCCACTACCAGTCCCTCTCTGCTAGTATAATATGACTTTCAACTAATAATTAAGTTCTCCTTGAATATTGCCCTGCTCCTGTCAATTACTGTGATTTATTTATTTTGTGTCAGATATCCTATTGAATTGTGTCTGCTTCATGCATTCTGAACCTGCCATCCAGGTGTGATATTCTGTTGACTGAAACAAATATAAAAATAAAGCTGGCTGTGAAACAGAAAATGAGGTCACTGGAGCATACTGTCTTCAAATCTAAATGCCATTATGTGCCAATGAACGGATCCAGGGTCTCGCAGGAAATGTTTTGGGGTCATCTCTCAATCTTGTTGCTAGTCGATCAAGTTCTCAACAAAGAGAAAATGCCATCGTCTGTGCAGTGATTAGCCTTAATTCAGGAAATCTGCTCAGAGTTTGTTCAGAGGAAAGGCAGGAAACAGGAATGTCACCGTAATAGTGACTGACTGTTTTGCTGTTTGAATTCATACTCCACCTTTTATTCTGGTGTAATGGAGGAGGAGATCAGTGTTGCATTTGCTCTGACATTTGCTGTAAATAATCCTCTGAGGCCTCCCGGCACTTAAAACCTCGAAACAATTTGAAGGAAGGATGTTAAAAAAAAAAGTTACAGCGCAACCTCCTTGCCGTAAACTCATGGAGGAGCAGCTGCTCTTATCACGACTTGATCTCATCTAGATTTAAGCTCCTTCGTGAACTTTAGCAAAGATTTTTCAAAATTGCGTATTAGGCAGCATAATAAGAGGACCATTTGAGTCAACTGTAATTTGTTAGGTTGCCTCAGCAATCAAGGAACACACATTGTGATGGATGGTGTGACCTCGTTCTAGTTATGAAACAAAGGAAGATAAAACACAGAGACAGTTACGGTTTTTTTTATACGGTTTCCAGATCCAACAAAGACTGTGTGAGGGTTACAACACAGGACAGAAAGTAATTCTGTTTTAAGCCAAATGAAACTACAGCGGTTGCTGGAAATCTGAGGTAGAGACAGAAACTGCTGGAAGTATTCAGCACACAGCATGAAGGTCATTGAATCGTAATTGCAGGTTCCCTCCATGGACACTGCCCGATTTGTTGAGAACTTCCACTTTCTATTGAAGACAGCTTAGCGACACATGGAAATAGCTATGTAAAACAAATTGGGCACATTGAAATTAGTCTATTTGATCATAACACTGTTAAATTCTGACAAACGATGTGCCTTCACAAATTGCAGCTGACCTTGTTTCAACTTTGTTTCAACTGAGGAAGTCCATTGTCCAAAATGAAGTCAACTAAAGCACCCTAACCAGCTTCACGGTGGCACAGCGGTTAGCACTGTTGCCTCACAGCACCAGAGACCTGGGTTCAATTCCCGCCTCAGGCAACTGTCTGTGTGGAGTTTGCACATTCTCCCTGTATCTGCGTTGGTTTCCTCCCACAATCCAAAAATATGCTGGTTAGGTGAATTGTCCATGCCAAATTGCCCATAGTGTTAGGTGAAGGGGTAAATGTAGGGGAATGGGTCTGGGTGGGTTGCGCTTCGGCGGGTCAGTGTGAACTTGTTGGGCCAAAGGGCCTGTTTCTACACTGTAAGTAATCTAATCTAAAAAAAAATCTGATGACAAGATGATGTCATTGTTACATTTTGAAAGCCACTGGCCGAGACAGGCCACTATTGTTGAGGAGATCCAACACACCTTCAGCTGTATTCACTCAACTTTTTACAAATGACAGCAGTGACTGTTTGGCCCCAATAGCCTCCAGAAGTCAAGTAACGTTCTGGTTTCATGCTTTTTTTGTTATTTTGAAACCCTTTTTCTCCACTTCTGGGAGAGTCTGAAAGCAGGGGGAAGTTGGGGTGGCAGGATGGCTCAGTGGTTAGCACTGCTGCCTCATAGTGCCAGGAACCCAAGTTCAATTCCAGCCTTGGGCAACTATCTGTGTGGAGGTTTCACATTCTCTCCATGTCTGTGTGGGTTTCCTCCCACAGTCCAAAGATGTGTAGGTCTGTTAAGTTGCTGGTAGTGATATCTGCGTTAGTCAAGGGGAAATGGATCTGGATGGGTTACTCTTTAGAGGGTTGGTGTGGACTTCTTGGGGCGAAAGGCCTGTTTCCATACTGTAGGTAATCTGATCTAAGTGTGTCTGCTTAGAAGTAAAGGTTTGCCTCATGAAGACAGAAATGAGAAGATTTTTCTTTCTTGTTTTGAATATTTGGAACTCTCTTCCTCCAGCATTGGTGGAAACAGAGTCTGCGCATTTTTAAGGTGGATGGAAATACAGTCATAGAGTCATGGAGATGTACAGCATGGAAACAGACCCAACCAGTCCATGCCGACCAGATATCTCAACCTAATCTAGTCCCACCTGCCAGCACCCGACCCATATCCCTCCAAACCCTTCCTATTCATATACCCATCCAAATGCCTCTTGAATGTTGCAATTGTACCAGTCTCCACCACTTCCTCTGACAGCTCAATCCATACATGTACCATCCTCTGTGTGAAAAAGTTGCCCCTTAGGTATCTTTTGTATTTTTTCCCACTCACCCTAAGCCTATGCCCTCTAGTTCTGGTCTCCCCGAACCAGGGAAAAGACTTTGCCTATTTACCCTATCCATGCACCTCAAAATTTTGTAAACCTCTATAAGGTGACCTCTCAGCCTCCAATGCTCCAGGGAAACCAGCCTGAGCCTATTCAGCATCTCACTAAAGCTCAAATCCTCCAACCCTGGCAACATTCTTGTAAATCTTTTCTGAACACTTTCAAGTTCATAATATCTTTCTGATAGGAAGGAGACCAGAATTGCACGCAATATTCCAACAGTGGCCTAACCAATGTCCTGTACAGCCGCAATATGACCTCCCAACTCCTGTACTCAATACTCTGACCAATAAAGGAAAGCATACCAAACGCCTTCTTCACTATCCTATCTACTTGCAAATCCACTTTCAAGGAGCTATGAACCTGCACACGAAGGTCTCTTTGTTCAGCAACAATCTCTAAGACCTTAGCATTAGGTGTATAAGTCCTGCTAAGATTTGCTTTCCCAAAATGTAGCACCTCACATTTATCTGAATTAAACTCCATCTGCCTCTTCTCAGCCCATTGGCCCATCTGGTCAAGATTCTGTTGTAATCTGAAGTAACCCTCTTCACTGTCCACTACACCTCCAATTTTGGTGTCTTCTGCAAACTTACTAACTGTACCTCTAATGCTCGCGTCCAAATCATTTGTGTAAATGACAAAAAGAAGAGGGCCCAGACCGATCCTTGTGGCACTCCACTGGTCACAGGCTGAAAAACAACCCTCCACCACCACCCTCTGTTTTCTACTTTTGAGCCAGTTCTGTATCCAAATGACTGATTCTCCTGTATTGCGTGAGATCTAACCTTGCTAACCAGTCTCCCATGGGGAACCTTGTCGAACACCTTACTGAAGTCCATAGAGATCACATCTACTACTCTGCTCTCATCAATCCTCTTTGTTACTTCCTCAAAAAACACAATCAAGTTTGTGAGACATGATTTCCCACGCACAAAACCATGTTGACGATCCCTAATTAGTCCTTGCCTTTGCAAATACATGTACATCCTGTCCCTCAGGATTCCCTCCAACAACTTGCCCACCACCGAGGTCAGGCTCATGGTCTATAGTTCCCTGGCTTGTCTTTACCACCTTTCTTCAACAGCGGCACCACGTTAGCCAACCTCCAGTCTTCTGGCACCTCACCTGTGACTATCGATGATACAAATATCTCAGCAAGAGGCCCAGCATTCACTTCTCTAGCTTCTCACAGAGTTCTAGGGTACACCTGATGAAGTCCTGGGGAATTATCCACTTTTATGCATTTCAAGACACCCAGCACTTCCTCCTCTGTAATATGGACATTTTGCAAGATGTCACCATCTATTTCCCTACAGTCTGTTTTTCCATATCCTTTTCCACAGTAAATACTGATGCAAAATATTCATTTAGTATCTCCCCCATTTTCTGTGGCTCCACACAAAGGCTGCCTTGATGATCTTTGAGGGGCCCTATTCTCTCCCTCATTACCCTTTTGTCCTTAATGTATTTGTATAAACTCTTTGGATTCTCCTTAATTCTATTTGCCAAAGCTATCTCATGTCCCCTTTTTGCCTTCCTGATTTCCCTCTTAAGTAAACTCCTAATTCCTTTATCCTCTTCAAAGGATTTGCTCGATCTATCCTGTCTATACCTGACATATGCTTCCTTCTTTTTCTTAATCAAACCCTCAATTTCTTTAATCATCCAGCATTCCCTATACCTACTAGCCTTTCCTTTCACCCTAACAAGAATATACTTTCTCTGGATTCTCATTATCTCATTTCTGAAGGCTTCCCCTTTTCCATCCGTCCCTTTACCTGAAAACAACTGCCCCCAATCAGCTTTTGAAAATTCTTGCCTGATACCGTCAAAATTGGCCTTTCTCCAAATTAGAACTTCAACTTTTAGATCTGGTCTATCCTTTTCCATCATTATTTTAAATCTAATAGAATCATGGTCGCTGGTCCCAAAGTGCTCCCCCACTGACACCTCAGTCACCGCCCTGCCTTATTTCCCAAGAGTAGAATCTTGATAAGCAAGAAGATAAAAGTTATCAGGGATAGGAGGGAATTTGGAGTCATAGGGTCATAGAGTCATAGAGTCATAGAGATGTACAGCACGGAAACAGACTGTTCGGTCCAACTCATCCATGCCGAACAAATATCCCACCCCAATTTAGTCCCACCTGCCAGCACCCTGCCTATATCCCTCTAAAGCTTTTCTATTCTTATACCCATCCAAATGCCTCTTAAATGTTGCAATTGTACCAGCCTCCACCACATCCTCTTGCAGCTCATTCCATACACATACCAACCTCTGCATGACAAAGTTGCCCCTTAGGTCTCTTTTATATCTTTTCCCTCTCACCCTAAAACTATGCCTTCTAGTTCTGGACTCCCCACCTCAGGGACAAGATCTTGTCTATTTACCCTATCCATGCCCCTCAAGTTTTTATAAACCACTTTAAGGTCACTCCTCAGCCTCCGATGCTCCAGGGAAAACAGCCCCTGCCTATTCAACCTCTCACTATTGTTCAAATCCTCCAACCCTGGCAACATTCTTGTCAATCTTTTCTGAACCCTTTCAAGTTTCACAACATCGGAGACCAGAATTGCACACAATATTCCAAAAGTGGCCTAACCAATGTCCTGTACAGCCGCAACATGACCTCCCAACTCCTGTTCTCAATTCCCTGACCAATAAAGTAAAACATACCAAATACCTTCTTCACTATCCTATCTACCTGCGAATCTACTTTCAAGGAGCTATGAAGCTGCACTCAAAGGTCTCTTTGTTTAGCAACACTCCCTAGGACCTTACTATTAAGTGCATAAGTCCTGCTAAGATTTGCTTTCCCAAAATGCACCACCTCACATTTATCTAAATTAAACTCCATCTGCCACTTCCCAGCCCTGGCCTATCTGATCAAGATTCTGTTTTAATCTGAGGTAACCTTCTTCGCTGTCCACTATACCTCCAATTTTGGTGTCGTCTACAAACTTACTTACTATACCTCTTATGGTCACATCCAAATCATTTATATAAATGACAAAAAGTAGTGGACCCAGCACCAATCCTTGTGACACTCCACTGGTCACAGGCCTCCAGTCTGAAAAACAACCCTCCTCCACCACCCTCTGTCTTTGAGCCAGTTCTGTATCCAAATGGCTAGTTCTCCTTGTAATCCATGAGATCTAACCTTGCTAATCAGTCTCCCATGGGGAACCTTGCCAAACACCTTACTGAAGTCTATATAGATCACATCTAACGCTCTGCCCTCATCAATCCTCTGTTACTTCTTCAAAAAACTCAGCCATGTTTTTCATGTACAAGGCCTTGTTGACTATCCCTAATCAGTACTTGACTTTCCAAATACATGTACATCCTGTCCCTCAGGAGTTCCTCCAACAACCTGCCTACCCTCCAACAACTAGCAGCGTCAGGCTCACAGATCTATAGTTCCTTTACTTGTCCTTATCAGCTTTCTTAAAAAGTGGCATCATGTCAGCCAACCTTTAGTCTTCTGGCACCTCTCCTGTGTCTATTGATGATACAAATATCTCAGCAAGGGTCATCAGATGAGACATGATGTTGTTGATTGGCAGAGCAAGTTGAAGGGTGTACAGGTTTAATCCTGCTCCTTCTTCATACCTTTTTATACCAATCAATCATTTTGAATATTGACTTATATGAGAAGTAATTTCAACGAAATGACCAGCAAGCCAACTAGAAAGCTTTTCAGCTTCACAAGTTCATCTTTCCCTCTCTGTAGACTTCACCCTCTCTGCTCCTCCATTCATTGTGGTCTGACATCGTCCCAAGGGTTCTGACAAAGCTCGCTTTTTCTATAGCCACCGGTGTTTTTGCTTCTGCTTTGGCCTCTGATCAAAAGACATTCATGATGTGTGGGTCACGGATTTCCACCAATGCTGGACATTGACTGACAGATCCTGGCTCTGTGTTGACTGACATGGTCCTGGCTCATCTTCCAATGCCGCTTTCCAAGATGGAGTAGGAATGGAGATAGATGGACATGTGAATCTAGATTAGAGTGGTGCTGAAAAAGCAATGAGGGTTTCATTCCTGATGAAGGGCTTTTGCCCAAAACATTGATTTTCCTGCTCCTCGGATGCTGCCTGACCTGCTGTGCTTTTCCAACACCACTGTAATCTAGACTCTGATTTCCAGCATTTGCAGTCCTCACTTTCGCATAGATGGATATGTGAACTTTCACAGACACAGGAGTAATGGAAAAGGAGGTGGGCATGCACTGTGAATTAGAGATGAAATGAAGGCAGTTGCAAAAGATGTTTGAGGTTTGAATGATCTCGAACCCATTTGGGCAGAGGTAAAAACCTAGCAAAATAAAGAAGATGTTGTTAGAAATATTATACAACCACCCAAATTGTTGCCACTCTGTGGGAAAGGTTTTAAGTCAACACATAACATAAGCAAGTAAATAATGTAGTAATAATTATAGGTGACTTTAATTTTCATGTTGATTGGGGTAAGCAATTGGAAAGAGTAACTAAGACAACAAATTCATTCAGGATAGTTTCTAAGAGCAATATTTCAGTGATCCAACCAGGGAGCAAACTCTCTTCGATCTGGTAATTAGGCGGGTTTATTAATTGACCTCAGAGTAAAATATTCCTGAGGCAGTAGTGAGCATAATATGATAGACTTAACATTCAGTTATAAGTGAGAAACTTGGGTAGAAACACCTGTGTTTAACCTAAATAGAGGGAAGTACAATGAAATGAGTATATAGCTAGCTGTTGTAAATGAAGCAGATAGATTAGCAGGACTGACAGTAAGCACGCCGTGGGAGATATTTGAGCAAGTAATTCATGACTCTCAGCAAAATTACTTTTCAGTTAGGATGAAAGATTCTAATAGAGGGATAAAGCAACCATAACGAACCAAGGATGTTAAAGAGAGTATTAAAGTGAAAGAAACTGTATAAAGGAGGCCAAAGTCAGTGACAGTCCAAAATCTCTGATAAAGTCAGAATCAAGCAAAGCAGGAATAAAAAGACAATAAAGCAGAGAAAATTAACTACGAGGGAAAACTAGTGAGAAATACAAAAACAGACAATAAGAGCTTCTTTAAATATATAAAAAAGAAGACAGAGGACAAAGTGAAAGTTGGCTGGTTAGAAAATGAATCCTGGGAGATGGTTTTGGAGGACAAGGAAATGGTAGAGGTCTTAAAAAGATATTTTGCATCAATCTTTAATATTTCAAAAGATACTTCAAGTATCTCATTATGGGGGAGGAATTAATTTATATCAATATCATGAAAGAAGTAGTCTTAGGGAAACCAATGGGGCCAATGGCAGATAAGTCTGCTGACCCTGATGACGTGCATCCCAGGATCCCAAAAGAGAGAGCTTCAGTGATAGTAGATGCATGAGTTGTAGTTTTCCAAAAATTATTGGATTCTGGAGAAGTACTACACAATTGCTGAACTGCTAATGTGACACCCCTATTCAGAAATGGCGGTGTTGGCCTAGTCGTATTATTGCTAGACTATTGATTCAGAGATGCAGGTCGTGTTCTGGGGACTCTAGTTTAAACCTCACTATGGCAAATGGCAAAGTTTGAATTCAAGAAAAATCGGGAATTATGAGTCTAGTGGTGCCCGTGCAAAGATTGTCAGTTGTTGGAAAACCCCATTTGGTTTCTAATATTCAGACTGCTGAGACATAGAAGTCAGATACCCAGAATTTGTAAAGTCAATGAGTATTCACATAGACGCAACTTGCAGCACTTTGAAATACTCAATCTATTGTGTATGTTACTCACTGTAATGTGGGCTCTGAGTTTTATCTATATTGACCGTATCCATTAATATGGGAGTTGCCTTTCAATCAATATTAGCAGTGGCATTAATTGACAGAGTCCAGATTGCAAGATGCTTTGCTCACAAGTTTAGCTGGCATTAGATATAGCTTGTAGTGTTTGCTTTATGGGGGATCAACTACCATTGTGTCAGCTAAGTAAATGGCTTCCCTGAATGTCTGGAGGCTACAATGCAGTTAAATGTTGAACATTGTAGTCAGGTCAAGAGCTTATCTGTGATGATGACAAATTCAAGTGACAGACATTTGCAGGAGCTGACAGAAGTCATTCTGTGTGACAGCCAAAGGCTTTAAATGTCTCTGAGAAAAGTGCTTCAGTCAGTGGCACAGTGCCATGCATCATCCTGTTTTGCATTTGAAATTAGATCTGTCTAGATCACACATTAACAGGATCGCATATAATGAGACCTGGGAACAGGAACATATCTAGCTGTGCACACATTGGAAAAGGTTACAGGATGGCCTAGGAATGAAAAAGAAACACAAAATACCACAAATGGGGTTCCTTACACAGACAAGTGTGAATAACGTGCGGTCAAACTAAATGCTATTTTATGATGCACTGCTATTAAAGAAACCATCTTTACCACAAATAATTATATTTTTTAAGTGCAAACTGCGGTTTCAAACTATTCCGGTCAGAGTTGCCTTGCTTAGAATCATAAAACCAGGAGTAGGCCATTATGTCTGCTCTGCCATTTTATGAGCCTGGCAGCTGTTTCTTTTGTTACAAGAAGACAGAATGAATAACATGAATTGCCCTTCTGTGAGGTTTTAAAATATAAATTCACATTGGGTATAGCTTTCAGCAATTACTGATGGCCATTACATGTGATAACTGCCAGTACATTAATTGTAGCACCGTTTTCGAATTCTCTCATATTATTTTGGACAAAATGGGTCTTGAAGAAGTTGGCAGGAATTCTGACAGCTGACACATTGGTACAAACTTGTGGAGGTGATAAGCGTCTTGACTGCCAGTAAACAATTGGTGATATCCTCCTTATTACCTCATTTTGTGTAGGCCAGTCATATCTTCTGCCTTGATCTTCTATCTTGATCCTGGGATCAAGAATCCTGAGGGCAATCCATCGAGAGCTATCAACCAATCAGAGGCTGGCAGCTTTTCAGTACTCAGCAACACCATGAGAGAGGCTGTGGCTACTGCTGGTTACTTGAGGCCTCAGATCCAAGTGGGAAGCAGACGTGGATGAATGGTGGCAGGAGAACTGTCACGGAACAGGGTTGCAGGGGGTGGTGGTAGGGGATTTGGCTGCAAGAGCATGAGGGTGGGTTTCAGTGATCTTCCCCACTTTGTCATGTCAGGTCTGTCAAACAAGCACTGTGCGCCTTTGGACAACATGGCCCTTTCCTTGAGCCCACAGATAAACATTTTATCCTGCTTTCAGTCTGGATGGCCATTCACCGTATTCTCACTTCTGCTGTTGTTTGATACCAACTGTGGACAGGTGATGCCTTTAATTGCCTTCTAAAGGCCGCAGTTGGCGTCAGGGCAGGAAGGGCATCCATGGGGGTTTCCCACCACAGACCTGGAGGCAGAAAGCTGATGGACTGTCCACTTGCTCCATTCCTTCTGTATTCAGCGCTGCTCTGGCACCAATCTCATCATAGTAAGGCGTGTAGGGGTCTTTTACAATTACAATCTGGTGATATTTCTGTAAAGGTGTGCACCCACTAGCAACAACAGCGTTTCAAGTTCTGAGACCAGTGAGTAACAAATGTCTAAAGTACAACATGGACTGTCTTGCAAGACCAGAATTTTCCTGCTGTGTTTGTAAGCCCCATCATTATCCTAGTCTAGATGAGAGTGGTGCTGGAAAAGCACAGCAAGCGCATTCAAGGAGCAGGAAAATCGATGTTTCGGGCAAAAGCCCTTCATCAGGAATCCTCCCTTTTCCAAATCTCAGATTTATGTTTTTACTCATTTCGGGGAAGAGACTTTGAGGAAAGATATGAGACCTTTCTTCAGTATCACATTAACTTTTCTATTTATTTCCTGATAATATTTATGAGTTCATTTGGAGAGTCAGTGAGAAAGGCAGCTAGTTTGAACCTCTACCCTTTGCTTATGGGATGCAGAAATGTTAATCCCCCTTCTGTCAGGATCACGAGAAAATTTGCTATTTCTGCTAAAAAGAGACAGGGCGAGATAGCAGACGATGACATATCCCTCCCAGATCGTCTCAACGCCTTCTATGCTCGCTTTGAGCAGAATTTCAGCGGAGAGATTACATCTATTCCATTATGTCCTGACAAACCTATCCCAACAGTCACTGCATCAGAAGTCAGATCAGTTTTCCTTAGTGTGACTCCAAAGAAAGCAATGGGACCAGACAGAGTACCAGGCCGTGCACTCAGAGCATATGCAGATCAACTAGCAGAGGTCTTCTCAGACATCTCTAACATATCCCTGCAGCAGGCCACTGTTCCTGCCTGTTTCAAGAGGGTCAACATCATCCCTGTGCCTAAGGCTCATGCAGCATGTCTCAATGACTACTGCCCAGTGGCCCTAACTTTGGTGGTCATGAAGTGCTTTGAAAGGATGATCATGGCTTAATCAACTCCAGCCTCGCCACTACTCTTGACCCACTCCAGTTTGCCTATCAGACCAACCGATTCACGTCAGATGCCATATCACTTGCCATTCACTTCTTCCTCGAACATCTTGACACCAAGAACAGCTATGTAAGAATCCTACTCATTGACTACAGTTCAGCCTTCAACACTATTATCTCCTCGAGACTGATTATTAAACTTAGATCTCGGACTAAACCCCACTCTCTGCAACTGGATCCTCAGTTTCCTGACCCACAGGCCACAACCAGTGAAGATTGGGGACAATATTTCATCCTCACTAACACTTAACACTGGAGCCCCCCAGGGATGCGTACTCAGCCCCTTACTGTACTCATTGTACACGCATGACTGCGTCACCAAATACCAGGCTAATGCCATTTACAAGTTAGCTGATGACACCACCATAGTCGGTCGAATCTCAGATGGCAATGAAACAGACTACAGACAGGAAGTGGAAGACGTGGAAAAATGGTGCGTTGAGAACAACCTAGCTCTCAATGCCGGCAAAACCAAGGAACTCATTATTAACTTTTGGCGGGATGTTACTCATGCCCCCCTATACATTAACAGCACAGAGGTGGAACTAGGGGAGAGTGTCAAGCTTCTGGGAGTGGTCATCCACAACAAGCTTTCTTGGACTCTTCATGTGGATGCACTGGTTACAAAGGCCCAACAGCATCCCTTCTTCCTCAGGCAGCTGAGGAAATTTGGCATGACGGCGAATACCCTTGCCAACCTTTATAGGTGTGCCATCAAGAGCATTTTGTCTGGATGTATCACTACCTGGTATAGCAAGCTCAGAAACGGTTACAGAGAGTGGTCAACTCAGCCCAGACATTCACAAAGGCCAACCTCCCATCTATAGAATCCATCTACCAGGCCCGCTGTCAAGGAAAGACCGCCAGCAATCTCAAAGTTCTATCCCACCCTAGCAATATTTTTCTACAACATTTACCATCAGGGAGAAGGTACAGAAGCCTGAACACACGCACCAACTAGTTTTGAAACAGTTTCTACCCTACCGTTGTTAGAACACTGAATGCACTCACAAACTCTTTAGATTTGCCTGTACCTGTGTTTTTGTTTTTGCTGCTGTTTACCTATTATTTATGAATCATGCTACTTAACTCTGTGATCTGTCTGTATTGCTCATAAGACAAAGTTTTTCACTGTGCTTTGGTACATGACAATAAATTCAATTCAATTCAATTCAATTCGATATTCTCAGATGTCAGCCCCTGTGTCTACCTGTGTGATGAGAAAGTGCTCTGTTCCTGGAAATGTTCAGCAAGTATATCTTTGAACAATTTCCAACAACGTGCCAATCCCGTGTATGATTATCTTTAATTAAGTTTCAATGGTACTGAGAAAAAGGGCCCTGACAAAATTAAGTCACAAATGGCTCCATTGGCAACTGTGCAGTTGGTGTATTATCCTTTCTTTCCCTCTTTTGATCTTTCCATTTGGGGCTACATTAAGTAAGAAAGTGCAAAACCAAGTGACGATAATAAAAATCCATTCTGAACAATAGATACGGATGCTAATGTCCCTACCTCTGAGCCCGGAGGTTTGAGTCCAAGTACCAAAGGTACAGAGGTATGTAATAACATTTCTGAAAAAGTTGATTAAAAATATCTACTCTGAAAACAGACATGTGGAATTTCAATACAATGATGTGATTGACCAGATATGGCTGAGGCAAGCCCACACACATAACTCTCCCTTCTCTAAAGCCTTGTTGTAATCTCCCAAATCTGTGTTTCAATGAGTTCACATGCTGTGGGGGAGTGGTGCATAGCCAGGCAAAAGCGTAGAATCATTCACTGAATTGATAGGCTCTCAACTCAGTAAATCTAATTGTCACTTCAGAGATCCAAGTCTCCCCTTTCAATTCTTTCTGCCAAACACAGTAAGGTCTGTGTGCGTCAAGCATCATGAAATTTCCTATCTTTTTAAAATGTGAACCACCATCAAAAGTTTAACCTGGTAAGGATAAGCCCATTTAAGACAGCCAGTAGATTATGTTATTGTTTTTTTTATATAACTGAGGGCCACAGGCTACGAGTTTGGCTTCCATGCTGTATGGAAATGGTACATTAGAAACCAGAAGATTCAAACAGAATGAGACAGAATAAACACAGAGAAGGACCTTCCTGATTTCTGGCAGACCAGAACCGGGGGGGGGGGGGGGGGGGGGGTGGGGTCACAGTCTAAAGCTATGGGGTAGGCTATTTGAGACTGAAATGAGGAGAATTTTCTTCACCCAGAGAGTTGTGAACCTGTGACATTCTCTGTCGCAGAAAGTGGTTGAGGCCAACACACTGAATATTTTCAAAAGGTTTTTCGATGTGCTTAGGTCTAAAGGGATGAAAGGGTATTGGGTAAGAGTGGGAACAGGGTATAGATTTGGATGAAGGGCTTTTCCCTGAAATGTCAATTTTCCTGCTCCTCGGATACTGCCTGACCTACTGTGCTTTTCCAGCACCACTCTAATCTAGACTCTGATCTCCAGCATCTGCAGTCCTCACTTTCATCTATGGATTTGGATGATCAGCCACGATCATGTTGAATAATGGGACAGGCTTGAAGGGCTGAATAGCATACTGCTGCTCCTTTTTTCTATTTATTTTTATTAAGTATTTGAATTCAAGAAATAAGTTGATAGCCTGAGGTTCCTTTGAGATATTAGTGGTGGAAAAGGAGAAGTAATCATGTGGTGGCAAGTACAATAATTAAGGAGTCAGCACTCCAAATGCAGATTCTTAGTTATGATTCCTGGATCTGGCTTTGACTTAAAGAGATATTGAGTCAAATGGAGGTGTATTCTAGATCAGAGGAGCCATAGAATATTCTTCTGGAGTGACTGGTACTGTTGGAATTGAGTGAATACCCAAATGCATGATGAAGACTATGGCAATAACATTGCAAAACAATTGTCAGTGACAATACTACTAAGAAACAATGATAACCTTCAGTCTTTGCAGCCGTTAAAATCTTCCTTGAACAATTTTGTTTTGCAACTGCATTCTAACATCCCATAGAATGCAACAATAACATGCTTGGTAATGAAATTGAAATGCTTCTGTTTTTCGTAGTTAAATCTACAATTTTGAGAGAAAACAAAATTCTGTTTTGGTCCTGAAAACAACCAAGACTGGATGTCAAAGTGGGCCAGACAGCATTCACGGGGAGAGAGCAAGCTTGCTCTCCAGCACCCTGTGATCTCCAGCATTGGTTGTTTTCAGTACAGATTCCAGCACCTGCAGCAATTTTCTCTTATTGGCGTCAGGTAGTTTACTATTGTGTTAGCTTAGACAAGTTTCCATTCCCATAAATTATTTCTGAATTAGTATGAGCCAATATCACGAGACTTTTACAAATTGATATTTACTGGCAAAACCACCCAGAATGGTAAAATTATCATTCTTTGGGGAAGCACAAATGTTAGAATCACCAGGTGCAGTGGAAGGTTTTGTTCTGAGTTAGAGCATAAAGCATCTTATTTGGCAGAACAAGATGAGCACAGCTGACACAGTCTAAATCAACTACTTGCATGCAAACATTAGACAGGTTAGACACAAACAGACCTGCTTGATACAGTGCTGCTGGCCATTCTACCTTTAATCCATGATGGTACCACCACAGTTTGGAGAATTATAGGCTGACAGAGCTGCCAGACAGACTGAAGTATGACATCCTGAATTCAGTATCAAAGACAGACCAGGTTTCAATGCAAGTATGAGCAATTCATTCTAAATGACAAATTGCAGAGTTTTAGTTTCATTTTCTGTTCACTCATTTCACGACAATCCTCATTTTAAATATTTTTTTTTGTTATTCATTTATGGGATGTGGCTAAGCCAGAATTTATTGCCCATATAAAACAGAGAAGAGAGAGAAAAAAAATGACTGGCAGCATTGTATATGGGCAATCTTGTGTGAACAGGTTAAAAGAGGATTGTTCAAAGCTTGCTCTACTCCATCTCCGGAATCACTTATTTCCCCTCCTGCAGGACATCTTGTCAAACATTATCTCTTTCTAATTAAACCACAGAAGCTGAAATGAGAAATCACATAAAAACTCAGCCAGCAATGAGATTTCCATGCAGAGAGTTTAATCTTTACATATGTTAATTTTGACTATCTTCAAAACGCACTACCGGCAAGAAAAAAAAAACAAATGCAAAGAACAGGAATAAAATGCAGCAGTAATATCAAGCAGTTGGGAACAGAAATGCTGCTGAACTATTTATGACTTGAGCACCTTCCATTAGGTTAACCTTTAGAAGGTTGGAGACTGAAGGAGTTTTAAAATTCCCTTCTGCGTGCGTTTAATGTTAAGTGCACTGTGTCCCATTTTGCCATTCTTCCTCAAGGATTGAGGCTGCAACAGTGCTCCTTGACAGCAATGGGTTTCTTCTTGATGATGTGTCTTCTCTTCCTTTACTCTTTACTTGGTTAGTAATGAGTTAGCTCATCCCTGCCAAAGTAACAGTGGACTGCTCAGATTTCCATTCCTGGCTGATGCAACGTGTGTGGGTGAGAAAGCTCAGCCACAGCTTAGTTACAGTACCTTTCTCTTTCACTATTTTTGGAACACCAGAGCAAGCTGAAACAAATTTAAAACAAAATGGCAGTAATGAGGATTACGCTGATACTTTCCACTTTCTCTTTCCCGCTTGATGCTTCATCACCCGTAGCTGTTACCTAGTGATCAGTCCCTTTGAGGAGCTGAAAAGCATAAAATATGTGACAGGAATTCATGTTTTCCTCTAATTCGGGAATTAAATGTTCTGTGGTTGCATGCATTTATGGAGCATTTTCTTCACAGTATTCATCACCATGAATTTACAGAAAATAATTACATTACAATCATTTTTAATAGCTGTTAAATTGGTTTATATTCAGAAAGCTGGAAGGAAATTATTCCTATGCAATTGACTGTTGCACAGGAATGTTAATGAGCTGATTTGTGTGAGAGACTGGTTCAGCCAACACTAAGAATGATGGAAACTTTTCTTTTAGTTCTTTATTTTATCCCTTTCTTCTTCTGAAAGTAAAATTTGGTGAAGTGATAAAATTTAGCATGGCTGTATTGTCATTGGACTATAAACCTAAAGATTCGGCTAATGTTCTAGGGACTTGGTTCCAGTCCCAATGCATTCAATAAAACCTGGAACTGAAGTGGTGACTGTGAAGCCATTTGCAATAATCTTCAGCCAGAAGTGACGAGTAGATGATCCACCGTGGTCTTTTCCAGAGATCCCTGCATCATAGAGATCTAGAGTCAGTGAGTTTTGCAGCACAGAAAAAGAGGTCCTTCAGCCAATCATGCCTGAGCCAGTCACAATGCACTTAACCTGCTTTAGTGCCATTTTCCATTGTGTTATTGTTGTGAAGATGGTGTGTGTAAAATTGTAAATTGTAAAATGGGGGAAAGCATTGCATGGCCCCTTTAAAATATGCTGTTTTTCAGCGCTTAGAGTTAAAATGGATGCCGGAATAACAGTTTAAAGTGCAGGTGCACAGAGAGCGGTCAAATTGACACATTTTATATCGAACAGCCAAGCAGCACTTTGACCAAGACATTACGTCTTTTCAAATTTAGTCAATCAATTTGAATCAAACCCTTCGATATCAAAAAACAATTAAATTTAAATCTGATTATTTACACTACCTAGAACCAATCCGATTGTAAATAAATTAATAGGTCATCAAGGGTATAAAAGATGAGGGCGTTTGGAAAATAGAGGAGAGCAAATGCCATCTGAAGAAATAAAAACTTTCAGCTCTCAGAGAAAGCACTATCTAATTAATAAAGGTACAGCAGCACAGCAGGATTCAGAGAGAGAACATTCCTGACAGAAGAACTGACACAAGAATTCAACGCAATGAGGCATTCCTGACACAAGAATTCAAAGGAAAAAGGCTTTCCTGAAAGTAAATCAGTGGAGAGGGCAAGAAGCATTCTTGAAAATGTATCCTAGCTGTGATTTTGAGAGGCTAAATTCAACTGTCTTGTCATACTTGTGTTTTATTGTAACAGTGTACCATTGTGTTTTCAGTAATAGTCGTTAGAGGGGAATTATTTAGTTTGTTTGTGGTTCTATTAATTTGTTCACTGTTGGAGTTCGGTAAATAAAGTGGTACTTGTTGATTATAGACTGAATGAAAGGTTTTTATTTCAGTTAACCACTCTCAGAGGATTCTGAGAGACAGGATTTATGATTACTTGAAAAATCATAGTTTGATTAAAGATAATCAGCATGGCTTTGTGAGGGGCAGGTCATGTCTCACAAACATTATTGAATTCTTTGACGATGTGACAAAACACATAGAGCAGTGGATGTGTGTACATGTATTTTAGCAAGGTGCTTGATAAGGTTCCTTATGGTAGGCTCATTCAGAAAGTAAGGAGGCATGGGATACAAGGCAACCTGTCTGTCTGGATACAGAATTGACTGACCCACAGAAGATAGAGGGTAATGGTAGATGGAAAGTATTCAGCCTGAAGCTCGGTGACCAGTGGTGTTCTGCAGTGATCCGTTCTGGGACCTCTGTTCTTTGTGATTTTTATAAATGACTTGGATGAGGAAGCAGAAGAGTGTGTTAGTAAATTTATTGATGACATGAAGGTTGGTGGACTTATGGAAATTTGGAGGGCCGTTGTGGGTTGCAATGGGACACTGACCGGATGCAGAACTGGGCTGATAAGTGGCAGATGGAGTTCAACCGGTAAAGTGTGAAGTGATTCACCTTGGAAGTCAAATTTGAATGCAGAATACAGGGTTAAAGGCAGGATTCTTGGCAGTGTGGAGGAACAGAGAGATCTTGGGGTCCATGTCCATAGATCCCTCAAAGTTGCCACTCAGGTTGATAGGGTTGTTAAGAAGGCATATGGCATGTTGACTTTCATGAGCAGGAGGATTGTGTTTAAGAGCCATGAGGTTATGCTGCAGCCCTATAGAGTCCTGCTTCGACCACACTTGGAATATTGTGTTCCATTCTGGTCACCTTATTATGGGAAAGATGTGGAAGTTTTAGAGAGGGTGCAGAGGAGATTTACCAAAATGCTGCCTGGACTGGAGGGCATGTCTTATGAAGAAAGGTTGAGGGAACTTAGGGGTTTTCTCATCTGAGTGAAGAAGGATGAGAGGCGACTTGATAGAGGTGTACAAGTTGTTGAGAGGCATAGATAGAGTAGATAGCCAGAGACTTTTTCCTATGACAGAAATGTCTATCATGAGGGGCATAATTTAAAAGTAATTGGATGAAGGTTTAAGAGAGATGTTAGAGGTCAGTTCTTTCCTCAGAGAGTGGTGGGTGTGTGGAATGCAGTCCCAGCTGTGGTAGTACAGTCAGATAATATTAAGGACAATTAAACAACTCTTAGATAGAAGTTAGTACAATGAAGGGTATGTAGGTTAGTCTAATCTTAGAGTAGGATAAAAGGCCGGCACAACATCGAAGGTCGAAGGGACTGTAGTGTGCTGTACTGTTCTATGTACCATGTTCTTTCTAAAAGACTGGAGTGTGAGAGGTGGGTTATCCCATTATTCACACTTCTTTAACAGATTGTAAAGTGAGGCAAGCCTCTCCAGGTGTTTTAGTTTTAGTTATTGGGGGGTAGGGTAGGGTGTTGACCTTTACTTTATAGTACAAAAGACATTCAAATGTTCATCTAAATGCATCAAAGTATTGTAAAGGCTCCCACTTTCATTACCCTTTCAGGATATAAGTTCCACTCTTTAGGTGAAAGTATTTTCCTCAAATCCCCTTGTAACCTCTTACTTTAAATCAATGCTCTCTGATTACTGATTCCTCTACTAGGGGGAAAAATCCCTTCCTGTCCACCCCACCAATGCTTCTCTTAATTTTGTACACCTCAATCAGTTTCCCCGTCAGCCTTCTCTGCTCTAAAGAAGTCTATCTAATCTCTCCAGCATTCTAGCCCGGGCAACATTCTGTGGGAAAAACAACAGAAAACTGCTGGAAACCAGAAGCAGAAATAGCTGGAGAAACTCAGCAGGTCGGGAGTGAAAAGCAGAGTTAACCTTTTTTGGTCCAGACACAGCAATTTCAAGAAAAATGGGAGTAATTCTGTGGCTTGCCATTTTGCAGGTGGAATCAGTGACTTCTTACCAGAGTAGCGGAAAATGAACCAGGGCGATACGTGAAAACATTTGTTTTAGGCAGTGGGTTGTTGTGATCCAGAACACACTGCTTGAGAGCACACTGGGTGGGATCAGGTTCAAGTAACGTATTTGAATGGAATGGATAACTACTAAAGTTAAAAATAAGCAGAGAATGGGGAAAGAGCAGGATGATGGGACTAAGTAGACAGGTCCATCAAAATATATAATGAACAAGTAACTTTCCTCAACAACAAAGTCTCAGGTTTCAGCGATAGATATTTGAGCATTGCTAGAAATGCCCAGCATTTATTGCCCATCCCTAATTACTCATGAGAAGGTAGTGGTGGACCACACCTTACAAAGTATAGAGTCTGAGACACGATCATTCCCCTCAGTCTCCACCTTCTCAAAGAAAGAATGATGTAGAGAAATGTGACTCTAACAGAGAATCACTGTAGGATGGAAATGAGAAAAGCAAAAAAAAACAATAACAGAGAAATTCTAAAGATACGCTGCAGGAAATGGGGCTAAATTGTGTTTTATGTAATTAGGCATAGAAACAGTTCATCAAACAAAAACACTGTAATCAAATAATCAGTCTAACTCTTGGAATAGCTGCAAAATAAGGCAAATTACAGGAGTTAATGGGAGCATTGCACACAATTACATTGTGCATGGGGTTCCAGCGGCAGTCTCTACCGGTACACACTTACTGGGCACAATTAATTGAGTGTAAAAGTCTGTAATTGTTGCAGCTGTAATGTGCTACATTTGATGGAATATAGGAAATATCCCAGAAATCAGCTCCCACAGGAGGTGCAGCAGATACATGTGAATCTGTCACTTCGGGTAACCAGCTGTTTTCTGACTAACAGCATTGTAGTAGAGTAGTCGTGTGATTACCTGGACGCCCTTCATCAGAAGAAACATCTGCTTCTCATTTAGTTCACAGTGCTTTCCCTCTTTTGCCAGAGAAAGAGCAGAGGCGGAAATTGGTTGTTGTAGGTGCATTTCTTCAGAATTCAGAGGACCTGTGACCACTTTCTGTTCATTAAATAAAATTGGCAAGACGTATGGTAAAGTGAGTACTAAGGGATGTCTTCGGTCCTCCAGTGGTTACTGGACTTTCCTTTCAAGTAAAGACTGCTTTTGCTTCGTTCACTGAAAGGCTAAAGACTACAGGATAGAATCAGAAGAATAGGTAGAGTTTCACAGGCTTCCTTAATTCACAGTAATCTTGGAAAAACTGTTTCATTATGGTTTTCATGTAGCACTGAAATAATAAAGCAGATCTCAGGGATTAACCCTGCAGGTGCTGAGTTACTTTTGTGGTGGATTGTGGATAAAGGCTGACAGGAGGGGAGGGATGATGATAATCCTCTCTGCTGCCCCCATTTTCATTTTGTTGAGGATATGGAACTAGAGGCAGTTGTAGGGGGTGAGGAAATGTATTCTGTGTTTGCGCATTTAAATTCTGAACAGAATTGTCTGAGGTTGCACTACATACAGACCAGAAAGTTAACTGGTCCTACAAGTGCATTGGGAAAAGAAAATCTCTAGATTTTAGAATAAAAGTTTCAAGCAATGTCATCGATCCTGAAATCCAGACAGTCAGCTCTGTTAGTGAGTGTCCACTGGTTGTGAATAGCTCTGGGTTAAGATCCCATCCTTTCCTCAGATAAAAAGTACAATAATGGGAAGAATATGCATTAGGATTGCACAGTGGCATTGGGTGACTAACACTCCAGCAACCTCACAAGAGGGACATTAGCAGAAGCCCCTTGCTATCCAGAAGGGCATTGATTCAGATCCTACAGAAACCTGACCCATAACAAAAATGTTTGAGGGAAGTTTCCAAGCAGCTATGGAAATTGAACTGAACCTATCGAAATGTTGGTGGATTTTCAGTACGAAAGAAAGCCAACAAAGACTGAGGAACATATAAGTGATACCATCCAAGGTCCCAGAGTGGAGAAGGGTGTCCGATGTATTTACATACAGTGAACCTGCGAATTAAGATTCTGCATCTGCACAAAGAAATCCATGTAAACCTTTCAGCTTACAATACTAAATAGCTGTCTAAAGTGCTCAGTCAATGTAAATACTCTGCAGTTGTCTGAATGATATATACATCAAGTGAAGGTGCACGTAGAACAGCCTTTCCTCCCACATCAATTGAAATATTGTCAAGTTCATCCTGTTGCTATATGTACAGTGCATTTTAAAAAGTATTTCTTCTTGGAATGTGAGAATTACCAGCAAATCCAGCACCTACTGCCCATTCTACCAATCCATGTTGGTGGCAGTGGTGAGCAGAGAACTAATATTTTTTATGACTTCTCTTACATACTCCTTTTGAATTTGAAGGACGGGCTCATTCTTTAGATGGTTCGAACATTGCTTTCACTATCTGCTTTGATAAATCCCACATTTGTTTAAATGGAATTCTAGTTGTCTGCTATTGGTTAGCTGAATGGTCCTGTGTTGACAGCTTTGAAACTGTCCTGTCCTTTTAGCAATCTCCTTTTCTCTCCCACTTCACACTTCACTCTGTCTTCCTCATCAATTTTCAACCTCCTGCAACCCCTACTCTTTTCCAGCCTCTGTCTCTCTCCCCAGGGCTCCTTTCTCTCACAGTCCCCTTATGGCCATCCCTGTCACACCCCACAACACCTTGCAGTCTTTCTTCTACCCACCAATGCCCCTGGACTTGGTGGGCAGACAGCTGTCTCAGTGGAAAGGTCAATCCCACCCACTCCCAACAGAACATAGAACATAGAAAGGTACAGCACAGAACAGACCCTTTGGCCCACAATGTTGTGCCGAGGTTTAATCCTAATGTAAAATATAATAACTTAACCTACGCACCCCTCAACTCAGTGCTCTCCATGTGCATGTCCAGTAGTCGCTTAAATGTCCTGTGGTGGTGCTTCCACCACCACAGCTGACAATGCATTCAATGCATTCGCAACTCTCTGTGTAGAGAACCTACCTCTGACGTCTCCTCTATACCTTTCACCTAATATCTTAAAACTATGACCCTTGGTACCCATCAATCCTGCCCTGGGGAAAGGTCTCTGGCTATTAACTCTATCTAGTCCTCTCATTATCTTGTACACCTCGATCAGGTCTCCTCTCTTCCTCCTTCTCTCCAGAGAGAAAAGTCCGAGCTTTTTCAACCTTTCTTCATACGGCAAGTCCTCTAGTCCAGGCAGCATCCTGGTAAACCTTCTTTGCACCCTCTCCAAAGCCTCTATAAATTTCCTACAGTAGGGCAACCAGAACTGGACAGAATATTCTCAGCAAAGTGATGCCTAGCTTTTTGCTCAGGCTTTTGGCCCCTGCCCTTTGCCCAAGACCACCCACTCTTAACCCTAGGTTTTCAGTCCCAGATCTTCCCATCTCTCGGCTCCCAGCGCCCCCCTCAGGATTCCATGACTTACATCCTCTGCTTGTTGCTCTTTCAAGACCACGGTGGCTCTCTCTCTCTCTTATGTTTTGAGACGAGGGCTATTTGTTTATGGATATGTGTGCAAGTTATGTGAGCAATAGGATTGGAGAAATGGCTCCTCAATATTTCCTTCTATTCTACTTATGGGGATGTCTTTCTTTCTGATTGTTTACCCAGGGAGTGAATTTTTCGATGATGAGTCATGGATAAAGTGTTAACTCTGCTTTCTCTCCATAGATGCTGCCAGACCTGAATTTCTCCAGTAATTTTGGTTTTTATTCCAGGTTTTCTGCATCTGCAGTTCTTTGTTTTATTTTAGTGAATTTTTACAGGTGGTTTGGGGATTTCAGGAGTGAATTCACCTGCCATCCTTGCATAAGTAGTGAGCTACCTTCTTGATTCACTGCAGTCTGTGTAATGTAAATATGGTGGCAGTGCTTTTTTTGTTTGTTTCATAGACCATTCAGAGGGCACTTAAGAGGCAACCACATTTACTGTCGATCTGATTGGCTAGACCAGGTAGAGATCATAGGATCCCTACAGTGTGGAAGCAGGCCAATCAGTCCACTGTACTCCTACTGCCCCTCCGAAGAGCATCCCAACCAGACACCCCCCCCAACCTCCCCCCCCACCTCCCCCCCGAGTCTATCCCTTTAACCCTGCATTTCCTCGAACTAATGCACCTAACCTACACGTCCCTGGATACTATGGGTAATTTACCATGGCCAATTCACCTCACCTAAACATTTTTGGACTGTGGGACAAAACTTGAGCATTCGGAGGAAACAGACATGGGGAGAATGTGCAAACTCCACACAGAAAGTTGCCCGAGGGTGAAATTGATCCCAGGTCCCTGATGCTACAAGACACCAGAGCTAACCACTGAGTCACTGCATTCCCCTGACAAATATTCTCCCCTCAAGGGGGTTGATTCCCATTGTTTACTCCAAGAGTCCAAGTTTTTACAACTATTCAGTGACTCTATGGTAATCATTATTCATTATTACCATCAATTAGAATTTTAATTCAAGATTTACTAGTTAATTGAATTTCAAAGTAAATTTTTCCTGCTGTCATGGTGGGATTTGAACTCATAGTCAGGACACTACTCTTACCAATGGATTCCTGGCCCAGTAACATTATCTCTATACTACCATTCCCTTGCTACGCAAACATTCATATGCCCTCAGCTGCAAGGTCAATTAGGCACTCAGAGGTAATTCCACAATCCCATTGTAATTCAAGTAAATATGACCAGAATTCATGAAGATTGAAATTCAGTGACTTTTTATTCCACTGGCACAAAGTAGTCTAAATACAAAGAAAAGCGTTATATTAGGCATACAAAAAACTTAAACAAGGCTTCATACCCTGATATGAACAGTTTGGAACTAGTCTACCTCATGCATTTTACACCCAATAGCCTTACCATCACCCCCATGATTCCAGTGAAGCACTTTTCAATCCTCAGGCACACAAACTCTATTTAACTTATGTCCACTAATGTTCCCACCATCAATCAGCATTTTTTTACCTAACAGAGCCGACATTCATCCAAGGAATGGTGGGGTCCACTGTCCAGCAGGGAATGTTACACAAGGAGTGTCCTGCAGGAGTAAGGATCACAGAGAATTCCCTGCAGAAAGCGGGGTCCTGTATCCAAGCCCATTCAGCTGGCCAATGTCAGAGCAAAGGCAACTCCCCAAATACACCACATCCTCAGTGGACAGCTTTACTCATGGAGAGAATAGATCAGAAATACATCGGAAAAAAAATCAGCTTTATGTAGCTGGTGCTCTGCAGTGATCCCTAGAGCAAAGAATTATCTCTTACACATTCTCAACTATTTAGCAAGAGTTATCCGCTCAGAAATTAGATCATTTAGTTATTTGCTTCAATTTCCAGGATGCAATACGCTGTGCTGCAGCCCATCATTATAATTGTTGCATTTATTTCCAGAATGAATTATTGAGAATTTAAGCCATAATTATTCGTCTTCTCATTCACAGCAGGGAGTTTCACCCTCTGGGATCGCATACTGGGAACTTGGACATGCACTGCACAAACTTTTCCAACTATTTACAATTAATAGCCAGTAAATCATTTACATTATGTGCCAGAATTTTCCATTCACCATCCCTGAAGGCAAAGCTCCCTGTTGACAATGTCTCCTTATGTATTAAATATATATTTTATGACTTATAAATTTTGATTATAAAATGCATGTGGAAGAAATATGTAGATACAGACATACTAGGGAGGCACTATGGGTTTAAAGATGGAGGCAATCTGCTTGCTCTTGCTGGATTCAGTTGGATTAGGTTTCTAAGACAGGTTTCTTGCACCCAATTGTCATGGTGGCTGATGAAATTCTTCACTGTGAATTCCTAATTTGGGCGATGGTATTGGACTGGGGTGTACAAAGTTAAAAATTACACAATGCCAGGTTATAGTCCAACAGGTTAAAATGGAAGCACTAGCCTTCTGAGTGCTGCTCCTTCTTCAGGTGGTTCCCCACAACTACCTGATGAAGGAGCAGTGCTCCAAAAGCTAGTGCTTCCAAATAAACCTGTCAATTCCTAAGTAATTGTGAATATGCAGATATGTCAAAAATTTATTGATCAGTGCAATAACTGCACAGAGGCTGGTATCCTATCACCAAGTCACCCCATTATTTACATGTGCACAGTACATGGGCTCTGACTGACCAGCTCAGAGCCAGTCCCTAGAACAAGGAGAGTCTCCGAATCTCCTGTTTATATCTGTCAGCCAGGGCTCCCTAATTGGCCCAGGCTAACAACCCCATTCAAGGATCTCATTGTCAATAAGATCCACCTGGTTCCAATCACTACAAACAGGTACACAAAACCCCTCCTGTGAGTTATTGGAAATGCTATTTGTTTAATGTGGTGTTGCTAGATTATCGTTATTGCATTCAGGGTATAACATCTATCTTGGGTTTTCCTCAGTTCTGATTAAACTGAACAAACAAGCAAACTAGGAATCAGTGTAGGAAAAGGTAAGTCAAATGGGGGAGACCAGTTCATGTTTCTCTCATCGTGTGTCTGCTGTGGATCAATTGGTGGTACTTTCACCTGAGTCGGAAGATTGTATGTTCGAATCCCACTCCAGGGCTTGAGGCCAAAAGTTCAAGGCTGACAATCTTGTGTAGTCCGAAAGGAGTGCAGCACTATCGGGGTGCTTTCTTACACATGCAATGTCAAATTGTCGCCTTATTTGCTCTCTCAGGTGGATAATAGCAACCTCACGGAACTATCAAAAGAAAAATAGGAGAGTGAAACACAATATCTTCCCCTCAAACAATATGTGCGTGTATATATGTATATATGTGACCTTTTGTGTGTAAAGTCAGATTAAGTATCATTTTGGTGAATTATGACTGCTCTGAGCAAGCTTCGGCATAGTCTCTCTTTTAGGCCCCAGTATATGCACTGGATGTCCAAACTCTTTTATCCACATCAGAAAACATGCACAAACAACTCATAAGCTAATTACTCAGCCTCCTCTGAGTAACTGTGCTCAATGCCACAGTTGGAAAATGTACCATTCCTATCTCTTCAACTATTTACATTCATCTGGAGCCATCGCTTAATTCTATTGAGTTTCTAATTCCTGCAGGAGCCATTTTATATCAATGTGAACTTAATTGTTTCTGGATTGAATATTTTCACGGAATATCAGTCTTGGCAGTTCCTGAATTACCATGCTCATTGAAGGATTGAAGATGGTTATTAAGGCTGACAGTTTTAGTGTCACTGGGATCTATGACAGCATCAGCAGATTACAGCGAGCCGGTGACAGTATTTATTTATGTAGAATTGAGACATATGGTCAAAATCATTCTATGTCTCTCCTCTGTAATTAAAACATCTGGGAGCACAAAAGACCTGTGAAGTCTCTCTGCTAAATAATGGAAGGTTCAGCACTGTTAGACTGGGACAATAAGGAATATTTTTACAAGAATGTCAGAACTGCAGAGCACAAGGAACATTTAGCTGGGGCCCCTTCTCCAAATCTACCCATGTACGAAGGAATGAAACACTTTCGGTCAATTTAACTTGCTGTGCTTTGAAAGTACTCAGCTTAAAGAAAGTCATTTCAGAATTATTCAATATTTTAATCTGTGCACCACACTGAGGCAGAACCTTCCACATATAAGAAATGCTTACACTTCTTCAAAGATCAGAATCTCAGTGCGATGTTACTTACTTGTAATGTCATGCTTAGCTTGATAACTGGTACAACACATAGCCAAGCTCTGGCAATGAAGGTTTTATTCTGTGTTAGGGTGTTGCTGTGGCTCCTGCACTGGAGCTGTGAGGCTCAAGACAACAACAAAACAAACACAAAGCCCCCATTTCATTTTTCCCTGCAGCATCCCCCACTCCCCCCCCCCCCCCCCCCCTTTTATTGTCTTCCTTCTTGAAACTGGTGATTCACGCAGGGTACAGCCTTCAGGGTCATCAACTCCGTCCATATTTCTGGAATTCCCATCACATGACCAGCAGCATCCAACCCCACTCTGATTAGTCAACACAACTTACTTACTTTCTCCAATACTTTTGGAATGGATAAATGCAAGTGGTCAATGATAAAAGTACGTGTTTTGCAGGAACCTTTTCTTCTACAGATGTGTCCAGTATTTGATTAGATTAGGTTAGATTCCCTACGGTATGGGAACAGGCCATTTGGCCAAACAAGTCCACACAGACCCTCCAAAGAGTAACCTACTCAGACCCATTCCCCTACCCTATATTTACCCCTGACTGATGCACCTAACACTATGGGCAATTTAGCATGGCCAATTCACCCTGACCTGCACATCTTTGGATTGTGGGAGAAAACCAGAGCAGCCAGAGAAAACCCACATTGACAAGAGGAGAATGGACAAACTCCACACAAATGGTCGCCCAAGCTGGGAATCAAACCTGGGTCCCTGGTGCTGTGAGCAGCAGTGCTAACTATTGAGATTAATGTTTGGTTCCAGAATAATCCTGGAGTGTTGGCAACCCAACTTCCTGCTATTACATATGAGGGTAGGTAAACTCTTCCACCTTGGGAGGCAATATTTCCAAGTTACTTTCAAGTGTGCATTTTCTTGATTAGCCATTAATTATTGATCAGGAATCTTGTCAGTAACTTGCCTTCTAATTAACTTAAAAGTATTGAAGTCAATGCGGTGATCGCACAGGTGCCCATCAAAACAAACCAAGAACTGAAGTATTTTTTGAACTAAGAGGGAGCCCTGAATCCAGCAACAATTTGCATTTATATAACGCCTTCATCAAACAGTCTTCACAGGAGCATTTTCAATCACTGAACATAACAAGCTGCTCAGACAAGTTGCCCAGAAAGGTAGATTTTAAGGAGCATCTGAATGAGGTTAGAGAGATGAATAGTTGAAGAGGGAATTGCAGAGATTAGGAGCCAACTGCCACAAAGTGAATCAATAGGGCCTGGGCAAGAGGTTAGAAAAAGGACTAAGTTCTGAGAGTTTTTAAATGTCATGCAACAAAAGATCCCCTCAGGGGCAATGGAAAGGCTGGGTTTGTGATCCAGAATCCTTTCGCAGCCCACTGACATACATCTCCAGCGGATGGAGTTGAGTTTCACTGACAGATTTTTACCGCTCTGAAGTGATTTAATTTATGGTCTGTCAGTTTGGTTGGGTATTTAATTTTTGGTTGTATACTTTTGCCAACTCCTCTTCTCTCGTTAATCATGCCAATGAAAGTGGAGCTCGTTTAAATCAATGGTGACACATGTTTAATAGCTTTTAAAGATTCAAGCTGCTGGAGGTCCTGTCAGGGTTATCAGGTGTACAAAGCTATGACACATGCTTTCTTTTAAGGCTTTGAAGATATTTTCTGAGAAAATATATTTTTAATGAGAAGATTTTCGATGATTAGAAAAATAGTGGAATTGACAAGATTAATGGAAACAGTAAGTGCAGTTCTTATTTTTTAAGAAAAGCTCGCAGGGTAATGCAGAACTATCAGCAAATAAATAACAATGTTAAAAAAATTCCCACCTGCAACCTCCAGTAAGCCTTCCATTGGAAGATTTTTTTGTCTAAATGAAGGGGACTTCCTGCAGGACAAGGTACCTTCAAATTTGGACATAGTCTGAAAGAGGTTTTAATACTTCTAATTATTCCTTCAAAGAATGTGAATGATTTTGGTAAGACCAATAATTGTTATTCGTCCCTTATTGCCCTTGAACTGTGTGGTTTGCTCAGCCACTTCAGAAGGCAATTAAGAGTCAATCACGTTGCTGTGGACCACAACAGAAAAGAATGACAGATTTCCTTCTCTGAATTATATGAATGAACTAGATGGGTTTTTCACAAAGATTGAGGAAGAATCACGAATATAGAGTCATAGAGATGTACAGCATGGAAACAGACCCATTGGTCCAACCCGTCCATGCCGACCAGATATCCCAACCCAATCTAGTCCCACCTGTCAGCAGCCAGCCCATATCCCTCCAAACTCTTCCTATTCACATACATATCCAGATGTCTTTTAAATGTTGCAGTTGTACTAGCCTCCACCATTTCCTCTGGCAGCTCATTCCATACACACACCACCCTCTGCGTGGAAAAAGTTGCCCCTTAGGTCTCTTCTACATCTTTCCCCTCTCACCCTCAACCTATGCCCTCTAGTTCTGGACTCCCCCACGCCAGGGAAAAGACCTTATCTATTTATCCTATCCATGCCCCTCATGATTTTATAAACCCCTATAAGGTCACTCCTCAGCCTCTGCACTCCAGGGAAAACAAACTGAGCCTACTCCTCCAACCCTGGCAACATCCTCGTCAATCTTTTATGAACCCTTTCAAGTTTCACAACATCCTTCCGATAGGAAGGAGACCAGAATTGCACACAATATTCTAAAAGTGGCCCAACTAATGTCCTGCACAGCCTCAACATGACCTCCCAACTCCTGTATTCAATACTCTGACCAATAAAGGAAAACAAACCAAACGCCTTCTTCACTATCTTATCTACCTGCGACTTTACTTTCAAGGAGCCATGAACTTGCACTCCAAAGTCCCTTTATTCAGCAATACTCCCTAGGGCCTTACCATTAAGTGTATAAGTCCTGCTAAGGTTTGCTTTCCCAAAATGCAGCACCTCACATTTATTTAAATTAAACTCCATCTGCCCCTCCTCAGCCATTAGCCCATCTGATCAAGATGAGGTAACCTTCTTTGCTGTCCACAATACCTCCAATTTTGGTATCATCTACAAACCTACTAACTATGCCTCTTAAGTTCACATCCTCTTAAGCTATATAAATGATGAGAAGTAGTGTGCCCAGCACCAATCCTTGTGGCACTCCACTGGTCACAGGCCTCCAATCTGAAAAGATTATTGAGATTATTATTGAGATTAGCTTCATATTCATTTAAAAGCTGCCATGGTGGAGTTTGAACCTATTTTTCCAGTACTTTAGATAGGAATATTGGATTACACACCCAGTGGTGTTACCACTCTGGCACTGACTCCCCCTGAAAGAAAAAAGAACCATAATTAATTAGCTTAATTTTGGTTTTATGAATAAAAACATTTGGTCAAAGGGAACAACAAGAGAATTAAAGGTTTTACAATTTTCATCTCAGGATAAGAAAGTGATGTGAGGTACCTCACTTGCTAACAGGAAAATCAGTCATGTTGTTCCCAGCATTACGTTCAAATGATAGGAATCTGTTGCTGCACATGCTCAGAGAGAAAAGAAAGACTTTTAGTGTATAATTGGTAATTGCTCAGAATCCCTATGGTGTGCAAGGGGCCATTCAGTCCACAGCAACCTTCCAAAGAGCATCCCACCCAGACCCACCTCCCTATCCTATAACCCTGTATTTCACATGGCTAATCTACCTAGCCTGTACATCCCTTAGCATGATGGGTAATTTAGTATGGCCAATCCACCTACACTATACACCTTCAGACAGTTGGTGGAAATCAGAGCACCCAGAGGAAACCCACACAGACACAGGGAGAATGTGCAAAATCCACAAAGTCACCTGAGGGTAGAATCGAACTCAGATGCCTGACACTGTGGGCAGCAGTACTAACAACTGAGCCACCATACCACCTTCACAGGGAAGTTGAAAATAAAGGAGAATCTCCATTACCTTGACGGTAAGCTGTCCTCATCACTAAAATGAGGATCAACGTTCTTGCATTGTGACTCCCTCAATTCATTTTCCTACTTTACAGAACAATTATTTCAGGTTTCCTGTGAGATTCAGGGAGGTTCCAATAACACAGGTTGAAAACGCTACTCATTAGAGTATTTGGAAATCATTGATTTATCTCTCCACCCCTGAGGCTTCCAGCCTCATTCCTGATGAAGGGCTCCTGCCCAAACATCGATTATCCTGCTCCTTGGATGCTGCCTGACCTGCTGTGCTTTTCCAGCATCACTCTAATCTTGACACTATTTGGAAATCATTGCCTGTTAAGGTGGAGCATGTCAGTATCAGCTGGTTTCATGTCATGATCCAGCTGACGAATCTCATTTTAAATTATTTTTCCTCTCCTGCTATATTATCCTTTGCACTCAATACAAGCTCTTTCATTTAAATATAAATGCCAAATTCATTGATGTGCCCAGAATTCACTGCCACTTGAATTGGAATTCAATAAGGTCTGTAATTAAGAGTCTAATGATGACCATGAAACTATTTATCAATTGTCAGGAAAAACCCATCTGATTCACTAATGTCCTTCAAGGAAGGAAACTGCCATCTTTACTTGGTCTGGCCTACATGTGACTCCAAACCCATAGCAATCTGTTTGATACTTAATTGGTCTCTATGCCATTGGGGATGGAAAATAAATGCTGATCTAACCAGCAATGCCCATATCCTGTGAATGAATTTTAAAGAATTAACAATTTCACTGAATGTTTGCATAATGGATTTGAAAGCCAAATACAAGAACACCTTTTAATTCCCTACCTTAAACCAAAACTGAAGCTAAAACAGCCGACTGCAGCTCCTACAAATGTGAAATAAAAACAGCATCTTAAAAAATGAAATTCAGTTTAAAAGCTTAGTTTTCAGCTTATATTCAAGAGACTCAAGCTATGGGATTCCTGACATCTTCAACATGAATGCATCACCCCCTTCCCATACTGACTGAATCTATGTTCCGTGGAGACTTGAGCAGGCAAGATCTATGTCAGAAAACTTCCTAGGCAGACTCAAGGCAATCTCAGAGGAATGTGTATGCAAAGGTGGGCTGATTAAAAGGTTAGCCTCAACTTTTACCTCCCACCCTCTCACTACCTCCACTCACTCTCAAGTCCCCTCATATCATGAATGATCCTTCATGCTATGCTCTTTCTGTGTCCCATGTACCATTGTGTCTCAATGCCCCTTCATATATGCCATGCCCCTTCAATGAACCTGTCCTACCTGAGACTTGCATGTATCCTCATTTTCCTCTTGTCCGCTTAGGTCTTCATGACCTCTCCAAGCCCATTCATAAGCTCATGTCCCCTCAAAGCTTTCAATGTTTCCTCAGAGGTCACTCAATTAGTCTCTACTATGTACAGAGCTCAGGGGCCACTGAATGGAAATGGTCTTGAAAAGCTTAAATGTCAAAAATCTAGACAAAGCTGTCAATGAAATGGGCAATTATTCATACTGCACAAAGAAGCCCTCCAGTTACATTGAAATCTGTTAACTCCCTTTACATTGTTATTAAGCCTCCCTTTCTCCTTTTCAGGAGGAAAAAAACCAGCCCACAATTGGGCAGAAAGAGGACAGACAGGTGGAGGGATGATTGGCATTTGGCTCTGACCCTGACTACTGGGAGCAGCTGACTGACTATATCCAAGCTCCTGGACTGTTATCAAAAGCAAACTCTTGACTTGTGCTGGGAGCTTCGGCTGAAATACTTTCTCGCTTGACTGACTACTGCTGACATCCATGAGCAGCTTCCTGACCTTGTGTCTGCTCTAAACAATGGGGCAATGCAGCAGGACCGTGACCCAGGTAGCTCTGATTCAGGGAGCATACTGTAATAAGGCAGGGCAAGGCAAGGTGAACATCCAGCTAGAGTCAAGTAAGTCCCTGACAATGGGCATAATGTATTTTTCCAACAGCATTGCAATGATCAGTACGCTCCGAAGGTCAGTATGGCAGTGCAGAGGCATACAGTAAGAAGACATGGAATGATGACACATAGAGACTAGCACATGTTGGATGCCAGTGACCGTGAATGTGTGATGCACACAGCTGATGCCCATGGAGGCTAACGTGTGATGTTTTTTAGATTAGATTAGATTCCCTACAGCATGGAAACAGGCCCTTCGGCCCAACCAGACCACACCGACCCTCTGATGAGTAACCCACCCAGACCCATTTCCCTCTGACTAATGAACCTAACACTATGGGCAATTTAGCATGGCCAATTCAACTGACCTGCACATCTTTGGACTGTGGGAGGAAACCCATGCAGACACAGGGAGAATGTGCAAACTCCACACAGACAGTCACCCGAGGCTGGAATTGAACCTGGGACCCTGGTGCTTTGAGGCAGCAGTGCTAACCACTGAGCCACCATGCCACACCGTGTTACTGGGTCTTGAAGATTTTAGAGTCCATTATTAAAAAAGAGTTGCAGAGTACTTGGAAGTACACAATAAAATAGAATAGAGTCAGCATGACCTCAGCAAGGGGAGGTAATGACAAACAGATATGTTAGAATTCTTTGAGGAGGTAGCGAGCAAGTTAGACAATGGAGAGAAAGTGGACATGATTCATTTGAATTTCCAAAAGGCCTTTGTCAAGGTGCTGCAAAGGAGGCTGCTAAATAATACAAAATCTCATGGTGTTAGTGGCAAGACACTGGCTTGGATAGAGGGTAGTTTGAGCTAGCTCTGTATCCAAATGACGAGTTCTCCCTGTATTCGGTGAGATCTAACCTTGTCGAACGTCTTACTGAAGTCCATATAGATCACATCTACCACTCTGCCCTCATCAATCCTCTTTGTTACTTCCTCAAAAAACTCAATCAAATTTGTGACACATGATTTCCCACGCACAAAGCCATGTTGACTATCCCTAATCAGTCCTTGCCTTTCCAAATACATGTACATCCTGTCCCTCAGGATTCCCTTCAACAACTTGCCAACCACCAACGGCAGACTCACTGGTCTATAGTTCCCTGGCTTGTCCTTACAACCCTTCTTAAACAGGGGCATCACGTTTGCCAACCTCTATTGATGTATCGATGATACAAATATCTCAGCAAGAGGCCCAGCAATCACTTCTCTAGCTTCCCACAGAGTTCTAGGGTACACCTCATCAGGTCCTGGGAATTTATCCATTTTCACCCGTTTCAAGACACCCAGCACTTACTCCTCTGTAATATGGACATTTTGCAAGATGTCACCATCTATTTCCCTACAGTCTATACCTTCCATATCCTTTCCACAGTAAATACTGATGCAAAATATCATTTAGTATCTCCCCCATTTTCTGCGACTCCACACAAAGGCCACCTTGCTGATTTTGAGGGGCCCATTTTTCTCCCTAGTTACCCTTTTGTCCTTAATGTATTTGTAAAAACTCTTTGGGTTCTCCTTAATTCTATTTGCCAAAGCTATCTCATATTTCCTTTTTGCCCTCCTGATTTCCCTCTTAAGTATACTCCTACTTTATACTCTTCTAAGGATTCACTTGATTTATCCTGTCTGTACCTTACATATGCTTCCTTCCTTTCTTAACCAAACTCTCAATTTCTTCAGTCATCCAGCATTCCCTATACCTACCAGCCTTTCCTTTCACCCTAACAGGAATATACTTTCTCTGAATTCTTATTATCTCATTTCTGAAGGCTTCCCATTTTCCAGCCGTCCCTTCACCTGTGAACATCTGCCCCCAATCAGCTTTTGAAAATTATTGCCTAATACAATCAAAATGGGTCTTTCTCCAATTTAGAACTCCAACTTTTAGATCTGGTCTATCCTTTTCCATCATTATTTTAAATCTACTAGAATTATGGTCGCTGGCCCCAATTTGCTCACCCACTGACACCTCAGTCACCTGCCCTGCCTTATTTCCCAAGAATAGGTTAAGCTTTGCACTTTCTCTCCATCTAAACCCTTAACACTATGGCAGTCTCAGTTTATGTTTGGAAAGTTAAAATCCCTTACCATAATCACCCTATTATTTTTACAGAAAGCTGAGATCTCCTTACAAGTTTGTTTCTCAATTTCCCTCTGACTATTAGGGTTACAGACCCAGTTCACACCTCCTCAGATAGGAGCTTACAGACCCAGTCACACCCCCTCAGATAGGAGCTTACAGACCCAGTCACACCTCCTCAGATAGGAGCTTACAGGCCCAGTCACACCCCCTCAGATAGGAGCTTACAGGCCCAGTCACAGCCCTTCAGATAGGAGCTTACAGACCCAGTCACACCCCCTCAGATAGGATCTTACAGGCCCAGTCACAGCCCTTCAGATAGGAGCTTATAGAATCAGTTCACTCTCCCTCAGGTGGGAGCTTACAGATTTTAGATAACCTGACTGGAATTGTAACAAGTCTCCAATCTCAAGTCAGAGTTTCCTCATTTTTCATCGCCATATTTTTCTTCGTGAACTATATTTACTTTTAATACAAGATAATGATTTATTTTTAATATTTTTTTCACAGGACGTGGAGATCACTGGCAAGGCAAGCATTCATTGTTTTTTAATCAACCTAATCAGACACATCTCCACGGCAAATGGGACATGAACCTTCTATCTCAGAAGTAGAGTCACTACCATTGCACCACAAATCTCCCATTAAGTGGCAATCTCATTGATGTGGGTTTGGAGTCACACACAGGCCAGACCAGGTAAGGCAGGCAAATTTTCTTCCCTAAAGCATTTAAGTGTACCCAATGATTTTTTTAAAAACAACACTAGATATCAAATTGTTATAATCACCATGACTGTGTATATCTTTCAGTTCCATATGAATTAATTAAATTCAGCCAACATCAGCTGGATGGAATTTGATCCCATGTCCCCAACGTACCAGCTTATGCCTCTAGTTTACTAAACCCACTGAAATTACCACTGCACCATCATCACCTCTACAACTATAAGCATTTTCAAGATTTGGATCATGTCACCATTCATTGTTTAATCTAAAGTGAAGGCCAGCATTTATTGTTTTGGGTCATCCTCACGCAATACCTTTCAAAAGCTTCTCTGGCAATCATGTCTTTTCAAAGATAAAAGACCTGGAGTGAAAATAGTATATCAAGTGTGGGTTTTCTGAAGAATTATTAACAATTAAAATAATTAGTATTTCTGGTTTATGATAGTCAATAAAGTTAAATTTGACATTTACTACCTAGATTTGAAAGAGTTTTTACTGGTTTGGGGTATTATATCCTGTGATCATTTCTGGGTTTTTTCTGGTCTTTAAAATAACTTGTGTAGAAAATGTTCAACATTGCAGCATCTCTGGAGAGATGATCAGAGTTTAACATTTTATGATGGCCTATCATCTGAACAGTTTTAACAAAAGCTTTATCTGTTTTATCCTGCACATATGCAGCCAGATCTGCTGAATATTTCCAGCATTATCTGCTTTTATTGCAGATTCCCAGCATCTGCAGAATCCACTTCCTGAAAGTAACTTACTTTGATTAATAATCTAATGATCTTGTGATATAAATCTATTTGATGAGCTTTGCTAAAAACAACCTCAAATTGACTGGAATGTTTGAAAGAGCAATTATTAATCATATCTGAACACTTCTTGTTGTCTTTCTTTGCTTAATGGTCTACATGTATTTTCTGTATTAACGTGTATTACAATAATTTTTTCCAGACCAAACATCATTTCCCATTCTTTAGCAGATCTACTTAATTTGTCCAGGCCCCTTTTAAATGTAATAAATCACCTTACTGGTCACATTCTTGCTTTGTTATCAGTAAATTTGATATTAAAACCAGAGGTACTGTCCTGCATATCAAAGCAACCAGTGAAAACAGCCACAAACTCAGAGTGAGCTCTTGCCAAGCTGCACCCCAGATGCAGACTTGTTCATTTATAATCAGCATTTGCTTTCTCCCGTGCAGCCAATTTTCAATCCAGCTGAGTAGTTTATCAGTCGTTCTGCATGCTTTTATCTTTGACAAAATTAGCCAATGTTAACTCCTTTAAATGCCTTGCAAAAATCCAATCCGATTTCCTTCTATACTCCAAAGAGTTCCGGTTGAGTACATTAGGTAAAACCATATCAGCCACCCTTACTGCTTTATTCCCTTGGGGATTTTAAGGCGCTGTCCGTCTGGACCAAGTGCCACATGCGTCCTTAATGCTTTGACTTTCTTCACAACATATGGATTACTTTGCGGCACATGTTCACAAATTCCTGAGGCAATTTGACGGCATCTGAATCCGGGGTCACTTCATCATGAAGACAACTGTGGAGAATTGAGCACATCTGCCATATTTTCAAGTTGTCATATTTTTAACCAGCTTCTCCCTTTATTCTATCTATACAGAGATGTGATTATTCATCAATTAAAAGCAGGGAATTTAGGTCAGTGGCATAAAAAATTCAAACTGATCTGAAACATGTTCTGCTTCATGGAAACATTTTCTTTTCAAATCCTATTGATATCAACCAAGCATCTGTCCCAGCTCGTGTAACAAAACTCTGCTAATCGTCGGACAAACTCAGTCTTTGTTTCATGATGAAACCGTATAAAGGAAAACTCCCCTTGGAATGAGAGATTCTAATGTAATTGCTTGCTTCCCCTATAATAATGAAAATCCAACGCAAATCTAGTATTGATTCACAAAAAAGAAGTGTTGTCCGAGCCCTTTAAGACCCATCAGACACTTCGACCAATTGGTCATAAATGAGTTACCCAGGTATCCCATAACACCAGAATGGTCAAAGCACAACAGACACAATATGTACCCTTTTAACTATGCTAATGTCATTAACATCTGGCTGCTGTGCTATATTGTGCTGTCCAGTTTTTGAGTTTACAATTGTCTGAGTCTTACTTGGCCAATGTATTCCATATCCAGCATCCCTTGCTGTTTGGCCAAGTTGGCAATCTACTTCTAAAACAAAAACAGAAATGACTGGAAAAGCTCATCAGATCTGGAAGCATCTGTGGAGAGAAATCAGAATTAATGTTTCGGGTCCGGTGAACCATCCTCAAAACAACCACTTTGTGTTTTCGCAGCCGTGAGGCCTGCTACTTTTCCCTCTGTTTGAATAAAAAAAGCTCATCATGCACATACAGTTCAAACCTAAATTATAGAAGTTTGGTTTTCTGTAGATTCATGACCCTTCCTCCTCATCTTAGTTTTAAATCTGCCACCCCTCAGCTTAAAACTATGTCCTTTCATCTGCCCAGTGGGGGAAAACATCCACTCTCTGTTTGTCTTTGTCAATCCTCTTGAACATCGTATTTCACTCAATAGATTTCTTTTCACTATTCTAAACTCTATTTATTTCTCCTCACAAGGTAAGTATTTCAACTCTGGAATTAATCTAATGAAAGCACATGCTTCCTCAAGTAAGGGGACCAAAACTGAACATAGTACTCCAGATATCCAAATGTTGGTCTCCCTGCTATAGGAAGGATGTTGTGAAACTTGAAAGAGTTCAGAAAAAATGACAAAGATGTTGCCACGGTTGGAGGGTTTGAGCTATAGGAAAAGGCTGAATAGGGTAGGGCTACATTCCCTGGAGCATCTGAGGCTGAGGGGTGACCTTATTGAGGTTTATAAAATCATGAGGGACATGGATAGGATAAATAGCCAGGTCTTTTTCCTGTAGTGGGAGAGTCCAATACTAGAGGGCATAGGTTTAGGGTGAGAGGGGAAGGACTTAAAAGGGACATAAAGGGCAACTTTTCACATAAAGGGTGGTGTGTGTATGGACTGAGCTGCAAGAGGAAGTGGTGGAGGCTGGTACAATTACAACATGTAAAAAGCATTTGGATGGTTATATGAATAGGAAGGGATTAGAGGGATATGGGCCAAAAGCTGATAATGGTACTAGATTAATTTAGGATATCTGGTCTGCATGGACGAGTTGGACCAAAGGATCTGCTTGCGTGCTACATATCTATATGAGTCTGTGTTGTCAAAGTTCCTGCCTCTACGACTTTTTCATAAGATCCCCATAGTGCAGATGGAGATCATTTGGCCCACTGAATCCGTACCAGTGCCAAAAAATGCATCCCATTTAAACTCTTCCCCTTAACCCAACTAGCTGCACATTACAGGGCAATTTCACCTAACCTGCACATGTTTGGACTGTAGGAGGAAACCCACGAAGACACAAGGGCTGTCTCAATACAGACAGTCACCTGAGGCTGAAATTGAACCCAGGTCCCCATATTGAGAGGCAGCAGTGCTAACCACTGTGCCACCAACCCCACCCTCTGCATTTAGAAAAAAAAACTTCAAATCCTCTTCAAACTCCTATCTTCAGCTTTGAATATACACTCTTGGTTATTACTTCCTTTACAAAATGGAAATGTTTCTTCTTATGTACCCTGTCTAGGTCCCTCAAAATGTAGTACATATCAATCAGATCCTGCCTGGTTTTCTCTGCACCAGAACCACACACAGTACTCCAGCTGAGATCTCAAAAAGTTCCATCATAATATTCTTGCTTGTTATTCAATGCCTTCACTAATAACAGCAAATATCCCATATACATAGAACATAGAACATTACAGTGCAGTACAGGCCCTTCGGCCCTCGATGTTGCGCTGCCCTGTCATACTAATCTGAAGCCCATCCCACCTACACTATTCCATATACGTCCATTTGCCTGTCCAATGACGACTTAAATGCACTTAAACTTGGCGAATCTACTACCGATGCAGGCAAAGCAATCCATACCCTTACTACTCTCTGAGTAAAGAAACTAGCCCTGACATCTGTCATACCTATCTCCCCTCACTTTAAAGTTGTGTCCCCTCGTGTTTGCCATCCCCATACTTGGAAAAAGGCTCTCCCTATCCACCATATCTAACCCTCTGATTATCTTGTATGTCTCTATTAAGTCACCTCTCAACCTTCTTCTCTCTAACGAGAACAGCCTCAAGACCCTCAGCCTCTCCTTGTAAGACATTCCTTCCATACCAGGCAGCATCCTAGTAAATCTCCTCTGCACCCTTTCCAAAGCTTCCACATCCTTCTTATAATGCGGTGACACCCAGAACTGTACACAATACTCCAAGTGTGGCCGTACCAGAGCTTTGTACAGCTGCAGCATAACCTCCTGGTTCCGGAACTCAACCCCTCTATTAATAAAGGCCAAAACACTGTATGCCTTCTTAACAACCCTGTCAATCTGGGTGGAAACTTTCAGGGATCTATGTACATGGACACCGAGATCTCTCTGCTCATCTGCACTCCTAAGAATCCTACCATTAGCCCAGTACTTTGCATTCCGATTACTCCGGTCAAAGTGTATCACCTCACACTTGTCCACATTAAACTCCATTTGCCATCTCTCAGCCCAGCTCTGCATCCTATCTATGTCTCTCTGCAAACTACTACATTCTTTGTCACTATCCACAACTCCACTAACCTTAGTATCGTCCGCAAATTTACTAACCCACCCTTCTAAGCCCTCATCAAGGTCATTTATAAAAATGACAAACAGCAGTGGACCCAACACTGACCCTTGCGGTACGCCGCTAGTAACTGGACACCAAGATGAACATGTTCCATCAACTACAACCCTCTGTTTTCTTTCAGCAAGCCAATTACTGATCCAAACTGCTATGTCTCCCACAATCCCATTCCTCCACATTTTGTATAATAGCCTACTGTGGGGAACCGTATCAAACGCCTTGCTAAAATCCACATACACCACACCAACTGGTTTACTCTCATCTACCTGTTTGGTCACTTTGTCAAAAAACTCAATAAGATTCGTTAGGCATGACCTACCCTTCACAAAACCATGCTGACTGTCCCTGATCAGATTATTCTTTTCTAGATGGTTATAAATCCTAACTTTTATAACCTTTTCCAACACTTTACCAACAACTGAAGTGAAACTCACTGGTCTGTAATTACTACTGGTCTGTTGTCTCTACTACCCTTTTTGAACAAGGGAACCACATTTGCTATCCTCCAGTCCTCAGGCACTATTCCTGTAGACAATGATGATTTGAAGATCAATGCCAAAGGCTCGGCAATCTCTTCCCTTCCTTCCCAGAGGATCCTAGGATAGATCCCATCTGGCCCAGGGGACTTTTCTCTTTTTACACTCTGCAATATTTCTAATAGCTCTTCCTTGTGGACCTCAATCTCTTCTAGTCTAGATGCAAGTATCTCTGTATCTTCCTCGCCAACATTTTCATTTTCTATAGTGAACACTGTCGAAAAATATTTATTTGGTGCCTCCCCTATCTCCTCTGACTCCACACATAACTTCCCACTATTATCCTTGATTGGCCATAATTTAACTCTCGTCATTCTTTTATTCCTGACATACCTATGGAAAGCCTTAGGGTTAACCCTGATCCTATCCGCCAACAACTTCACATGTCCCCTCCTGGCTCTTCTGAGCTCTCCTTTTAGGTCTTTCCTGACTTCCTTGTAACCCTTAAGCACCCTGAGTTTTCACATTTTGTCCTAACATAAGCCTTCTTCTTCTTCTTGGCCAGGGATTTCACTTCCTTAGTAAACCACGGCTCACGCGTTCTATATTTTCCTCCCTGCCTGGCAGGTACATACTTATCTAGGACACACAGGAGCTTTCCCTTGAATAAGCTCCACATTTTAATGTGCTCACCCCCTGCAGTTTCCTTCCCCATTCTATGCTTGCTAAATCTTTCCTAATTGCATCGTAATTTCCCTTCCCCCAGTTGTAACTCTTGCTCCTATCCCTTTCCCTCACTAAAGTAAACCTGACAGAATTATGATTGCTGTCTCCAAAGTGCTCACCTACATCCAAATCTAACACGTGGCCAGGCTCATTACCCATTACTAAATCTAAAGTGGCTTCGCCCCTTGTTGGCCTGTCTACATACTGTGTCAGGCAGCCCTCCTGCACACACTTGACAAAAACTGACCCATCTATAGGACTCGTACTGGAGTGATCCCAGTCAATATTTGGATAGTTGAAGTCCCCCATGACAACTACCCTGCCTCTCTCACTCCTATCAAGAATCATATTTGCTATCCTTTCCTCTACATCTCTGGGACTATTCGGAGGCCTATAGAAATCTCCCAACAGGGTGACTTCTCCTTTCCTGTTTCTAACCTCAGCCCATACTACCTCAGTTAACGAGTCCCCAAAAATCCTTTCTACAGCTGTAATATTGTCCCTGATCAACAATGCCGCACCTCTCCCTCTTTTACCATCTTCTCTATTCTTACTGAAACATCTGAATCCCGGAACCTGCAACAACCATTCCTGTCCCTGCTCTATCCATGTCTCCGTAATGGCCACAACATCAAAGTCCCAGGTACAAACCCACGCTGCCAGTTCACCCACTTTATTTCGGATGCTCCTTGCATTGAAGTACACACACTTCAAACCAGGTTCTCGCTTGCCAGTGTGAGATACTTGATTTGGGAACTCCCTACTCACATCCTCTTCTGTATCTGTCCTACAATTTTGGTTCCCATTCCCCTGCTGTATTAGTTTAAATCGCTTTAGCAAATTTCCCACCCAGGATATTGGTACCCCTCTGGTTTAGATGAAGACCACCTGCTTGTAGAGGTCCCACCTACCCCAGAAAGACCTCCAATTATCCAAAACCCCGAAACCCTCCCTCCTGCACCATCCCTGTAGCCACGTGTTCAACTCCTCTCTTTCCCTATTCCTCACCTCACGAGCACATGGCATGGGCAGCAAACCAGACAAAACAACTCTGTTTGTCTTAGCTCTAAGCTTCCATCCTAGCTCCCTGAATTTCTGCCTCAAGTCCCCATCTCTCTTCTGACCTATGTCATTGGTGCCAATGTGGACCATGACTTGGGACTGCTCTCCCTCCCCCCGAAGGATCCCAAAAACACGATTGGAGACATCATGGACCCTGGCACGCGGGAGGCAACACACCAACCATAAGTCTCTCTCGTCCCCACAGAACTTCCTGTCTGTCTCCCTAACTATTGAGTGCCCAATGACTACCACTCTGCTCCTCTTCTCCCTTCCCTTCTGAGCAGCAGGTGCCCTACTGCTTTCCCCTGGTAAGTCATCCCCCTCAACAGTATCCAAAACGGTACACTTATTGTTGAGGGGAATGGCCACAGGGGATCCCTGCACTGCCTGCCGGTTCCCTTTCTGTTCCCTAACTCTCACCCATCTGTCTTTTTCTTTTATCTGGGGAGTGACTACCTCTCTGTAAGTCCTGTCAATAACCCCCTCTGAGGGGGTTACTGTCTTAATCAACTTATCTTCCTGTCCTGCTGCCATCAAAATCTATGCATCTGTATTAAGAGGGAGGTGTTAAATTAAAATAGAGTTGATGGGATATACAGAACATCAACTCTTGTGGTGCTCACTGTTTCTTTACTTTTCTGATCAACATGTGACATACAAACACAGAAGTTGCTTGAGAAACTCAGCAGGTCTGGCAGCACCTGTGAAGAGAAAACATTTTGAGTCCAGAGCCCTGTCTTAGATATTGGTTAGTTAGAATGGAGAATGATGTCAACAGCTTGGATTGGCTGAGCATACCATGAAGGACTCTCCTTCTAAACCTCACCCCTTGCCTGAGATATGGTGATCCACAGGTTAAGTCACCACCAGTCATCTCTCGAATGAGACAGCAGCTTTATAATCTGGTATGACTTTGGCAAATTTACCTTCTTCACAACCTCTGGAGCAGGTAGATCTCCTGGCTCTGAGGTAGGGACATTAGGACTGCACCATGAAAGCTATGCAGGTTAAGTGATGGGGAAAAAAATGCTCAGTCGTGCATGAAGGCACTTTCTGTGTGGGCCTAAAAGAGGCCTTTAGTTCTAAATCTGACATTTACTGAGCTGTGAGAAAGTGAGGACTGCAGATGCTGGAGATCAGAGCTGAAAAATGTGTTGCTGGAAAAGCGCAGTAGGTCAGGCAGCATCCAAGGAACAGGAGAATCGATGTTTCGGGCATAAGCCCTTCTTCCTTCAGGCAGAAGGGCTTATGCCCGAAACATCGATTCTCCTGCTCCTTGGATGCTGCCTGACCTACTGCGCTTTTCCAGCAACACATTTTACAGCTCATTTACTGAGCTGTGCTGGCCACCCACAGCTTATAGTTTGCTCCCCACCTCCTCCTCAATCTTACCTCTGCAATAATGAACCAGAGGTGGGACAGAACTGTGGAGCTGGCACACTGGCTAACAGAAGGTCTTTAGCTCTCACTTGCTTTCAGAGGGAGGCTGAAAAGCCAGTGTGTTATCTCAAAACAAATCCTGGTATGGAAACATCTTCCTCTTGAATCAATACATGAATATCAGAAAATCAGCTTGTGATTTCCTTTTAAATCATTGGTTTTATTTTTTGATAGGTAGAATTCCATGTGCAGCACATTGGCATGAATCACCAGCTGGGTAAAACAAAAGGATGAGAATTGGGTGGTGCAGTTGTTCAACAGGGTCCACATAATATTTCTTCCACTGAATTAGATGAAGAGAAAACTGGGTGGAACCCAGATATGGGTGTGCAATTTTCTGTAACTGATAATCCTTCTTGTGTTCCACCCAGGCAAATTAGCTCATTTTCATCTATCATCCTTAAAACCAGTACGAAGAATGTTGAGTACAGTAAGTTTCAAAGACATGTGAAAGAGTGACATCATTTTTACCTGCCTGATTTTTCAAAGACTGAGTCAGACACAAGAATTCATTATGCGCAGAAGCTTATTTTACTGTATCTGGAATAATATGATTAGAACAAAGCATAAAAAATCGGATTAGGAGATTCAACCCCAAGCCTGGTACACCATTCATTAAGATGACGGTTGATCTTATCTTGGCCTCAACTCCACTTTCTTGCCTGTTCCCTTGACTCCCTTATAGTTCAAATCTGTCTATCGTTAAAAACTAATATTTGTATTAGGTCTAATGTTGCTCCTTATATAAGGAATGGGAGCAGAAGTAGCCACTAAAGGTAAGCTGATTCTTAATGTCAATGAACAGAATCTATAGCATTGTATTTACAAGTACTACACAGCAACATCTCAGCCATATCTGTGTTACACTTGGTATCATTACAACAAAGTTATGTTCAATGTCCAAGATTACAGCATCGACTTACCAAGGTTAAATTCACCGTCATATCAGTTGTTGTCTCCCACATTTTAAGATTACCCCTTGGTGCCACTATAAATAAAATCGAAAATCCTCTCTCCTTTGACCGTGCTGGCATATTATCTCCGTCTTTGACTCTGTGTTGATTTGTTTTTCTGTTTATGATCCCATGAAGGGCCTTGGAATATTTTACAATATTATAAGCATGATTTAAATGCAAATCTCTCTTGCTGCACTTTAAGAATATTGACCTACTCTGGAATACTTTAGCTTCATCTCTGGAGATGCCTGTGGTGAATTATTATCTACAGTCTTTTACCTTCTTTTTCACAGTCATCTTCTGCACTACTAGTTAGTCTTGTACAAACTACATTCAAGCTGTCAGGTTATTTTACTCAATTTTCAATCCATCTTTAGGATGAGACATTAAATTAGATCCTATTTTCACTCTCAGATTCAGTAACTGGTTCCAACCCATTATTCTCCATGGTGTCCTGCCTGCTATTTATCCTTCAACTCACATCACATGCAAAAAAGTCAAGATTAGAGTGGTACTGGAATAGCAGAGCAGGTCAGGCGTCATTCGAGGAGCAGGAAAATCGACATTTCGGGCAAAAGCCCTTCATTAGCACTTTTCCAGCACCACTCTAATCTTGACTCTAAACTCCAGCATCTGCAGTACCCACTTCTGCCTTGCTCACATACAAAGAAACAGACTCTTTAACCATTATCTTAAGCATGCTTGCAGGACATTGCTATGCATAAATAGGCTGCCATCCAGGTTTCTTGCATTACAGCATAAGACTCAAAAGAACATTACTTCATTGGCTCTAATGGTCTCTGACGTCTTGAGACAACATGACAATGGGTCAGGAACAGGCTTTGCTGAATTCATACTAAAGCAAGAAATTTGATTGCCCAACCACAAAACTATAAAGTTTGGTAAAAGTCTATGGTTTGGATTTTTCAAGAAGTGGCAATCTTACACAGCTTGCATTTTCATTTCTTTTTACTGATGAAACAAAAGAATCCGTATTTCCTACAGGCCATTCCGATCAGGAAACATTCAGAAATGCCGAGCTATACTTCCATTCTGACAGGTTCCACACAGGATAGAACAATCAGGGGAGGACAAACCACGTCCACTTTTTTTACAGCAGTCAGTTACTGTCAATGGGTCTGTACCTAATGTAAGTGTGAGGTTAGGGTTCTGGGAAGATAAGATGTCAGGTGGCTCCAGGACAGGTTGCCAGTTGGGTAAGGAAATAAGCTGCCAGTGTGTAGAGTACTAGGTTTGTTGGTTGCCAGGTGAGTGAGTCTCAAAGTGGGCAGGTACCAGGTGAGTAGAGTGGCAGGGGTCAATGATACAGGAGGGTTAGGTGAGTGATGGAGTGTTTAACACAGTGTTTAATACAGCACAGGAATAGGCCCTTCGGCCCTCTGAGCCTGTGCTGACATATTTTGCCTTCCAATATTAAAACTGTCTTCACTTACAAAATCCGTATCCTTCTATTTCCTTCCTATTCATGTGTTCGTCCAGGCGTTTCTTGAATGCTGCTATTGTGTCTGCTTCCACCACCTCCTATGGCAGCGCCACCCTTTGTGTGAAAAATATGCCTCACATATCTCTTTAGTCGAGTTTGCGTGGAAGCAGAGAGGATTATGTTGCTCATGAGGCTGGTGGGTAATAGGGCGTATAGAGAGTCAAATACAATAGAGGGCAGGAAGGAGGCTGGTGTTGGGTCCACAGTGTAGGGATATCGATTCCCAAATGGCAGAGATGGTGTCACTGCAGGGGAGTGTATGTGAGGGTTGTGGAGATGATGTCTAGTGACATAGAATAAGGGTAATGTCCAGTGATGTGGGAGGGGAAGAAATCCCATGGGAGGTGGGGATGTGGGGATGTGGGGCCAGTATTCAGGAGAAGGCATGCGGATGGGGTGAGTGGTGAAATAAAATAAAGATCTTAGGTGTCTATTCATGAGGTCACTTCATTTTAAAAAAGACTTCTCCAATTCGGAAACAAAACACTCACTAAGCTTTACTTTCTTCAGCTAGTTAATCTCTTATTAAAGAAAGCATCTGCATTTCTATCCCTACTTCAAAAACTTTCTGAGTATTTGAAACTATTAATCAGATGGTGAACTGAAAGGGGACCTATATTTATAATGATAGGATGTGAAATCAGTCTTGTAAAACAAGACTTGTGAAATCACTCCAACTCAGGGGTGAAATTAAAAAGCATTGATTATTTTTTTGACTCAGCAAATGTGTTTTCAAAAATATAAAGAGCAGGAGATTTAAATCTCCCAACAACTTGACAGCTTCAGTCAGTTTGAATGCTCTCATGAATTTATCAACAAGTTTACACAAATTCATATCTACTTTTAACAATCAAAAGATCATTCTTCCAAATATAGCTCTGGACCTATCTTATAGTGTGCTCTCCCGATCCAAATAATTCGACCATTTTTATTTCCTCTCCTAATGAGTTGAAAATGCAAAAGCCAACTTTCCTACTCTTTCCTTTCAAAAGTCAGGTAGCACCTCAGTTTTGTAAGTTCTGTTGTCTGCATGCATTGTGCATGTCCAAGTGTCTGTCCATGTCCAATTCATGACTTGTTCACATCACCCTATCCCAATGCTGCTCTTTGAAAACAGTGCATGCTGGACTGGGGCACAAGGCTTTGGAATTTGAGGCTCTGACACCATTTTGACAAAACTGAAGATGTTCTCTGCCATGGCAAAATCTCTAGCCTAAGTATTCTAAGTTTGCTTAGTTTGCTTATTCCTGTGCTATATTAATTACACGCATTGCAGTCTGTGGTTTGTCAACAGTTTAACCTGGAGAAGCAGGGCTTGAAGGGGACAAGAAGAATGCATCCATTTTTAAGGCAGAAGCAGGCCTACTTGGAGTTTGAGCTTAAGATCTTATCCCACTGCAGCTTCAGTGCAACTATGCATCATAGGCATTTACAAAGAAAGGAACATAGGGTGGTAGTTACAAAACCGGAAGTCACTGGAAAAACTCAGCAGGTCTGGGAGCATCTGCAGAGAGAAATCAGATTTAATGTTTCGCGTCAAATGACCCTTCCTTAGAAACGTTAACTGCCAGACCTGCTGAGTTTTTCCAGCAATTTCTGTTTTTTGTTTCTGATTTGCAGCATCTGCAGTTTCTTTCGGTTTTTACTCACCATTCTGTTGGTCAGCTTTTGTACATTTCACAGGTTGACAAACAATACCAGTGCAGCTGTGTATTAATTCCACAGGGTTAATTTTATGAGTCAGTGTTCCCAGCAGGAAGCCTCACCTGCTGGAAGTTCATAGCAGAAATTAGACATGTATTGCCATGATTTTTCAATCATTAACCTGAATTTCCAATCTACGTTCCCAGCAGGTGTTGTTTCCTGCCAGAAGTACAGGCTTATAATACGAATCCAGAATATTTATTCAGACCTTTGAAGTGAACAATAAATTTCCATTTTCGTGCTATGACACAGGGTGCAGGTAATTAAAAATCATGTTGAACAAGATGATGTAAGTTTGAGCAGACTGCACTGTGTGAAACGGGTTTGGGCAGGCCTACTGCAACAAACTGTGCAGAAATTTGAATATTTCTGGTTCTGCGGTGGTTAGGATGCTCAGTTCAACTATTAAGTTCAAGAGTTCACAGCCCATTGTGACCATTTATGCATTTGAGTTCAGTTTACAAGATCTGAAAATAAAGAGCTGGCATCAGTAAAAGTGACTGTGAAGTTGTCAAACTGTTAAAACAAATGTAATATCTTAACTGATATCCTTTCAGGGAAGAAAGCTGCCAACTTTACCCATTCTAGCCCTGTGGTTCCCAAATGTCCTTTTCGTGGACTACACAAACAGGGTAGCTTGCCAGCCTTACCCCACTTGCTTTCACTTAATGCTGCAAAAAGACTCAGAATTAATAGGTACTTTGGAAGCTACAAATATGATTCTCCTGAGAAACTGAAGAGGGCTGAAAAAGTATTGGTCTTTTCTAGGGGGAAGAAGGAGGAAGAGGACCAGACAGTGAAGGTGTCACTGAGAAAAAGGCAAGAGGAGTGCTGATGATTGTAAAGACGTGACATTGATGTCATGTAGCTGTTGATATTTGGTGTTATTGGCACAACATGGACTGGTTTTTACTAAGAGCAAATCCATGCAAACTGAATGCGGGAGGGTTGGGGGGGGGCAGGGGGAAGAGGTGACAATCGACATGGAGGACAGAATTCATGGTCTGCAATTGTTCCCAGTATGATGGCTATAGAGTGCTAAGTGGAAAATGGGGAGCTGTTCCTCCAGGTTGTATTGAGTTTTACTGGAGTACAGCTGAGCTAGGACAGAAATGTTAGCATAAGAGTAGGATGGCATACTGAAATATCCAGTCAGGCAGCATGGAGTAGGAGAGTTGATATTTTGGGCGCAACTCATTACTGATGAAGGGCTTATGCTTGAAATGTCGATTCTGCCACTCCTCGGATGCTGCCTGATTGGCTGTGCCTTTCCAGCACCACAATCTCGATTCTGCTCTCCGGCATCTACAGTCCTCACTTTCTCCATGCTGAAATATCCAGTAAACAGAAGGTCAGGAACATTCTTAATGGACAGAGTGGAGTTGTTCCGAAAGCTAGTCTACATTTGTTTCACCAGTCACTGAGGTGCTGTCACCCTGGAAGGTAATTGATCTTTTTCATGGTACTGCTGGCCATTTCTCTGCACTGTGGAGACATCGCTGACCTGGGTGGTGACCTCAGAGCAGGATGTTAAGGTCTGGTTGTGCAGCCTCCTCTGCCATCCTCCAGGAAAAGAATGTGTCTTCTTTATACTACACCATCAACCAGGGCTTCCAGGATCTTTCAGGGGATTGTTGTGCTGTCTTCCCATTCTCTGACGTCTCCTGGAAATACCCTTGATTGAGCAGTACAGCCTCAGAATGCCAGTATTCATTCCAGCGAACAGTGGCCATTTAAAGAATACACAGACACAAGGATCATTGGTAGATAGTCATTGACTGCTGAACTGCTCTGGCAACAGCATGTAACAAGATGGTGCTGGAATCAGATGTAAGGGGTGCCATAGGTCAGAGTAGGTCGATAATAGAGGGGTGGTTGGTAAGAGAAATCTTGTGGCATAAATCTCTCTGAAAAAACTCAATGCAACGCACACTTAACCAGCAAGATTCAGCCCAAAGTCTGGGTTAGATCTGGGAAAAGAGAATGCAACAGGTTTAGAGGAAGGCAGGTTAAAGTGAATGAAAAGAGCAGAGGAATTAAATTGACCAATGTCACATTGACAGTTCTTGGATGAAGTGATGAGATAAGCAGATGAGAGGCCAAAAGGAGGGGTCCAGGTGGAGGAAGAGTATTGGAGATCCATGAAAAGATCTGTGCAGCAGAGGTAGGATGGGTAAACGCAGGTAATTGGGACTAGTTTAGTTTAGAAACATGGTCAGCATGGACAAGTTGGACCAAAGGGTCTATTTCCATGCTGTATGACTCTATGACTAAACAAGTGGGCACAGGGGCTTGGGTGACAGAAGAGGGCTTTGATGTCATGCAATGTTCAAGTTCATTGAGGTGGTGGGGAGGAGGTACAGAAAGAAAAAAAGTGAGTCCTTTGTTGAGCACAGATAATTAGCATCAGAGAGCAGAAGGTCACAGGAGAAGATGAATACATGATAAGAGGTGGGGTGAGAAGAAGGAATGGGGTGAGAGACAGGACACAGGACTGTGAGGGACCAAGAAGCAGGATATAGGGCTGTAGAAGGTGCAGTTGTGTTTGGATCAGAAGTGAGAGGACAGGCCATTGTGATTGGACCAGGGAAGGTTCTGCTAATCTCAGGTCAGGCACGAGTTTAGAACTCAGGCCAGGGGCATTGTCAAGGTCTATGATGCATGTTCCTGATGCTGTCAGGAGGGAGAGGGGAGGAAGGATGCAGACAGGTGTGAGGATCTCTGAGTTGTTGGAGTTTATATTCCAAAAGGAAGTGTAAATGTTTATTAGTAAGATTGGAATGAGACAAAGAATGAAATGGAACTGGAGACCAGGATAGTTATGAGATAGCGTGAGGTGATGCTGATGGAGACAGAGATTGACAGTGTGCATACGATGGTTCATAGCAATGAGTGTAGATCCTAGGATATGGCGAGAGCTGATGTCTGAGCAGAGAAATATATGTTGAAGACAGTTTTAATCCTGTGTGGATTTAAAACACAAAGGATGGAAATTTAGTTGGAATCCACATGGGATAAGTCAGAGACAGAGGCAGTGACTGAGGAAAAGGACATGGCTTTGAAAGCAAGTGATCTTTAACTAATCTCGGTTCAATTTAATCACCTACCATCTACTCATAGTTACTAGAGATGGAAAGCAAGAGTTGGCAATGTCATAACCCATTGAAGAATAAAATACCTTGTGAGGATGGAGGACGCAAACAGGTCATCTTGTGGGAGTAGGTGCTGAGGTGCGTATCTGGGCATGAGACAAGTGGGCTTATTTACAGCAACCTAATGCTGTTTTAAATCTGGTTGATTCTCCTCAGTTTAATGACACCAGGGGAAAAGAAATACCCTGCCAATCCTTGTTTTGCTTATGACTACAGATGCACCTCCAGAGATTTGATGTTAGACTTAACAGGAATGTGATCTCCTGTGAAGAAGGGCAGTCTGGATGCCTGCTGTATTACCTTTCATCCTCCTTGTTTGAAAGGCAAGTGATAAATTTCTCATGTCTTCCAGACCTAGCTCATAGGCTTCAGTACTCAAGAGACTCATGGCCATTAACAATTTAACTGACCTTTGCACCTGTGACAGATCCTTGTGACTCTGGACCATGAGGAAATCATTTCACAGGAACCGACGAAAAAAGCTAATGGAGTCTATTGAATTGAATTTCTGTTTGACCAGATAATTATGCCATTTACCTAAGCAGCACCAGATTCAGATGGACTTTTGTGGCCCAGATATCACCATTGACATTAATCTCTGTTATTCCGTTTGAGGACAGCTCTATCTGCCAGTAAATATAATGCAAGTGTTTCATATCTTTCCTGTCCAACAGGAAAGCCAAGAAGCTCCAAGGCACCTAGTCCCAACCTTGTGATGAATGTAATGCTTCTGGTTAACTGTGAGCAGCTGCTTTGAAAAGTGTGGGCCACTAGTTTCAGGCCAGAGGCCAACTGAGTAACAGAGTGCAATGCATTTTCTTTTCAGGATTGCTGGCAGTAATGACGCCAACTGCTTACTGAGGAGCAGCACCGTTCAAGGTCTTAATGGCATCTGTCCAAATCCAAAGAGGATTGCTTCATTCCTTTAGTCATAATGAGAAGATAGATTTCAACAAAGACCTTTCCCGAATTAGGTACTTAAAGAAGTAGCTCACTTTGGTTTGTGGGAATTTGACAATGCTGTCTGAAACATCATGAAACTGTTCATTATTTTATAACTTTTTTTCCCCATTGTGTGCTTGTTATAAGAATGGCACATCAGTGTTCAAAACAAAAAAAAACTCTAGAGTTTAGTTTTCTCTATTGAATATCTCAAACTGACAGAACTTGGTAGGTGTTTGACTCAAAAAAAAACCTTCATTTCCTGTGCTTTTTCTGTTGAGAACAAATCTTTTGTTTTACACTAGGTGTGTCAATCAGTACTATCTTGTAGAGACTCACTGCTACCAACTCTGAAATAAGTTCACTCAGTAATTTTCCTTTTCACCAATGCTCTGTGTCGACATGTTGTTCGAGAAGTATTACTCAGTGGAATGTCACCATGGAGATGCCCTTCAAAGTCTTTGTCAAATGCATTGTCAAAATTGAAATAATTGGTTCAAACTTTTCCTGTTTGCAACGAGACTTTGGGTGAAATTCTGAGTTCTTATTAAATTCCTGTCTCTCTCCAGGTTCACCAATCAGACTTGCTTGGGTGATATAGATATCTACACGGACTGAAACTCTCACCAACTTTGGTAATATATGAACAGGTGTTGCCAATAAATTAAGAGTTCACCAAAGCAATTATGACCAAAACTATCTCCCCATGTCTGTTAGTCAGAGCAACTCAGAATATACTCCAAAGCTCAGAAACTTAAGAGGCAAAATTTCAAATATTCAGTCTTGAAAATGTATCAGAATATGAATTGTAATGTTCTTCTTTCCTGCTTTGTCAATGTTAATAGCAATAAAACAATAACTATGATACAGTGCTGTGCACTATGCAGTCTTCAAAAGGTTAAAGGAAAATGCACAAACAATAAATGTAGGAATGTTTTTACATTAAGCTACAATTGCACTCGACATCAAACAATCATTCTCCTGTAAAGGTCTTTCATCAAACTGGCGATAATCCAATCCCGACTATTTTATAATGACATCAGAGCATTTAGTTGACCTACATGGTTTGTGATGTGATTATAAATCATGCAGTATTCTTGCTGTGAGCAATCTCTGTGGTTTGTCCAGAGCATTAGATGCGCGATAGAACATGTAGATGAAAATGCTGCCATGTTTGCCACAACACAGTGTGATGAGAACTGACACCATGTAGAGATATCTTACATCTACAGCAATTAAAGGAACAATACTTGGTCTGTTTAGAATTTCAATATTATTGTATAAACTAACCAATTTCTGAACAAAATAGTTCTTCATGTAAGTAACTTAATACCATCAGTGGCAAAGCAAGTTCATCAGGATTACTGAAAGTGAGAAACCTTACAAGCAAAACAGAAGATTCATTGAAACTCTGATTCAGAACAGTCTCTTTCCAATAGGCTCCATTAAAAAGATTTATTGGAAAGGTGAATTTCCAGTGAAAGAGTTCAGGTGGCTGCCCAGCCCAGGTGCAAACTTCTGCGAATCAAAGCAGGTATATAGCTGAGAAACAAAACTGTCCAAGGCTACAAGGAAAGAATAAGGAATGATACTAAATGAATTGGCCACTTAAAGTTATAAATGGCACATCAGTCTTGATGGGCTCCCTTTGTGTTGCATCATAATCTGATTCTAATTTGAGCAATTTGAATGGGTGGAGGAATGTGGTCCTATTAGAGATATTTTGCAATTGGATTTAGTATCATTAATAATTATAAAGATGATTTCATAACTAACATCTGCATTTGATGTCCTCCTTAACTACCCTTCAGAAATTGGTGGTGAGTCACCAGGTAGAACTGCTGCTGCCTATTTGGTGCAGTTACTCCCAATGGGCTTTTAGGAAGGGAGTTCTAGGATTTTGCTCCAATAACAGTGAATGTGGTGACCTTATAGAGGTTTACAAAATTATGAGGGGCATGGATAAGATAAATAGACAAAAGTCTTTTCCCTGGAGTTGGGGAGTCCAGAACTAGATGGCATAGGTTTCAGGTGAGAGGGAAAAGATATAAGAGGGATCTAAAGGGGAACTTTTTCATGCAGAGGGTGGTACAGGTATGGAATGAGCTGCCAGAGGAAGTGGTGGAGGCTGGTACAATTGCAACATTTAAAAGGCATTTGGATGGGTATATGAATAGAAAGGGTTTGGAGAGATATGGGTCGGGTGCTGGCAGGTGGGATGAGATTGGGTTGTGATATCTGGTCGGCATGGACGGGTTGGACCGAAGGGTCTGTTTCCATGCTGTACATCTTTGTGAATCTATGAATAATGATCTTGTCACATGTGAGGATAATATTTAACTTTAAGGGAAACCTGCAGGTTGTGCTGTGTCCATGATTTGACAGCCCTTATCCTTCCAGATGGTCGAGGTTTTGGAAGATGCTATAAAATTTTCCTTGGTGAATTGTTGCAGTGAATCTTATAAATGGTACACGTTGCTGCCTCTGTACGCTGATAGTGGAGGAAGTGAAAGTTGAAGCAGGTCAATGGGATGCCAATAAAGTGGGTTATTGCACCCTGGATGGTGTTGATTTTCTTGAGTACTGGTGGCGATGTAACAATCCAAACAATTGAGCATTGCATCACCCTCCTTACTTGTGGCAGATGGGCACCGGGTAAACAGGAGATGAGTTACTTGTTGCAAATTTTCCAGTCTTTTTCTGTTTACGTTAGAACAGTATTTATGTGTCGGTCCAGTTAAGTTTCTGGTCAGTGATAATCCCCAGTATGTTATTGTGGAGGATTCAGTGATGATGATACTGCTGAATGTCAGGGGGAGAAGGGGAGAAAGAAGGTGGGTGGCATGGTAGCTCATCATGCCAGGGACCTGGGTTCAATTCCTACCTTGGGTGACTGTGTGGAATTGGCACTTTCTCCCCATGTTTGTGTGGGCTTCCTCCCACAATTCAATGATGTGCAGGCCAGGTGAATTGTCTATGTTAAATTGCCTATAGTGTTAAGTGCATTAGTCAGGGGTAAATATAGGATAGGGGAATGGATCAGGGTGGGTTACTCTTCAGAGGGTCAGTGTAGACTTGTTGGGCAAAAGGGCCTGTTTTCATGCTGTGGGGAATCTAATCTCGATTCTTTCTTACTGGAAGTGGTTATGAATTGACACTTGTGTGGTATGAATGCTACTTGTCATTTATCAATGAAGTTTTTATACCCTCCAATATAAATGGAAAATGCTGGACGATCTCAGCAGCCTCTGTGGAGATAGAAGCAGAGGACTGATTTTTCTCATTTTTATGCAAAGTGTTTTTTTTGAGCGACATTCACATTCTGTCAGTCATGGTTCATTCTAACTTATAGCACTCAGTTTTCTGTGTTTCATTGCATTTATGATGCAACTGATCTGTATGATGCCTGCCTGATGGAATTGTGTTGTAAGAGAAGCACACTAACGCTGGGAATTTGTGATGTCCGTGCTGCTGGTGCCATTTTGAAGCCCCCATCTCCTCAGCACCTGGAACTGCCTCTGACAATGTGCTGTTCACTGTTATTACTGAGACATGTTGCAAGAGGGCAAATTAGCCTCTCAGCTCATCAACCAGGACCTGGAAGTATTGGTGGACAAGAAGGTGGACTAGAGGCCTATGCTTTGTCCTGCTGACCAGCAAAGAAGGCCATGACACCAGACTGAGGCAGCCTGACCTGAGGTAACAGCCTGGGTCAGCAATGTAAAACACCAGTGAAACAAATGAACAGCAATGCAGGATGAAGGTTAATGATCTTCAAATCTCTGCAGGGTTAATTACCACAAACTTCTCTCTTCTACCTCACATACAATGACAGCACTAATTCTGATCCTGACTGCACATGCTTCTCACCAAGGCTCACAGACTATGAACTCCCTGTATTGCCCACTCAATGGCTCACTGCCTACCTCATATTCCCAAACTGCTTAACTTTCCTGTTCTCCAAACTGTCTTCTCATTCACTGGGGATACCTCATCTCTTCTGCAGCTCCTCCATTACCATTAGTTGTTCTTCCATCCATTTCCAACATACTCAATTTTTCACTTTGACTCATTGCAGGCAATTTGGCCCATACCACCCTGACTGCAAGGAGATGGATCACTGCACTCCCGGTGTGAACATACAACTGACTGAACATGATCATGTAATTGGACAGTTGCTTAAATGTCTGTGACACTTGCTGAATAGTCCTCCTTGACCCCAGTAAGAACTGATGCCCTTTGACTTTCAGGTATGGCCATTTGAAGCACATGCAATCTGTCATGTAGTTATTGGCATATGCTCAGTCAATGACCATCTCCAGTAAGAAAGAACCTAACCTTCTCCCTTGGACATCCAGCGGTATGATCATGATTAGATTAGATTCCCTACAGTGTGGAAACAGGCCCAACCAGTACACAGCGACCCTCCGAAGAGTAACCCACCCAGACCTATTTTCTTCTGACTAATGCACCTAAAACTATGGGCAATTTAGCATGGCCAATTCACCTGACCTGTGCATCTTTGGACTGTGGGAGGAAACCCACACAGACACAAGGAGAACATGCAAGCTCCACACAGACAGTTGCCTGAGGCTAGAATTGAACCTGGGACCCTGGTGCTATGAGGCAGCAGTGCTAACCACTGAGTCACCATCATGTTATTGTGGAGGATTCATCAGTGAATCCTCCACAATAACATATCGGAGATTATCATTAACCAGAAACTTAACTGGTCCAGACATAGAAATACTGCTCCTACACAAGGAGAACAGAGACTGACATCAATGTAGCATAGTGCTGCACAGTAACATATCTACCCTTCAACTGTTCAGTAGTGCCCATATTTCCAAGCTGCCTCTCCCTCAACACTGAAATGCTCTGCAACATACAGAGGCTGGCAGCTGCCAGGTAAGCAAGAAGTGAGTGAGTGGTAAATGGTTGTGTGTGTGTGTGGTGTGTGTGTGTGTGTGTGTGCGCGTGCGCGTATTTTTTAATATATATATATATATATACATACACACACAGGAGTATAGTGAAAAGTATATACTGTTGCTTGTGTGCATGCGTTTTTATGTCTGTGTGTGTTTGTGTTTTGTATGCATGCGTTTGTATATATCTCTGTTTGCATTTGTGTGTGTTTAGAATTAGATTAGATTTAGATTTTATTGTCATGCGTACTCAATTAGTCGAGTACGGCGAAAAGTGTAGAATGCCATGTGTGTGTGTGTTTTTCTGTCTGTTTGTGTGTTTGTGTATGTTTTACATGAATGTGTGTGTCTCTTCACACAAAGCCATGAGGCATATGCATGCAAGTCATAAATCTCCCGAAGCTTCAAAGTGAAGTCTTTAAAGGCTGATATGGTGTGTGAGTCTTCCAGAGAGTAGGCATGACGATGTGGTGAGGCTGGCTGGTTGCCGATGCTGACTTGCCTGGATGAAGGGCGGAGGAGGACGGTGTCCGTGCACCGTGTAGGTATGTTGTGGCGATGACAGAGTTGAATGACGTTTCAAAGAAGCAGCTTGGTGAGCTGCTGCGACCAGGGTATCAGTCTGACTTTCATTGCAGGAACTGGCCCAGTCAGGTTTCACAGGTTTTTAATTTTGGGAAGCTGTGTGGGAATGAGGTAAATTGGGCAACTAATAACATGTAAGCACATGGAAATAAAACAGTTAACACTCATTCATAACGTTCTGAACTTTTCACCTAAACATTAAGGAAAATTGCAAGTGTTTTTCTTGACATTATGATTCTGACTTTTTTTCATGTTTTTCTTTATTCATTTGTATCGCTGGCTAGGCCAGCAATCATAGCCTAGAATTCACTTAAGTATCAGCCACATTTCTGTGGGTCTGGAGAACCATGTAGGCCAGGCCAGGTAAGGATGGCAGAATTCCTTCCCTAAAGGACCTTAGTGAGTCAGATAGGTTTTCCTGACAATCAACCATGGTTGCCATGGGGACTAACTTTTTATTGAATTCAAATTTCATCATCTGCCATAGTGAGATTCAAACCCAAGCCATTAGCTCAGGGTTCTGGATTACAAGTCCAATGACATTATCATGATGATGCTGCCTCCCCTATGTTCTTCCACATCCCTTGCTATTGTCCATACCATACAAGGATGTGAAACTCCAATCAGAGTGAAGAATTGGAGTCCAATGACTCCTCTTCAGAACCGGCCTCTGTCTGGTTGTCTGGGACACCATTGCAGTGAGAGCCTCCACAGCCCTTGAAGGGGAACTCAGGGAAGAAGGCTTACCATCCTTGACCAACAATTTTTTTTAAACTTGAAGTTACCTGTCTGAGGGTGCATCCATTTGGCAGTTTCTCCTCAGTCTCTAACTAGCCTTAACAGTGTCTATCTGTCACAGTGCTGTTGGTCAGGTTGCTTCAGTGCCAGCCTTCAGCAGTTCTTGGGCACAGGACCTTCATCTCGAATAGGAACAGCAGCCAGCTTACTGTAGACATAATGGAGGCAAGCGTCCTAATGAAGTGAATTGAATTGAATTGAATTTATTGTCACGTTACTGAGGCACAGTGAAAAGCTTTGTCTTGCAAACAATTTAGGCAGATCACAGAGTTAACTAGCATAGATTGTAAATAATAGGTAAACAGCGGCAAAAACCAAAACACAGGAACAGGTGAATGTTAAGAATTTGTGAGTTCATTCAGCATTCTAACAACAATAGGGTAGAAACTGTTGCGAAACCGGCTGGTACGTGTGTTCAGGCTTCTGCATCTTCTCCCCAGTGATAGAGGTTGTAGAAAAACATTGCCAGGGTGGGATGGATCTTTAAGAATACTGGTGGCCTTTCCTTGACAGTGGGCCTGGTAGATGGATTCTATAGATGGGAGGTTGGCCTTTGTGATTGTCCGGGCCAAGTTCACCACTCTCTGTAACTGTCTCTGATCTTGAATGATATAGTTGCCATACCATGCCAATATCCACTTTCAGGTCTGATGATTGAACACTGACCCCGAGATAGAGTTCACCCTTTTATTTCTACTTAATGATTAACTTGCTGAAGTTATGCTGGTTTATAGTGAGGCCAGGTTCAGCTGAGCAAAGCCTAGACATAGCAACACAAATTCAGAAAGCACTTGAGCACCTTTAATTTCTCTGGGCTCTTTCCAGTCATTCTAATCTTGGATTGAGGAAGGTTTTCCCAGATGTTAAAGGAAAGGGATGATTTCTAATTTTTCAAGCAGGTGAGGAATGAAGGAAGAGATTTCCTGTTTGTATCCCCGTCGTTTGATTGCAACAGGTCTGTTTAAAATTTGAAAGATGGACTTGCCAATTCAGTGTATGGACTGGTGATAAAAGATTAGGGTTTAAATGGAGTGAGAGGTGAGTGAAATCCTTTGCAACTGAGCTGGATTTTAAAAAAATGGTTGATTTCCTTCTCAAAATACAACACATGCCTTGAAACTCATACACATGAATAAGGATTTAAAGGTAGTGATTGACAGATTTGGCTAAATACAAAATGATGAAAAATAAAAGGGTGAATCCATAGTTCATAGCTGCCAACCCTGTTCAAATGTAGAATTTTACTGGCTTTTGGTTCACAGCGAGTATGACCATTCAAGATGGGGCTTGAACATCCCTTATTCTTCTGGAGATGCTGCTGCAGGACTTGTTGGCTTTTCACTGCAGATTTCTTTGTCTGCTTGCAGGAATGTAGACACAGTTCACAATTCAGCAGATACGGCTCAATATTCTGCTGTTACAGTGAGAGAAATGAGAAAGAAAGAGAGAAGAAACAAAAACCTAAAACAGAAATGGCTGGGAAAAAGTCTCAGCAGATCTGACAGCATCTGTGGAGAGAGCTTAGAGTTAACGTTTCAGGTCCAGTGACTCTTTCTCAGAGAGAGAAGCTTCTCCTGACGCCTTTTGGTACTTTGGGCCTGCCTAAGTCTAAATATACTCAAGAAAAATCTGTGGATGCTAGAAATCAGAAACAAAAACAGACATTGCAGAAAATGAGGTGCTTGGGAGCTCTGCAGCCTTCAGGACTCAATATCCAGTTCAACAATTTTAGGGCCTGAACACCTTCTCCCCTGTCCTTATCCCAACACCCACACACCAGGCCTTCTCATCATATGGAAGGAGAAAGTGAGGACTGCAGATGCTGGAGATCAGAGCTGAAAATGTGTTGCTGGAAAAGCGCAGCAGGTCAGGCAGCATCCAAGGAACAGGAGAATCGACGTTTCGGGCATAAGCCCTTTATGCCCGAAACGTCGATTCTCCTGTTCCTTGGAAGCTGCCTGACCTGCTGCGCTTTTCCAGCAACACATTTTCAGCTTCTTATCATATGGGCAGCTACACCATGCAATCCATTGTCAGCCACTAATAGAACCTATTAGCAGCTATTCGTTCTCCCAGGCTGATGGTTTTACAAACACACACACACACACAGTTCAAATTGAATTAGGTCATGTTGACAAGCATTTTGAACATAATTTGGAGATGCTGGTGTTGGACTGGGGTGCACAAAGCTAAAACTCACACAACACCAGGTTATAGTCCAACAGGTTTATTTGGAAGCACTAGCTTTCGGAGCATTGCTCCTTCATCAGGTGGTTGTGACAACCACCTGATGAAGGAGCAGTGCTTTGAAAGCTAGTGCTTCCAATTAAATCTGTTGAACTATAACCTGGTGTTGTGTGAGTTTTAATTTTGAATTTAGGTTCACAACTCCAGGTAATTAGATTTCAATGTCCTGTTCCATACTTTGGATCTATCCCTTTGATAAAGTAGGCAGGAAGCTGTTTACACCTCTGCAGGAACTTGTTGCCTCTAATGCTTTTCATTGAATTATGTTAATTGACATCCATTTTAATATCAGTCAGTGTACTTTTGTTTGAGTGTTATATCCTTTTGTTGCAAAAGTCTAAAATGTGAATTTAAACAATGAAACTCAAAATTAATAATTAATAGAGCACGTCTTTATAACACTAAGTATGCATTGAAATATGGGACCTAGATTCACCTGAATTAATATACAAATCAAAATTCATTTCTTTTTAAAATTGTACACCCGACATAAACAGAGAAAGCCCATCAGTGCAGAGTCACAGATTTATGAAGTGATCTCGTTCTAACAAGAGAAAAAGTGACAGAACACTGCAGGATCTGGGTCAAAAGTCTGTTCATTAAGAAAAGTCCTCCAGTTTCAGATTCTCCAGGATTTGGAAACCTGCTGTCAGAAGTGAAAACATCTGTATATGTTGCAGTCCACATTGATTTACCCTGACTCTCTTGTAGACTGTACCTGGACATAGTTCCAGCAGTTATGCAACTATATTCAACAGATTGCACAATCCAAGCCAAAATATTAAGCCATCTTTCTCTTCCAAATTATGATCATTTCCAGCATTTTCTGCTTTTGTTTGAACTGTAACAGTAAACAGAATCTGTCTACAGTCTTATGGTTTGACCTGGGTTCAAGGAAAGGCAAATTGAAAGTTAATATAGGGATATATTTGGAATCTGTGTGCTGTCAGTATTTGGAATCTATGCTAAACTCCAGAGGAAGAAAATTTTTGTTGAGGAATAATCTTATTGGCAAAAAGGACAATCACTACTTTAGAACACATACTCACAAGGCTTACTGGACCAGACAGATTGATGCTTCACAACCCACATGTTGGGGCATGGCATAATATATAAATTCACCAGTCAACAAAGACGTACTGAACTGGAAATCCAGAACCGGAGGCTAATTTTCTAGGAGCATCAATTTGGCTCCTCCCTATCCACCATGACAGATGGTGAAATTTGTGTTCAATAAAATCAAGAATTAAGAACCAGTCTAAAGACAACCATGCAATGAATGTCGATTGTAGCGCCCCACCTGGTTCACTAATGTCCTTTGGGGAAAGAAATCTGCTGTCTTTATCTGGTTTGGCTTAAATGTAATTGACATGGAATTTATTGCCCTCAAAATGGTCTGTAAATGCTGGTCAGGATTAGACGTGCTGGAAAAGCACAGCAGTTCAGGCAGTATCCAAGGAGCTGCTCCTCGGACACTGCCTGAACTGTTGTGTTTTTTCAGCACCACTAATCCAGAATCTGGTTTCCAGCATCTGCAGTCATTGTTTTTACCTAGTAAATGCTGGTCAAGCCAGCAATGGCCGCATTCCAGAAATGAATTTTACAAATGTATTGGCCTGTTGTCTTTGGATTTCTGGAATCTTCTCCTCTTGTTTCATTGAAAGCCGGTCTCTTGACTCATAAGATTTTAACTTAGCCACTCTTAATTCGAACATACATGCAGATCCCTTTGCAGTTTTAAGATCTCACCTCTTGAGAATGTTCATCTAAACCACAACCTTTCCGTCTACCTAACCGCGATTCCTTGCTGCTCAGTAATCTCCCTTACTAACGCACTATCTAGGCACTCATTTTAGCCCTGGTAATCTTGTCTATACTGAATTCACTGATCTGTAGACTGGATTCTTCCCACAACATTCAATCCGTGATTAAGACGTGGCAAAGTCCAACACAAATACTGACTCCCTAGCAAGTGCGCATTCCTAATCCTATCTCTTGACATTTATGCTTACCTAGCAACAACTTAACCTTACTTTGTGTCCCTAACAAGAGGTACTCAAATATTTCATAAACAGATCTTTTTTTTTTAGCTGACCAGCTATGCAGACTTGTCTTCCCTTCTAACTGCTAAGGTATAACGTGTATCAAAACAGGAGTTCTTGGGAACCTGGTCTTTAAATTATCTTCCTGAACATAACTTCAGTTTTCTTCTTGCTTCATCATTGTAGTTACCACTGAAAGAGTTGTGTATTTTCAGAACTCTTAACAACATATTCCAAATTCACAAAAAAATCCCAAATAATTCACACAAATTAAGACTTTACTTCACAAAGATTATGCCAGAGCAAGTTGATATTTAAACTTTGTCAATTGTGCAAATTTGCTAATGAGATGAAATCCAATAATGCCAAATAATATGAGAGGTACTCAGCAGATAATGAATCTTCCAACGAAAGTTTTTTTTTCTTACATATTAAACGTTATTTATAATGCAATTTGCAGTTAGAATTCTTGTGTTGCCTGGTTTTTGTAAGAACTAAAATTTCAGCTAATCTGTCTTCAAGTTGGAGTTGCTCCAACGGAGATGAAAAGGACAGATTATTTTTCTTTTTGCTATTGCGGAGTAATTGGTTGCAAAAAAAATCTTCCTGCTTGGTGTTCAATTTTAAAACTGTACCCAGGTGCTCAAGACTGTCAATGAACATTTAAATGGAGTTTGAGACCTGTTACTGAAATCACCTAGACAGCAGACTTGTTGAATAGGATTGCAGCATTGAAATATTCCATTTGGCTCAACATATCTCACTGATGTTTATGTTTCACAAAGACCTCCTCTCATCCTATCAGCAGATCATTATATCCCTTCCTCTCTCTTATATTTATTTAATTTTATCTGAAAGCATGGCTGGTATAGTGGCTCAGTGATCTACACTGCTGCCTTACAGCATTAGGAACCACAGTTCAATTCCACCCTTGGGCAATGTCTGTGTGAAGTTTGCATACTCTATGTGGGCTCATTGAGGTGCTCCAGTTTCTTCCCACAGTTCCTAGGTTGGCAACAATTTCTCCTGGACCTTCCGTGTAAATACAAAGGCACAATAATGTGTCTTCTTCCTCAGGTGGCTTAGGAGATTTGGCATGTCCATAAGGGCACTTGCCAACTTTTACAGATCCACCATAGAAAGCATTCTATCTGGAATCATAACAGCCTGGTACAGCAACTGTTTTTCCCAGGACTGTAAGAAACTACAGAAAGTTGTGTACATAGCCCAGATCATCACAAAAGCTGACCTCCCATCCATGGAATTCATCTACACTTCTTATTGCAATAGAAAGGCTACTAACACCATCAAAGACCCCACTTACCATGTAATACCCTCTTCCAACAGATTCAAGAACAATTTCTTCCCCACTGTTATTGGACTGTTGAATGGACCTCTATAACTTCAAGTCCAATGCTGACCTTGTTTTGTTCACCTCCTGTGCAGCTGTAACCTTGTATGCCGCTCTTTGTCTCAACACTCTATGGTCTATATGTTCTTGTATGTTACAATCTGCCTGTAATGCTCACAAAACACAACATTTCACTGTACTCAGGTACATGTTTCAGCAATAAGTCAAATCAATCTAAATCAAATCAGTCTAAAAATGTGCAGGTTCGGTGGATTGGCCATGCTAAATTGCCCAGAGTATTCAGGGGTGTGCAGGCTAGGCGGATTAGGCATGGGCAATGCAGGATTTACCGGAGTGGGTCTGGGTGAGATGCTCTTTGAAAGGTCGTCATGGACCTGCTGAGCCAAATGGCTTCCACACTGTAGAGACTCTATGATCTGATAAAAGTGCCCCTGGTCACCGTTGAAGGGCCAACAACTGTGGATGGAATTTAAAACGCTATTTAGTGATTTTCCACTTCTGGAGGAGAACATGTCCTTGCAACAGGATGACCCAACACATAGTGCAACCGAAGATCAGGGAATCACCCCTTTGAACAATGCATTGTCCTTCCTTTTAAACCTCTCTCTAATCTCCTCCAATCTCATAACTCACCCAGAAATCTGTCCTCCTCTGATTCTGAGAATTGCTGTTTGAAATTGTTCCCACTATTGCAGGTCAAGCTTTAATGCCCTAAAATATGCTCTAAAATATCCTTGCTACGCCGTCCCCTAGGCCAGCTTCCTGTTAATACAGACCTTCTACTTTTCTCTAAAGAAGAGCTATAAACATCATAGAAAAAAATGGTGTTAAAGAAGGAGGTGACCAGCTGTAAGGGTATTCTGCAACTTGGTTTGCTCTTCCAGGACAGAGTCACTTCAGACCTTCGTGTACTCTTCCATTCCAGCAGCAATTTATAGCAACCTGCTGTCTCTTTTGAGAAGAATCAAATAAAGTACAGATGTCGCAACAACAATCACAGTCAGATGAAGAAATTCATTCCTTTTCTAGAAGATAGGCCACAACAGTGAGACAGCAACAAAACCTAAATTAGGTTCAAACACCAATCGAAGCAAGTGAAGATTCAAATAATTTTTGATTTTTAAAAATTTTAAAGCTGTTTAAATTTTTTTAACAAAGTCGACAGCTCTCTCTTATTATGGTAATACAAAATGATCTCTGATTATCCAAAATTATCATCTCCCAGCTCCAGTGTAGATTTATGAATATGGAACTTTTAAATAGGATCACATCACAGAAGCCAAGCCTATACAGTATGGCTTTATAATCATATGCATCAACAGAAACTGGGCATGTTCAGAGAAAATAATCCAAAGGCTGGAAACTGCCCGTGAAGAGGAGATGCAACCATTACAAGCAACTAGCCAAAAGCTCTACAGGGACAAGAAGGTTCTTAACTTCAGACTGGATTAAATTAATCTTGATCATTCAAAGCTTTGAAAGCCAAAATCTGCCTTGGAACAGCTTAGCATGTCTCAGCAAAGGGTGCTCACGTAAAAGGTTAAAAGTTACAGTGACTTGAAGGTAACAAGCACAAAGAATGCTGGAGAAAGTCAGCAGGTTTGAAAGCACAGGAACGTAGAGGTCTACAGCACAGAAAAAAAGACCCTTTGGCCCATCAATCCTGTGCCAGTCAAAAAGAAGCACCTAATTATTTTAATCCCCTTTTCCAGCACTTGGCCCAACTGAGTCATAGAGGTGTATGACTAGATTAGACTTCCTACAGTGTGGAAATAGGCCCTTCGGCCCAACGAATCCATACCAACTCTCTGAAGAGTAACCCGCCCAGTCCCATTTCCCTCTGACTAATGCACCTAACACAACAGGCAATTTTTAAAATGGCCAATTCACCTGACCTGCACATCTTTGGACTGTAGGAGGAAACCCACACAAATACAGGGAGAATGTGCAAGATGACAGTCACTCGAGGCTGGAATTGAACCTGGGACCCTGGCGCTGTGAGGCAGCAGTGCTAATCACTGAGCCACCTGCAGCACCGAATCCAGCTGACTCTTCTTCAGTTCTGAAGACTCAACTGAGAATGAAACATACCAGACTCAGAATGTTAATTCTCTTTTTATCAACACAGATGCTGCCAGATCTGCTGATTTTCCAGTATTCTCAGTTTTGGTTTCAGATTTCCAGCATCCACGGTATTTTGTCTTTAATGACTTGAAGGTGAATTTAGTACTATCTGCGCAAACCTTTTTGCTGCAATCAATGAATGGTGGCTGTATGGAGGTAAGGGAAAATCTTGAACAGAATAACAGAAATCGTTGTTTTAAGTTTTTCAGAGGTCTCTCATGGAGATCTAAGCCTTTGTTATCGATGAAGTTCATGGAGATGATATTCTAAACACATATGAATTAGCAACACAAGTATCCATCCAGTCTGCAGACCACAGTGCCATAAGAACGTAAGAATATAAGAGCAAGAGACAGAAATTCAGTTCCTCAAGCCCGCTTTACCATTTAATACAATCAAAGCTAACCTCATCTTGGCCTCAACTGCACTTTCCTGCCCACTCTCTGTAACCCTTCGACCCATTACTAACTAAATATCTGTCAATCTCCTCCTTAAAATTATTCGGTGTTCTAGTATCTACTACACACTGTGGTCATGAATTCTACAGATTTACGATGCCCCCGAGAGAAGTAATTTCTTAACTGTGTTTTAAAACAGCATCCCCTTATCTTAAAAGTGCAACCTTGGTTGTCCTATAAGGGAAACCATCTGCTCTATATCTATTTTATCAATCCCATTGAACATTTTTAATATCTCAATTAGATATTCTCTTATTCGGTTAAGCTATTGGGGTGGCATGGTGGCTCAATGGTTAGCACTGCTGCCTCACGGCGCCGGTGACCTGGGTTTGATTCCAACCTGAGGCTACTGTCTGTGTAAAGTTTGCACATTCTCCCTGTGTCTGCTTGGGTTTCCTCCAGGTGCTCTGATTTCCTCTCACAATCCAAAGATGTGCAGGTTAGGTGAATTGGCTAAATTGTCCATAGTGTTCAGGGATATGTAGGTTAGGTGTATTAGTCAGGGGTAAGTATAGGGAAATGGGTCTGGGTGGGTTACTCTTCGGAGGGTCGGTGTGGACTTGTTGGGCCAAAGGGCCTGTTTCCACACTGTAGGGATTCTTTGACTCTGTGATTGTAGAGAGTAAAGGCTTAAACTGCTCAATCTGACCTCATTAAACAAACCCTACATCTCTGTAATTAGTCTGAACTGCTCCAATACAACTAATATTCCTCCTCTAGTAAGGGGACAAAAACTGGGCACAATATTCCAGGTAATGCATTATATAATTGCAGCAACACTTCTCTATGTTTATACTCTATTCCTTGTGCAATAAATGCCAAAATTCCATTTGTCTTCCTTATTATCTGCTGTACTTGCATATTATTTTCTGCAATTAATGCTCAGAAGACCCAGAACTCTCTCCATTTAAATAATAAGTTGCCTTTCTATTCTGACTAAAATGGGTAGCCTCATATATATTTAGATTAAATTCCATCTGTTAAATTTTGGCCCATTCACTTAGCCTATCCATATCTACTTGCAAATTTTAATCTCTACAACTTATTTGCCCATCCAGTTTAGTTCCTCCATGTAGGAACCTCATATAGATCCTTATCCCGAAATAGATTCCTGCACAAATGATGGTGCATTCCTACTTTCTGATCGATCCCCAGAAACATTATTGAGTGCAAACATGCAGCTATCCTATTCTATCCTTTCACCACAGCTCCACCTCCCCAAACCCATCCACCTGAGTCCAGCTATACACGTCGTCTAAGAGAACTGAAAATGCTGTTGTAAATGAATGCTTCAAGATAAAGAGACTTAGTGGGACAGTGGGAGAGATCTGTGGGAGTGAAGAGTTAAATATTATTGGTTAAATGATAATGGCTAAATGCTGCTACCATAAAATAACTTTATTTAAGAGCAAAGGGTTAATTATAATCTATACATAAGAATATCTACAAGCATGTGCAGCTATGTCATAATGATATTAGATCACATGGAACAGGAACCTGGGGCTATATGTCTTCAGTAACAAGTCCTCTGTTACCACAGCTCGTAAATGGTAATGTTCATAAAATCTGTTAATGTTTACTCATAAGAGTGTAAACTCCAATTTTCCATATTTCCCTTCTTTAATACAATCCTTATAATGTAGTTTTCTTTCTAAATTTTGGGTAAGATACCTCTTCCTGTGGCTCAGTGCCATATTTAGAATGGCACAGTGGCTCAATGGTTAGCACTGCTACCTCACAGGGCCAGGGACCCGGGTTCCTTTCCCAGCCTCGGGCGACTGTCTGTATAGAGCGTGCACACTCTCCCACAGTCCAAAGATGTGCAGGTTGGGTGATTTGGCCATTCTAAATTGCCCATAGTGTTCAGGGATGTGTAGGTTAGGTCAGGGGGGAAGTGTAGGGGAATGGGTCTGGGTGGGGTAAGTTTTGGAGGGATGGTGTGGACTTGTTGGGCCAAAGGGCCTGTTTCCACATTGTAAGGATTCTATGATTTAGTTTTTATAATGCTCCTGTGAAGCACCTTGGGACATCTAATCATTTCAAAGTTGCTACATAAATACAAGTTGTCATTATTTTGAGAATGCCATCATCTATAGCAGTGACATGATCTGCATTTACTAAGATCTCTGAGGCACTAATAGTTTGGAATTTTAGTCCTATCTTTATGATCAACACTTTTTAATTCATGTGAAAGGACAGGAGAATCAGGATCCATGAAACACAAGACCCTGGCCAATGTCTTCAGATAATCTTGCCAACTCGTTGATTTAGGGCATCTCAATGTCCTCTTGCTTTTAACCTGTCATAACAATTTTCACTCTGATTCAAAACCAAACACTTTCATTTTCAGCACTTCAAAGGGATTAGTACAACTGTGTGAAGCAGACTTACGTTGTCCTCTGGATATGCAAAAAAGAATTATTTTTGAGCTACAGCACTGTAAAATTGTTCCTCATGCACGCTTTTGACAAGTGCTTAGAATAGAAAATTAGATAGATTAACAAAAAAGATTCTCCTGTACTGCAAATTATTTTGCATTCACCTCTTTAATTTTTTGTTTGTTTCCCTGTAAACTGTACAAAATACGGTTAAGGTATAAAATCGGTTCCAAATCAGTAGCACAATGAACAACTGACTTGTGCTTTTCTTTCAAATTTGAATTGTGAGATTTTTGCTCAAATTCTGGGCATATGTTGCAGATTATATTATAACTGTAGATGTATCTTATAGAATTTTGCACTTTTAAGTATCATACATATTTATGAACATGAAATAGGAGCAGAATTAGACCTTTCAGCCCCTCGAAGCTGCTACGACATTTGATACAATTGTGGCTGATCTGTTTGTATCTTGAATGTCACATTCAAACCCACCAGTCCCAATAACCCTTGACCACCCTGCCTAACAAGAATCCATCTGCCTCTGTCTTAAATATATTCAAGTACCCATCTTCTAAAGCAAAGAGTTACAAATTTGTACAACTTTGACAGAAAAAAAAATCCCCTCATCTCTGTTCTGAAAGAGCAACCCTAAATATTAAAATAGTGACTCCTGGTTCTGGGCTGACCCACAGCAGGAAACAACTTTTCCATGGCCACCTCTTCATCACCATCAGGATCTCATATACTTCAATCAAGTCAATCCACATTCATCTAAACTCTAGTATAAGTCACTGAATATTGACTGAACCTTTGCCAGGAGTTTGAGGTTGATTAAGCACATAGGTGAGATAATTCAGGATACACTTCGATAGATTTTTGACTCCATCAGTCTAGCACAGCAGGTCCCCCAAGCATACCCACTTATCAATCCACTGACTGAGACATAGAATCCCTACAGTGTGGAAACAGGCCAGTAGGCCCAACAAGTCCACACTGACCCTCCGAAGAGTAACCCACCCAGACCCATTCCCCTATTGTTCTACAGTTACCCCTGACTAATGCATCTAACCTACCCTATGGGCAAATTAGCTTGGCCAATCTACCTAATCTGCACATCTTTGGAGTGTGGGAGGAAACCCAAGCTCCCGGAGGAAACCCATGCAGACACGGGAGAGAATGTGCAAACTCCACACAGACAGTCGCCCGAAGTGGGAGTCGAATCCAAATCCCTGGCGCTGCATGGCAGCAGTGTTAACCACTGAGCCACTGTGCCACCAACAATGGTCTCTAACATCTTATTCCCTCAGGAGAATATCCTGCACCAAACGCCCCATGGAGATTGACCAAAATCAACATACTGACCTTGACTTTTGCTCATAACAGAGAAGGTAGATAGGCAACCCGTAATGTACAAATAACAAATGGTGCAACAGTCCACCCAATTACTTCATGCAAAAACATGAATTGTTGGAGAAATTCATCAGGTCTGGCAGAATCCAGAAAAGAATTTGAAAATCAAAGAAGTGTTCCAAGCAAGACCCAAACAGCTGCTTTCTCTGTCCAGGTGTAGCCCCCACTCCCTGCTGAGTTTCTTCAGCAACTTCTGTGTTTGTTTCCGATTTCCAGCATCTGAAGTCCTTTGTTTTTATTTTGACCAATTTCCTCAATGTCAGCCAGTGTTTGCTCAGATCCCAAAGACAGTCATGCCAAGCGATGTCCTAACAACATCCTATCACGTTGTCTGCCAAGCTGAGTTGGAGCTGCAGGGAGAGTCAGCAGGCAAAAACATTCCCATCTGATTCTTGCCCAGCATCTAAGGGACAAATTTGTCTGAGCTCCTAACAGAAATACTCACAGATTTTGCACTCTCATGGTAACAGGATAAGTCAAAAATTATGTCCATGAAAGTAAAAAACTACATGTAGTGATAGAGTATAGAGAGACAACTGTGAATCCCCTGTCAATCACAACTTGAAATTGCACTTTTGTAAGTGACTGCAATTAATTGTGTGCATAGGTTTTATGTGTAATTATCCTCCACTTACTGCTTTGTCCTAGAGAAACCATTCTACTTTAATCATGCATTTTAGTCATGCTTTCTGTTTTCTGTAGTTGGGAGACTCTTTTTAAATAGACTTTGTAGATTTCTGCAGTGAAATGCTTAAATGCACTCTGTCAGGTTGACCTTGTTTGATGTATAATTGACTGTTTTTTGTGAGTTCTTCTGTAAGTTCGGTCCCAAATTCATTGGCTGAATGAAGCTTTATTCAATAGTGGGATCAAAGGGTTGTTTTAAACTTCTCTTTATCATTATTATTCAACCTTATATTCTCAGTTTCAAAGTTTCTGTGCTGAATCCTGCCTGCTTCCTCAGTGGAATCAGCCTTGGATTAAAATGCAATTACAAGTTGCCATTTCACAATACACCAAATATATGAGCAGTTAAGTACATAAGAGCTTGTGAAGAGTAAGGATTTCACTTCATTTATTAGATCTATATTCCTGGCTAAAGACACACAGAGTATCTAATCTAGTGATCAACAAAACCCCTAAGAAACTCCTCAAATCAACACTTTAATGTATTGGCATTTTTGACAAATTCATATTCAGCACTTGATGATTGGCTATGCAATGACAGTAATTCGTTATTTCTTGGGGTGACATCTTGATGGCTGTGAAACGTCAATGATCAAATCCCAGCTCTCACACACATTCCTTCCAGGAATTACCTGATAGAAATTTTGCAAAAATACCATTATGTGGACTGTCAATTACAAATAGGGTGAGGTCCTTAATTATCTTGTCAATCGAAACTCCTATAAACCAAGCTAAATTCAAAATGCAAATTGTGCCAAATTGCGTAACCAAATAAAAACCTCGTGCCTATCTTCCATGTACTATTATCTGGAGTACTCAGTACTCCCAAGGCAGTACTTCATCAGTGGTCATGCTACAACCCAAAGCATGTCATAAATTTACATATGCAGGTATTAAATCAGATGTCCAGAGATTTGTTCAAGGGGGAATGTTGTTAGTTGTGACCTAAAGGCAAAAAGTGAGGTAGAGAAGCAAAAAGGTGAGGGGGTGAGAATTCTAAAGCTTGGAATCTAGGCAATTGAAGGCACAGGCTCCAAGGTAGAAACATTAAAACTGGGATTGCACAGAAGACTGGATTGGGTGAGCAATAAAATGAACAACTTCAAACGATACAGACCATAGAGTTCCCCAGAAGATATATATTTGACTCGAAACACTGACTGTCTCCATGCATGTTACGATCTGCATTCTGTTTTTATTTCTGATTTCCAATATCCAAAGTACTCTGCATTAACTGACCACTCATATGTGGGCAAATCATTTTGCAAGATCCTGCTGGCTCTGATGGGCTGAGTCAGCAGTTAGCCTGTCCCTGAATGCACTGGATACAGGAGAGATATTGGCCAGGCTTCGAGGGAAACACCCTAATCTTCTTAAAACAATGCCAAGGAAACTTGGCATTTACCTATGTCCCTGAAAGTGACACACCGAGCTTTAGATAAATGATTCATCTGAAGTGGAGTACGTCTAACAGTTCCCTCAGCATTACAATGAAGTATCCGCCTAATTATATGCTTCAATCCTTAAATGAGGTTCGTACTCACAACATGATTCAGAGTGCCAGCAGTCACATCCAAATTGGTCATACCCACCTAATAAGTCGCACCCTAATAAATGCCACTGCTCATGCTGCTACAGTTCTGAATTACCTTAAAAAAAGATGAGCTACAGCAACCATTCAAAGCAATAAATAAATGTAATAAACTGTACTAATGAAGACCAAAGAAATGAGACAAATTTAATCTTCAGTTTTTTAAATAAAAAAGAATCAGAATTGCCATTTATAAATTGATTAGTGCTTCAAATCAAATCAAATTCACCGATCGTTTCTCCAACTGCCATTTTGTATCTTTACCAAAGCCAATAATTAAGCCTGAATTTTCATTCTTGAATGAGGAGTATTCTCAGATCCGCAAGATTGGGTCTTCAAAAATTGTGTGCAAGTTCCAGTTTTCATTCTCTCGGCTGCAATTTATTTGGAGTACCACCTCCCCTCTTCCCCAATTCAGAGAGTAGACAAGGCCACAAAGATTGGTGGATGGGGAGGTGAGTGATGGGAAACGCAGTCTCAGTGGCCTGACACTGTGTCCTAGCTGTCAACAAGAGAACAAGAAGGAAAACACCTTCCAGCACTCACTACGCACAAACCTTCACCCCCCATGCAGTCTGCATGCCTTATCCATGCCAACCCACATTGCCTCACACCTCACTCACCTCCACCACGAAGCTTTAAAGACCTATGCCAACCGATATCTTCTACCTAGCCCCTTGACATTTTATAGAACAAATGCCAATGGAGTGTCAACTCATGCCAAACCATGAGCCAATCTACACTTTTCCCTTACACTTTCCATTCCAGTTGACCCAGTATCCACCATGGGCATACCTCTGGAGCTTGCTGAGATTAAACAAAGTTCTTCTGGTGATGATTTTATGATTTGGTAAGGCATTCATATAATAAGGAAAATAATCCATTCAATTACATTTAATTTCTTGCACAAATACGTATTTGTATTCATATCCTCACTTCAAAAACAAATAGAGTTGTCAATCAAACCAAAACTGAGATAAGTAACAGATCATGAAATCTGTCATTCAGTACTATTCCTTTTGTAATAACCATCATGCCTATCCAAACACCAGAATGAGACGGCATGCACTGACATTTTTAAATAGTGCAGGCAGCTTCTTTAAAATAATTAAAAGGCAAGAAATGTAAATACCGCACAGCAAAACAGCTGACTCTAACAGTACCTTTGACACCTCCTAACAGCTCCTTTGATAACTCTATTGACAATTCCCTGACAATTCCAATGAGTTGACATTTCCAATTAGATTATTCACTTTTTGTACACATTCATGTCTAATTTTGACAATTCCAACAAATTCTTGTCCTCTCCCAATGTGCATCAACAGACAATAGACAATAGGTGCAGGAGTAGGCCATTCTGCCCTTCGAGCCTGTGCCACCATTCATTATGATCATGGCTGATCATCCTCAATCAGTATCCTGTTCCTGCCTTATCTCCATAACCCTTGATTCCACTATCCTTGAGAGCTCTATCCAACTCTTTCTTAAATGAATCCAGAGACTGGGCTTCCACTGCCCTCTGGGGCAGAGCATTCCACACAGCCACCACTCTCTGGGTGAAGAAGCTTCTCCTCATCTCTGTCCTAAATGGTCTACCCCATATTTTTAAGCTGTGTCCTCTGGTTCGGCACTCACCCATCACCAGAAACATGTTTCCTGCCTCCAGAGTGTCCTATCCTTTAATAATCTTATATGTCTCAATCAGGTCCCCTCTCAGTCTTCTAAACCCAAGGGTATACAAACCCAGTCGCTCCAGTCTTTCAGCGTAAGTTAGTCCCACTTTCCCATCCTAGCTTTCCCAAAGATCTCCAGAATGATATCCAAAAGAGTACTTAAAAGAGCTCTAAGTTTGGTCCCTCTCCTGATGAGTCTAAAATGCACAAGTCAGGCCTTTAAGGCCTATTGCAGAAAGTTGGATCTGTGTCAACTGTACTTAGGGATTTGAAGATATGGAGGTGCTGGTGTTGGACTAGGGTGGACAAGGTCAGAGGTTACATGATATCAGGTTATAGTCCAAGAGGTGACAAAGGAGCAGTGCTCCGAAAGCTTGTGATTTTAAATACACTTGTTGGATCACAATCTGGTGTCACGTGACTCCTGATCTGGGTATCTGATGGCAGATTTGGGGTTTTTTTTATAATATATTTTTATTAAGAAAAAATAGATTTTTAAAAATTACAACAAATACAAAACAATGCAATTCAAAACAGTACAAAAATAGTACAAAACTAAACCCAAATAATATAAAAAAATTCCCCAACCCACCCTCCTATACGAATGTATAAACATATATAGAGAAGTATAAAATTAAAAGAAAACCTAAACTAGCTATTTAACTAACTAAATAAATACCTAACAACAAACAAATAAATAGTAATAACTCAGCCCAGCCAAACAAAACACTCATACATTCACAGTTCCTCCTCCCTGGATATTGGACTCATGAAACACAATCGTTGCAGCGATATAAAAGCCCTTGTTAGTGTGGCAGATAAATCTGTGTCCAGGTATTTCAAAAAGGGTTGACATGTCTTGTAAAAATTCTCAGTTTTGTGGTGTACCATATTTGTGAGAAAATCCAGGGGAGTATGCTCCATAACAACCTTCCGCCAACCCGATAGGCCTGGGGGGGTTTCTGATATCCAACCTAGCAGGATATTCTTCCTTGCACAGAATGTAAGAATATTGAAAAGTTTTGCCTTATGCGAGTCTGCAGGAAATACAATGGGTAGGCCCAAAAGGAACGAAATAGGGTCCTTCTCCACCCCTATACCTAAACTCCTCTCCATTGCACCCACTACAGCTCTCCAATATGTTTGAAGCCTGTCACAAGACCAAGGACAATGGGTAAGAGTACCCATACAGACCTTGCACTTGGGGCATGCTGAAGATACCCACGGTTTAAATTTTGACAAACGTTCTGAGGCTAAGTGGACCCTGTGGAGAATCTTCAACTGTAAAGCATGGGTCTTATTGCAAATTGATATCTTCCTTGCATTCTCCCAAATATCCTTCCATATCTCTGAAGAAACTTCAACACCCAGCTCTCTTTCCCATATCTTACAGAGTCAATCAGACTCATCTGAGGTGGCACCCCCCAATTGGTGATATAGAGTACTGACAGAGAGTGTACTCTTAGCCCTTAGTACCCCTCTTTCTATGTCAGATTTGTAGGGATCAGTCAAAAGTGTGGTCTTTTTTTTTTGAATAAAATCCCTAACTTGAAGAAAACGAAAGAGGTCTCTATTAGGTAACTTGTACTTCCATACTAACTGATCGAAGGACATCATTACATCTCCCTCAAATAAATCACCCATGCAAGATATACCCCTAGCTGCCCAACGTTTAAATCCTGAATCTATCATACCTGGTTGAAAACTCGGCATACCCAATAAAGGTGTAAACAAAGATGTTTTGCCAATATTACCTTCCCTCTGCTGAATTGCCCTCCATGCTTTAACAGTATTGATGACTATTGGGTTATGGCAATATTCCCTAACTGTCCTCACCTTGTCCAAAAACAGCAAACTGGTAAGGGGGCACCTTGCCTAGGAGACTTTGATATCTAGCCAAATTGAAAGAGGGTCCCCACAAACTCAATCACTTATGTAGGTTAAAAGCAAGCTTAATTGGTAATTCTTAATGTCCAGAAGGTCTACTCCCCCCAATCTGTGAGGCAACTGCAGTTTGGCTAATTTAATGAGGGACCGTTTACAATGCCAGATAAAGGAGCTGAACCAACTGTTCAGTCTCCTGAGTGTTTGTTTATTGAAAATCAGGGGGAGCATCCGTATAGGGTATAGCAAACGAGGGAGAATGTTCATCTTAATAAACGCTATCCGACCCAACCATGAGACTGGAAGTGCCTCCCATCTTTGGAGATTCTTGTTTAATTTTTTCAAATAATTGAGTAAAATTGACTTAGAACAGCCAATCCAGAACTGGAGTAACGAATATGCCCAAATACACAAAACCCCCCTGTGACCACCTAAATGGGAATCTATAGTCACTCTCAAGAGCCAACTCTTTCATAAGACCACCCATAGGCATAGCCTCTGATTTAGCAAAATTAATCTTATACCCTGAAAAAGCGCCAAACGCGTAAATGCATTGTATCAGGCAAGGCACTGAGACTGCTGGATTTGTCAAGAAAATTACAACATCATCTGCATACATTACCTTATGTAATTTTGACCCCACTTCTTGAGCTGATATATTGAGATCCCCACGAATGGCCTCTGCCAATGGTTCAATCACCAACATAAAAAGTAATGGTGAAAGGGGACAGCCCTGCCGGCAGCCCCTAGAAATATTAAAATTGCTTGATCGTACCCCGTTGGTAATGACCGCAGCAAGAGGTACACAGTAGAGAATCTTTACCCATCTTATGAAAACTTCGTCCAGACCAAACCGGTCTAGAGTATAGAAAAGGTATGGCCACTCAACTCGGTCAAATGCTTTCTCTGCATCTTAAGAAATCACCAATCCCTGTATTGACTGCTGTTGGCATGCTTGAATTACGTTAAGCAGCCTCTTAACATTATTGGAGGATCTATGACCCTTTATGAAGCCCATCTGATCCTCTTTAATAATAGAGGGCAACACAGTCTGCAGCCTTAACGCAAGAGCCTTAGAAAGGATCTTAAAGTCCACATTTAAGAGCGAGATGGGCCTGTATGAAGCACAGTCTTCTGGATCCTTCCCTTTTTTAAAGGATAAGTGAAATATTGGCCTCTCTCAGAGATGGTGGGAGACAAACATGACTGTATGAATCATTAAACATATTCAGCATCGGGCCTGACAGTATACTTATAAATTCCTTATAGAATTCACTGGGAAGTCCATCAGGACTGGGCGCCTTTCCACTCTGAAGCTGCCTCACAGCTTCCTGCACTTCTTGCTCTGATAATGGGGCATTGAGAAAGGACTGTTGTTCGGGAGTCATACCCAGGAGCTTCAGATCTCTAAAAAAGGATTCCATTTTGGCCTGCCCCTCCTCACAATTCTCAGACTGATATAACTTAGAGTAGAATCTCTGGAACGCCACATTAATCTTTTTAGAATCACATGTTAGGTTCCCAGACCCTCCCCTAATCGCTGTAATGGTTTGTGGGGCACTTCTCTTTCTGGCAAGGTATGCTAAGTATTTGCCTGGCTTGTCACCATGCTCGTATAACCTTTGCTTTGCAAAAGCCAGCTCCTTCTTTGCCGTCTGCGTGAGCACGGAATTTAGTGCAGACCGCAGTGCCGTAATCCTCTGTAGTCTGTCAAAATAGGCCTTCTCGGCTGCCTTCAACCGTGCTTCAAGGAGACGTTGCTGCTCACCCTTCTGTCGCTTCCTACTTGTGGAATATGAAATAACTAACCCTCTGGCATAAGCTTTGACAGTTTCCCAGAGAACAGATGAGCTATCAACCGAGCCGATGTTGATGTCTAGGAATGCCCAAAATTCCCTAGAGAAATACTCCACACACTTGCTGTCCATGAGAATAAAGGGGTCCATTCGCCAGTACCTTGAATCCACTGTAACATCCCTAATTTTAACCATGAGGTACACTGGAGCATGATCAGAGATGGCAATATTACCAAGCGTACAGGATGCCACCAGATCCAGGGTTACCGCAGGGGTCAGAAAAAAATCAATCCTCGTGTGACATCTGAGCGGATTGGAGAAAAATGTGAAATCCCTACCTGTAGGGTGGAGACACCTCCAGACGTCCACCAATCCTAATTCCCCACACAAACTCAATAACTGTTTAGTTTGTGCAGAGGGTATCGAGGGACCTTTAGGCAACCTGTCTACTGTGGGGTCCATGAGGCAGTTAAAATCTCCCCTTATAATAATGTGCCGAGACTTGGGACTTATCAGTTTAGAAAAAGCATCTACCAAGAATTTAAGAGGATGAGCTGGGGGACATTAAACATTTAAAATGTCATATTCTTCCCCATTTATCAAGGCTTTAAGAGTTACAAACCTCCCATATGTGTCTTTAACACATTCCAACAATTTAAATGCGAGATTTTTCCTAACCAATATAGCCACTCCCCGACTTCTGGTATTAAGTGATGAAAAATAAACTCGGTTAAAGCCATTCTCCTGTAATTTCAGATGCTCCTTGTCATCCAAATGTGTTTCCTGGAACAAAGCAATATCCACCTTCTCCTTTCTAAGACTCAAGAATTCCTTCTTCCTCTTAATTGGTGAGTGATTTCCCTTGATATTCCAGGTATACCATTTAATCAAATCATTAACGATAATCTTCTGCAATTACATTTAAATTCCAGAGAGGAGGAACCCAAACCACAAATTGCTGAGCCTTAGTGTCGCATGATCCACCAAATATAAAAACTACATCAACTAAAACCACTACATTTAACAAACATATAAAATTATTAAAAATAAAAAACAACAAAAACCAGAAAACAAGCCAACATATAAAGCGTCAATAGCGCTGAGTAGGGGAACTCACCCCCTGCCCGGAGGGGGCAACTACCCATCCCGAACTGCCCATAAATAGGCATCTAACCATCTCAACCACCTTCACTTCTCCCAGCTAGAACCGCATTGCAAGCACAAGCTGAAAAGAATAAACACCCCATAGAAAATCTATATGAATAAAAAAACATTCTTTTATAAAAAAAGGGGAATAAATACCCCACCCATCCTTTGGTATGTCCAAACTTAGAAATTTAATATGTACATCTTAACTACCGCCAGACATAGTTTGAACCAAATTATTATCAATAGAGGTAAAAAAAGGGAAAAACAAAGCTCCAACCGGATTTCCTCCATTTCTTTTACAGAATGATAAACGCATACCCAAGCAACGATATTTATACATACTACAATTGTTTAACTTAGGTTAGTTTGTCCACAAAGTCTCTTGCCTTCTCCGATGTGTCAAAGAGATGCATGGATCCATCTGAGGTGATCCGAAGCACTGCCGGATATCTCAGGGAGTACTGAATCCCAAGCTCCTTCAATCTTCTCTTGAGACCATCATACGATCTTCGTTTCTGGATCACTGCCGCTGAAAAGTCCTGAAAAAACATGATCTTAGACCTCTCGTAAATTAGGGCCTTTGGATCCTTCCCCTGGAGTCTGGAAGCCTCCATGACTCTCTCCTTATCCCAGTAATGATGGAACCGCACCAGGAAAGGACGAGGGCGTTGACCCAGACCCGACCTCCGTGCTGTGACCCGGTGAGCCCTCTCTATCTTCAATCCTCTCATGCCAGTCTCCAAGTCAAGGAATTTCGGAAGCCAATCTTCAACAAATTCCGCAGGGCGCTCACCTTCCTTACCCTCGGGCAGACCGATGATCCGAATATTTTTTCTCCTGCCCCTGTTTTCAAGATCATCCACTTGGTCACGCAAATTACGAACCTGCGTCTTCAGGGCTTGGATCTCTTCCTTGAATGAACGGGCATCAGCTTCCACCACTGTGGCCCTGTGCTCCACCTCATTCGTCCTCTTCTCCAGGTCTCCCAGCTTCTGCTCATGCTTCTGCAGCATGAGAGAGACTGGAGCCAACTTCTCTTCAATCTGTTTCCCCAACATCTCGCGAGATTTCGAGAGCTGGTTCACCAGGTCCTGGAGAGTAATCTGCTCTGAGGCTGCTGCAGGCTGAGCTGCAGGCCTGGCCTCAGATGCTCCTCCTCCCTTTTTAGGCATTTCTGGACAGCTGAAAATACAGGTAAGGCAATTTTTAAATGTTTCTTGGGGCTCCATAATCTTTCCAGCACCTCAAGAAATCCTGATGACCTGAGTTGGATGGGTTAAAGGACTGTCCTGCTCCTGCTGCAATGCGAAGCTCTGCAGTGTGATCTTCTCAGATCACCGCCATCTTAGATCCCCCAGATTTGGGTATTTAATGACATTTTGACTAAGTCAGGTGTGTTCTCCATCTGAGCAAAAATTCAGGATGTAAAGTTCAAGGTGACATTGATGTACACTTTGGAATGATTATTCCACATGTTCTCTCCCCCACCTCGAGGCATGTGTGGGCATATACAAAAAAGGTTGGGTGGCTGGATCACCATCTTCTCCCCATCCCGAAGTCACCCCCACAGTTCAGCATGTAGGAATTGGCAAATCACCAGATCATTTGGGCTTGTTGAGAGCTCAGCTGACCTCAATATCATCCCGCCAACACTGTTACACGTTTGGTGTGGACAACTGAGTGGGAATGAGTAGTTTGTTTATTAATATTGAGAAGGAAAGAAGGTGGAACATCTAGATAGATAGATGTTTTATCAGCGAATTAGGGAACAATGTAAGGAAATAATAATCCCTGACTTTCCTACACAGCAATGGTCCTGGTCTGGCATCCAGCCATTAACCTTCCTTCCCAACACTCCTGCCTGGAATTTCCTGCCCTTTGTTTAATTGGCCATTTAAGCACTTTTGTAAATGTACTGAGGTCATAAGCAGTATTATTTAAATAGAAGATATTTTATGTTGTTATGTAAATTTTTTCTCCACGCCTAGATTAAATTAACTCAAGAATTTTAATTTGGGTTAAGAAGTTTCTCCACCCATTGCTCTGCCTATAACCCAGACCTTGATTTGAAGATTCCATGTGCTGAGGATTTTCAGCTGCTGTGAAAAATAGTTTGGCAAGGAGAGATACTTTCTGGCCATTGTCACGTTGACCCTGTTTCTGGAGTAAAGGGGGGAGGCTGAGGAAGAAATGGTGAGAAGCCCAGAATACCTCAATGCCAACCAGTTAGAAAAGAGTGGGAGCCTTCCCACTTCTCTGGGCACGTTCCATGCCCAAGGCAGCAAATCGTCAATAAATGAAGGAGGATGGAAAACCAGCAAGGAAGAGAAGGTTGTTGGCTCCCAGCGGTCACACAGTTCATGATATTTGCCCTGGACATGGCAGATAAGGGGAAATTGATACTCCATTTTCTGGCATATACCTGAAGGATGGAATGGTACAGAGCGGGAACGTCCTTCTCCCTGTGGAACTTCAGAAAATGCTATGTCATTAGATCTTTCCAGCCTATTCCAAGGTTGCCATTTGGGCAATTGTGGTCTCAACTGACTGGAACAATATCGAGCAGAGAAGGAAGAAGGTCAATTTCCAGACAGGGTACGTGCCACTATCTTTTCTGTGATCTCTCACTTCTGCCACTGTAACAACCTCTAAACCACCAAGACTTGTGATCCAGCCATTTCATTACTGCATGCAGTTTGTTTCTCCTCACTCACTCTCACCCACCACAAAACCCATCAGCCTAGCCCTGCATGCCATCCATGCTGTTACCACCCTCACTGGGAACGAATCACCGCCTTCCCCCCATCTGCACCAGAACTATCAGCTGTACCACCTACTTCCAATTTACTCAGTCAGCCTTTATTTACACATGACCAGTCCTTGACTTTAGTACTGCCTTGTTCAGAGTAGGGTACCAGAGTGTCAGTATCATTGGTACTTCTGGTTTTTTTCTGTCAGCCAGGGCTCCCTGATTGGACCAGATTAATAGCCCCAATCAAGGAACTTGTATTCTATAATGTCCAGCTGGCTGATCTCATCACAATCACTACAAATGAGATATTAAACTAAGACTCAGTCTACCAATAGATGGAACCAGAAACACTGGGACAGGATTTTTTTTAAATGGGTCATGGCAGAAGATTCTGTGATTTTTCAGTGCATAAGTGAGGTATCTTAAGTATGAAGGGTCAGATTTTAAGTCATAAATAAGATGTGGTAGAGTTCCACTTCTTTTAAACGACAAGTTAAATTCCAGCAGAATGAATCTTGATTACGGTCATGGAAAAGTGATAAGATATCTGCATTGGTTTTCAAACCAGAAATATTGGTGGAAACTGAACATATAATGGGTCTAAAAGTAAAATACATTTTATAAAAAAAAGATGTTGTTAGGGAATGAAAGCAGGAAAATGGATTGTATGAGGGGATCTCTAACAGAATCTTCCTCGTTCAATATAAAATTCCAAATCTACAATCTCTTGTGCTGTCTAAAAACAAATGTGCAGAGAAGGTCATCCATGCTGTTTACATTTAATAGAAAAAGTGAGTATTTAAACCATTGAAAATCCAATATAGAAATGAGGCCTTTCATGAAGACTTGACCAAAAGCTGAGTGACAATTCTTTCCAGATGGAATACACCCCAGAATTCTGAAAGATAAAGCTGAGGAGATTGTAGAGGCATTGCTGGTGATCCTCTATGAATCACTGGAGTAAGGAAAGGTCCTAAAGGACTGGAAAATGGCAAATATAAATCCCCGTTTAAGGAGAGAGAGAGGCAGAAGGCTGGAAACTATCAGCTGGTTAGCCTGAACTCGATCATTGGTAAGATTTTAAAATCCTTTAATAAGGACGAGTTTGCAGAGTATTTAGAAGTGCATGGTAAAATTGGACTAAATCAGCGCAGATTTGTCAAGGGGAAGTTGTGCCTGACCAATCTGTTAAATTATTTTGTGGAGGTAACAGGCAGGCTAGACAGAGAAGAGCCAGTGGACGTGATTTTTGTCAAATTCCAGAAGGACTGTGACAAGGTGTCACACAGAGGCTGCTGAAGAAGCTAAGAGGCCATGGTGTTAGGGGTAAGGAACTGGCATGGATAGAGGATGGCTGACTGGTAAAAGTCAGACAGTGGGGTTACAGTGGTCTTTTTCAGATATGACAGCCAGTGACTAGCGAAGTTCCACAAGGGTCAGAGTTGGGCCCACAACTATTCAAATTATAGACTAACAATCTGTAGAAAGGAACTGAGGGAAATTTTGCTAAATTTGCAGTTGATACAAAGATAGGTAGAAAGGGACATGTACTATTGAGAAAGCGGAGAGGCTGTAGAAGTACTTGGACATGCTAGGAGAGTGGGCAAAGAAGTGGCAGATGGAATATAATGCAGGAAATTATGAGGTTATGCACTTTGCTAGGAAAAATAGAGGCTTGGAATATTTTCTAAATGGAGAAAGGCTTTGAAAATCTAAAGCAGAAAAGCACTTGGAAGTCCTAGTTCAGGCTTATCTTCAGGTTAACATGCAGATACATTTAGGAAGGTAAATGCATTCATTTCGAGAAGGCTAAAATACAAGAGCAGAGATGTGCCTGCTGTATAAGGCTCTGGCCAGATTATATTTGGAATATTGTGAGCAGTTTTGAGCCCCATATCTGAGGAAGGATGTACTGACATTGGAGGAGGTCCAGAGGAGGTTTAAGGAATGATCCCAGGGACGAAGGGCTAGTTATATGAGGAGAACTCTGGGTTTGTACTTGATGAAACTTAGAAGGATAAGGGGGAATCTAACTGAATTTTTTAGAGCATTGAGAGGCCTGGATAGAGTGGAGATAGAGAAAATGTTTCCCCAAGTAGGAGAGACTAGGACCTGAGGATACAGCCTCAGAGTAAAGGAACCGAGATGAGGAGGACCTTTTTCAGCCAAAGGATGATTATTCTTTATAACTCATTGCCACAGAGGACCATGGTGGCCAAGTCATTGAGAGTCTTTAAGACAGAAATAGATAAGTTCTTGATTAGTAGGGAAATCAAGGGTGACAGAGAGAAGGCAGGAGAATGAGGTTGAGAAACATATCAGCCATGATTAATTGGGCGAGTAGGCTCGATGGACCAAATGGCCTAATTTTGCTCCAATATCCTATGATCTTATGAAACCTATGCATGCCAGAAAATGTTTATATATGGTACAAAGGGAAAAACATCCAAAGATAGACATGCAAGGGCTGATCTATGTTGTGCTGAATGAACGCAACTGAACATTGTCGACATAATAAATGTTTACTCTCTCTATAACGGTTCACCGTTGACACTGCATATTAGCTTTCTCCATCCCATCATTTCAATGGATGTCAAATCCTGTAGAATCCAATGACCCCTATATTCCAAACTCCTGACAAGTACTTCTCATGAGTAAATCTCCTCACTGGAGAGTCAGTAAGCAATCTTGTTCTGCTGAACAAATGAAAACTTCAAGATAATTACAGTTGAAAACTATTTAGTCCATGTTAGTTCAGTAGCAGCTCCCCTGCCCGCATTTTAGTATTAAGTTGTTTCTTTAATGTATCAAGTATTTTCACCCCCATAACTCTGCCTGCGAATCCATTTCATTTCACTGTACTTGAAGAATAACATTCAGATATTTGTCCTAGTTACACTTTGCTAGTTTGAACCGAGGCTCCCTTGTTTCTACTTCCACCATATGCAATTCTTGAGTTGCCTTTTTCCCAACTGTTTACAATACTATCCACCACCAGAAAACCACTTCTCTGGAAAGTCTGAGTCTCTCCTCATATCTTCAAACCCTGACAGGAGTGGGTCCATTTTGAATAAACAAGAGCTAATTTTAATGACCACAATGAATACCTCTTGGCCTGCTGCATAAACAATTTCATGAAATGGTGCGTTTATTTTTCTTAGGATTAAGGATATTTTTAAAACAGAGTGAACAGTCTGGAATTTTAAAAAATGCTCTAATGGGGTATGGAAGAATGAAGAACAGAAGCATCGTACCACTTGCCAATTAAGAGAATCTGGTTATGAAGCTTGGAATTATTTTCTTTTTAAGTTATTTCTTTGGCGTCAGAACTTGAGGTTTGCAAATGAGAGTATGGGTGTCTTTAACCATGATCTGTTACAACTGTAACCAACTAAATAAACATGAGATGATGGAAAACATCAAAATGCACTCTAGGTATGAAACACAGGTCAAGACATACACAGTCATGAAAATGAATAGATAAATAATGGAATGATGCCATTAGATGACATGTAGTGCACAGATTGGGAAGATTATTTCAGTGATCTCATCTCACTCATTAAATCTCCATTGAAACATGTGCTTATGAGTCAGCCCACAGGAACAGACTGATAGTCAATGCTTAAGAAAAAACAGTTGTTCCAACTCCATTAACCTCTAACAGCTCTTGTTCTTCCTTTTCAAAGCTGAAAAAAGAACATGCTTGGTTAGTAAGCAGTTTAAAGAGGCGATGAAACAGATTCAGTCGTATTATCTTCAAGGTGGGATGTTTATCCTTGTGCATAAAACTGAGAGCACATCCTTACCCTAATGGTTTTCTGCTCTGAAGGATTGTTGAACACCGAGCAGACTTCTGTACAATTAACACCATACGTTCGTTTGAATTGGGAATGGGAATATTTTCTCGTTAATGGAATATGTAAAGAGGACAAGACTGGTTGAGTGGTGATGCTGGTAGGAAGGTGTGAGCAGGTAAGGGGAAGGCCGGGTGGTGAAACTAATCCTAACCCCTTATGGGAATGTAATATTAGATGAGTGTGGCACTCAGGTAGTTAATAGGTTGTCGTCAGCACTGCCTGTCACTTTAAGGACTGATATTGGCCCATCAAGTCCACACCGACCATCCAAAGAGCATCCAAACTAGAAACAGCCACCAACACCCTATCCCCATAACCCTACCCTCACAAGCCAGCATTAGCCATTGTTAAGCCGCCTAACCTGCACATCTATAGACAGAAGAGGGCAATTTAGCATGGTAAATCCACCTGAATGCACATCTTTGGACTGTGGGAGGGAAACTGAAGCACCTGGAAACTCACACAAACATGGGGGAAATGAACAAATTCCACACAGACCGTTATCCAAGGCTGGAATCAAACCCACATCCCTGTTACTGTGAGGCAGCAGTGCTAACCGCTAAGCCACCAGGAATTCTAGCAAATTTTAAAAGAGGTACTTGTTCCTTGTATGACATAACCATTTTTTTTTAAAGTTTAATCTATCTTTTTCATAGAAACCATGGGACAACATGTGAAGTAAACCATTGAAAATTTAGTGGGATATGAATGGAAATTGGGTAAAGGTTTCTGTCTCACAACGATGTAGCCAGGGAGAAAAGATAATGGAAGAGGTTTGATTTGAGCTTTACCTTGGAGGAGGGGGCAGGATAATGGCCAGACAGAGAGGAACCATGGAAAGGGTGGAGTGATTGTCATTATGGAGAGAGATGGATGATGGAAGTGGGTGGGTTGGAGATTAAGGTCCACTAGATGGATGGAAATTTGCAATTGGAAACAGATAAGATTGTATAGCTGGGGGGAGCTCCTCCTGGCTCCTAAGCAATTGCTTTATGTACTGGATTTCCCTAGTCCTGAGAACCCAGTTCAATATTATCTCAAAGAAACCATCTTCCAGAAGTGGAAGTACTAACCTCCATAAAAGCTTATTGTGAATAAAGTTAAAAGATCACACAACACCAGATTATAGTCCAACAGGTTTATTTGGAGGCAGTAGCTTTCGAAGTGCTGCTTCTTCATCAGGTAGCTCTGAATAGCCACCTTTGGTTCTACCCCAAGCACACTTCAATCCAGTCTCCATTGATACTGGAAAAGAGAGAAACTGGGGCATGCTGAGGGCCAAGGTTAAAGTTTGAACATCTTGCATGACTCAAACACACCCATTTTGGCAGTCGAAATCACTTAAGTAGGTTCACTGGGAGTGATTTATTTGCCCCTTTTGTTCTCCCCAACATACTGTTGATATCTTCCTTTTCCCCAATGTAAAGAGAGGCATTTTTGTGTTGCCAATGGTTATCCAGTTGAATACATGAATTCGGCACAACTGGATAGAATTTACAATCTTCCTGAATTGTGCCACTCAGAGTCAGAGTAGCAAGGTTGAACAGGTAGAGTTTAGATTTCTTTCTGGCCTTATTCCAACAGAGCATGACTTTTCAGTGGGGATTTTAAATTGGATATGACCACTCTGTTCGGAGACATACGTGACCCTCAATCAATCTCAGAAATGTATTTGAGTTAGTAGGGTCAATGCTAGAGTAAATAGTCATGTGATTTCTTATAAGTTTAGTTTGGAGAAACTTAATCATAGAAGTGGGTTCTTCTCCTCAGCTGTTGAAGATAATTAAACTATTGAACTTCAATATGAACCAGAGCAGGCTTGAGCTTTAACAGCATAAAGCGTATCTGCTTAATGTAAAGTTATGAATTAATGGAATAGGCTGCCATCTAGTGCACTAAATGGAAAGGAATTCAAAAAAGAAATGCACAGACTCCTCAATCAGTGGCAAAGCATTAAAAGAAGAGAGATGTTAGAGCTAGATTTCCTGTACAGTTACTGCACGCTTTTCACCATGTTCTAATGTGAAATCGATGCAGAGCCTTGCCTTATTGAGAACCTCTGAGATTTTTCACTCGAAATAACTGTTGTCAGTGAACATGGCCACCAATATGTGGGTTGTGTATCCAAATGAAACCTGATTAATGGAAATATGAAAACCCATGTATTGGCCCTGTAATGATGACCCTCAGGATTATATCAATAAGCAGAGTGGATTGGCAAGCATTAATTTTCTTATAACAATGCTTTTTTCTTTTTAAACAGTTAAAGGGAGAAGTTTTAAATGCCTTGGTGACTTGACAGCTTCCTTTGACAGCTCCTTGTGACTGTTCTGTGGACAGTTCCAATGAGATTATGCCTTGGCAAAACGGTGGCCAAAATGTCTGTAAAGTTACAGGGGTTCTCTGTCGTTAAGAAAATAGCAACAGAAGATCTAGACATCAGACCCCCCCAGACACAGCAAGGTGTGGAGGAATGGGAACATGGTCAAATTTGTAGGTCCTTGGATCAACTGCCTCATCTTCCGCCTCGGAACACTTCAACTCCAGGGCATCAATGTGGACTTCACCAGCTTCCTCATTTCCCCTCCCCCCACCTTACCTCAGTTCCAACTTTCCAGCTCAACACTGTCCTCACGACCTGTCTTACCTGCCAATCTCCCTTCCCATCTATCCGCTCCACCCTCCCCTCTGACCTATCACCTCCATCCCCACCCCCATTCACCTATTATACTCTTTGCTACCTTCTCCCCAGACTCCCACCGCTCACCACCCCCCCTCCCCCTCTTCACCCCCGCCATTTATCTCTCCACCCTGGAGGCTTCCTGCCTCTATTCCTGATGAAGGGCTTTTGCCCGAAACGTCAATTTTCCTGCTTCTCGGATGCTACCTGACCTGCTGTGCATTTCCAGCATCACTCTGATCTAAACTCTGCATGTATTAAAAGCCAGCCACTTTTAATAGTAGGATGCTCAGAACATTATGTATATACTTCAGACATGATAGAAGAAGTTCTAACACTGATGGACCTCCTGACAAGGAGGTTCTTTCTTTGGATATGGCCATGGGACACTTATGTTGGAGGTCAGTTGCACTTAGGTAGAGGTAAGCTACACCTTTGGAGAGAAAAGGAGCCCTTTGGGAAAGGTAGGGTGTTATTTGGGAGATGTCAAATAACCTGTTGGATTGTTAAAGGTAGGCATGAATGTTTGTAAAACCGGCATAATCTCATTGGAACTGTCCACAGAACAGTCACAAGGAGCTGTCAAAGGAAGCTGTCAAGTCACCAAGGCATTTAAAACTTCTCCCTTTAACTGTTTAAAAAGAAATCTGCATTGTTAAAAGAAAATTAATGCTTGCCAATCCACTCTGCTTATTGATATAATCCTGAGGGTCATCATTACAGGGCCAATACTACATAACTGAAATGTTAACATTTCATTTTCACAGAGGGGTGCCTATTAGTTAACAGTTTGAATGACAGTTTCAAACTCTTTCAAGTGACATTATGAATTCCAATGCTTTTTTTAAAGAATTAAAGCAAGTTACATGTCGTGAATTTATTTATCAATGAGAGTTTTTTAAAATAATGAACTTCATCAACTGAAGTCAATACCTTTTAATCCGTGCATGAGTTAGCAGTTGCGGAGAGTAACGGTTAGTTGATTGAATTCTGGAACGCTTAAAACGTTAAATGTTCCAGGGGTTGGTGCTTTCAATTTTGCCCCAGAATAGGGCAGAACCCTTTGGGAGAGATGGGGTACAGATATCATACAGATTAGTTCAATAGTCAATGAAAAGGAGCTTTTGGGAAGTTTGTTAGGATCAGACAATAATCTCATTTTCTGTTTGGGAACCTAGTAGCCTTCAGGACTCAGTGTTGAGTTCAATTATTTTAGACCTTGAAAACCTCGTTTCATATCCTTTACCCACCCCCACATCCCAAGCTCTTTCATGACATGAGTTTTGGTACAGCTGACTCATTTTCACCCATTCATCATCCTTATTATTGCCTACCCAGCTTTTCTTTTTCCCTAGCTTGCTATCAACAATCCCTTTGTTCTGTTTCTCTTCCTCTCTCGCTGAACTCCATCTCCACTTATTATCTCCTTACCTTCCACCCCTCTGCTTTGTTTAAACTGTATAACTTTGTGGATGATCTCCTTAATAGGTGACAGGGTGGGTGCTTGCTGGAGGATTACTTTTTTTCTTATTTTTTTATCGTTGCTTTGATGAAGTGACAGTGCACCAAGGTAGACCTTCCACTCAGCTACCTCAACCCAGCAGTGTTTCTGGTGTTGCCAACCACAACTCTCATTACACACCCTCCCACAAACCATCAATCTAAAGTTTAAGGCCTCTCTTTGCAACACGTGCAATTGCCCAGGAGAAATTAATGTAGACGCCAAGAAAAATGTCCGGCTTAAATGGATATGATAGATCAAACCACTGAAAGAATGTAGAAAATTTGTAAACAATAGTTAATTTTTCACCTTTTTTGTTCTATGTTGATTTTCTCTTCTTCTCTTTTGATTCATGTGATCAGAGCAGAAACTGGATTAATCCCAGGCATCTAATACAACATTTTCATCAACTGTGATCTGGGAAGGTTTTGCATCTTTCTTCAATGAAGTATTCTAAGATGCTAGCCCTGGCTCAGTGGGAATACCCAATTCTTTGTGTTAGAGGTCATGGAATTCAGTTCTATTTCAAGTTTAAGGATATTGTTACAATCAGGTGAGGAGGAGTTAAATGTCTCCTTTCTCTTCACTCCTCATTTTACAACAATCAATTCTTATTAAAGGATGCATTGCCAATTCAGTAAGTGCTTGTCTGTTTATGTTTTGTAATTATAAAAGAGTCAACAGGAAGGATTTCGTGAGTTTTTGGATATAAAAAGGAATAGTATTTCATGTACTTAACCCAGATGAAGATAAATAATTAAGGTGTTGTAACTTTCATACATACACTAGGGATAAACCAAAGTATATTTTAAAGCAAAGTAAAGATTAAAGTTATACAGTTCTTCTGCATTGACAACCATATGGGTAGGTCCCGATTGAGTTCAGTGGTCCTTCAGCACCAAGGCAATTTAAGAATATTTATGTCTGATTTATCTATTCTTCTGGAGCCAACAGCTGCTGGGTTGAGCTTTTTAAAAAGCCTGGTCTGTGTCACATTGATAGTCAAACAGTAGGATCTGAGTTGCCAAATGGCTGGAGGCACAGTGAATGTTCTTGTTCTTTTGGTGTTTTTCCTGTTTCTTTCCCTGGTCTGAATCATAGAATCCCTACAATGTGGAATCAGGCCATTCAGCTCACCAAGTCAACACCAAACCTCCAAAGAGCATCTCACCCAGATACACCCACTCCCCCCCACCCCCCAATATCCCTGTAACTCTACATTTCCTGTGGCTAATCCATCTGACCTGCACATCCCTGGTCACTGCAGGCAATTTGCCATGGCCAATCCTTCTCACTACACATTCTTGGCCTGTGGGAGAAAACCAGAGCACACAGAGGATACCCATACAGACACAGGGAGAATGTGCAAACTTCACACGGTCATCCAAGGATGGAATCGAACCTGGGTCACTGGATTGTAAGGCAAGACTGCTAACCACTGAGCCACCATGCCACTGTGAAGAATGCAGTTCTTAAATCAGAGAAACATACAGTCAAACAGTCATAGACATACACAGCATGGAAACAGACTTTTCGGTCTAACACGTCCATGCCGACCAGCTATCCTACATTAATCTAGTCCCATTTGCCAGCACTATAAATCATTTCTTTACATATAGCCATCCACCACTTCCTCTGGCAACTTATTAAACTGTTCTCTTGCTTCTCACATGAGCACCTTTCTCCAACTGACCAGTAAATCAAGTATGGTCACGGCTAGTGGATTCCAGTTATAACTTGACTAGATTATGTCTGGGTGAATTTTCTCTTCAGCCAGAGTTCTTTGTCCAAAGTGATTACTTCATTTCCCAGATAAGTCTGGATGTCCTTCACATGGAAACAGAAGGTACAATTCTTACAGATTTGTCTAAAATGGTGAGTTCTTGCAACTTGGCTCCATCTAATGGTTTTGATATTTAGCACTCACAGTCTTGCAAATATTCAGCCATCTAAGAGATTTCAAGTCACTGGAATGTGGTCTCAATCACTCTTTAAAGTCCAATCAGTCATTTCTAGACAGTAAATTCATATAGTCATTCCTTTTAATTAAAAAAAAATTTCATAACATATTCCAGTTGACTCTTCAATGCAGTAGTGGAGGAATGTTGATCGATTGAAGGTGCATCTTTTAGATGTTATGTTACAATAAATTCTACCTTCCTTCTTAGAGGTCAAACAATCCCAATGCAAATCTTTGACAAAGAACCACAGGGTTTTCTCTTATTTCCTAAGTATCTTTTGTCATTTAACTCACAGCACTAATAGGGCTGTTGTGGTGTTATTACCCTATTTTGTCTGGAATGTTTCTGTGTGCATGTAGCTGCCATGTTTTTTTTCCATTGTTACAATGACTATGCTTTAAAACTACTTCAGTTGTCAAGTTCTTTGTGACTTCCTGAGGTCATGATCATATTTTCTTGGGGCACTAGTTAACAGAAAAGATCTGTAACAATTGTAAGGAAATTCATTTTTCTTTCTAAACTTTTCTCCAATACTCCCCTAAAGGCAACAACTAACTGGTAACAAGAGTCAACATTCATCTGAGTGGACTGTACAACGGATCAGACCTCTTCAGTTTATGTCTGCCCATTTTTCAGAGGAAGTCACTGTTAATTGATCAATGAACTAGAACAGGAGTTTTCTTCATCTGGCTCAGGAACTCCTGACACCAACTAAAGAATTCCATGTGCTCCTGACACTTAGCAAGCTCTAGGAATGTAACTTGAAGCCTTCTTATCATCACAGCCTATAACTGCATTGAATAACTGTTTACCCATATAACTTCATTAAATCTTCACTTTACATCACCCTTTTAATGGTGTTTTGTTTGAAAGTTGTTGATTGTTTAGGCTCTGTTTCATCAATTTACATTTTAATATTGTAATCGTGCACATCTTGCATTGTTATTGATATTGGCAGAACAATGGAAGAGTGCTTTCGGGAGGTCTGTACACTCGAGGGTTGACAGGGAGATTCCCAGTCAAGGTTAATGGAGTGGTGCTGGAAAAGCACAGAAGGTCAGGCAGCAGCCAAGGAGCCAGAAAATCGATGCTTCAGGCAGTTTTGCTTGCAGAGATTCCAAGGCCAGGTCTGCCTTCACTCCTACCTTGCTGTTGGCTCACTCCCCTTTGTGTACTGCCTGATTGCCAGCCTGGTGCTATGCTGCTTGCTGCCTTACTTCTGCCCTACTTGCTCATCAGCTGGCTGCACTACTCACTACTTGTCACTTCATTTTAAATAGTTAAACAATACTGTTTCCACCAGCAGGTAACTAGTGATTATAATGAGGTCAGCCAGGGTAGACCTCATAGCATATGAGTTCCCTGATTGGGGCTGTTAATCTGGTCCACTCAGGGAGCCCTGGGAAAGAGGAGTGTCAGACATTCTGGCATTTTGAAAGCTGGCTCTGAGGGAGCCAGATCAGTGTCAAAAACGCTCCACGTGTAACTAAAGGATGACTTGGCGAGGGGATTGTCTGACCATGTGACCAGCTCCTGTAGTGTAATTTCAGTAACAGAGACAGGGAGAAACTTACTAGCTTTCGGAGACTCACTGGGGAGACTTGTGATGGATTATTGTGGAATATGACTCCAGTGTATGCAATAATGTGTGTTAATTCTTAAAAATCTGATTCACACTGCCATTTTGCTTAAAGTCACAGTTTCAATGGACAAAATTAAAACATTAAGTGAGGCGGCACAGTGGCACAGTGGTTAGCACTGCTGCCTCACAGTGCCAGAGATCCGGGTTCAATTCCCGCCTCAGGTGACCGACTGTGTGGAGTTTGCACGTTCTCCCCGTGTCTGCGTGGGTTTCCTCCGGGTGCTCCGGTTTCCTCCCACAGTCCCAAAGATGTGCAGGTCAGGTGAATTGGCCATTGCTAAATTGCCCGTAGTGTTAGGTAAGGGGTAGATGTAGATGTAGATGTAGATGTAGATGTAGGGGTAGGGGTATGGGTGGGTTACGCTTTGGCGGGGCGGTGTGGACTTGTTGGGCCGAAGGGCCTGTTTCCATACTGTAAATAATCTAATCTAATCTAAAAAGGTGTTACGATCTTGAGAAACCTGAAAGTTACAGACAATATTGAAAGATCCTGTTTAAAGTCTTCACAATAATATGCAACTTTAATAGGCAAAGAACGAAGAAAGAATAAAGAAACAAACAAAGAAAATTTACAGCCCAGGAAGAGTCCCTTCAGCCCTCCAAGCCTGAGCCGATCTTAATGTACTGTCTAAACCTGTCGGTCAATTCCTGAGCATCTGTATCCCTCTGCTCCCCACCTACTCATGCATCTGTCCAGATGCATCTTAAATGAATCTACTGTGCCTGCCTCTACCACCTCTGCTGGCAACGCATTCCAGACACCTACCACCCTATTTGTGAAGTAGTTGCCGCGTGTATCCCCCTTAAACTTTCCACCTCTCACTTTGAAAGCGTGACCTCTCATTATTGAATCCTTCACCCTGGGAAAAAGCTTGTCTCTGTCCATCCTGTCTATTCCCTTCATGATTTTTTAAACCTCAATCAGGTCCTCCCTCAATCTCCTTTTTTTCTAATGAAAATAAACCCAACCTCCTCAACCTGTCTTCATAACTAGCACCTCCCATACCAGGCAACATCCTTGTAAACCTTCTCTGCACCCTCTCCAAAGCGTCCACATCTTTTTGGTAATGTGGCAACCAGAACAGTACACAGTATTCTAAATGCAGCCAAACCTATGTCTTGTACAATTTTAACATGTCTTGCCAGCTCTTATACTCAATACTCCATCCAATGAAGGCAAGCATGCAATATGCCTTCTTGACCACTCTATCCACCTGTGCAGCAACCTTCAGGGTACAATAGACCTGCGCTCCCAAATCTCTCTGCCCATCAACTTTTCCCAAGGCTCTTCTGTTCATTGTATAATTTGCACTGGAATTAGTCTCACCTCAATACATCACCTCACATTTTTCTGGATTGAAAACCATCCGCCACTTTTCTGCTCAACTCTCCAGTCAATCTATATCCTCCTGTATTCTTTGACAGTCCCTTAGGCTTTCTGCTACTCCACCAACCTTCGTGTCATCTGCAAACTTGCTGATCATACCATCAGTGCCCTCTTCCAGATCATTTATGTATATTACAAACAACAGTGGCCCCAACACTGACCCCTGTGGAACACCACTGGTCACCTTTCTCCATTTCGAGAAACTCCCTTCAACTACTACTGTCTCCTGTTGCTCAACCAGTTCCTTATCCACCTAGCTAGAACACCCTGCACACCATCTGACTTCACTTTCTCCATTAGTCTACCATGGAGAACCTTATCAAACGCCTTACTAAAGTCCATGTATATGACATCAACAGCCCTTTCTTCATCTATCAACTTGGTCACTTCCTCGAAGATCTCTATTAAGTTGGTGAGGCACAATCTCCCCAGCACAAAACCATGTTGCCTATCACTGCTAAGCCCAATCTTTTCTAAATATAAATAGATCCTATCCCTCAGTACCTTCTCCAGCAACTTTCCCATCACTGACATCAGGCTCACTGGTCTGTAGTTACCTGGAATATCCCTACTACCCTTCTTGTACAGGGGGACAACATGAGCAACCCTCCAGTCCTCCGGCACCTCCCCTGTATTTAAGGATGCCACAAAGATATCTGTCAGGGCCCCACCTATTTCCTCTCTCACCTCTCTCAGCAACCTGGAATAGATCCCATCTGGTCCTGGGGATTTGTCCACCTTAATAACCTCTAGCCTACCCAACACATCTTCTCTACTTATGTCAACATGATCCAGACTAATCAAACTTCTGTCTCTAATCTCAACATTCATCATGTCCCTCTCCTTAGTGAACACTGATGCAAAGTAATCATTCAGAATCTCACCCATTCTCTCAGGTTCAACACACAGCCTTCCTTCATGATCCTTTAGTTGACCAATCCTTTCTGTAGTTACCTGCTTGCTTCTTATATAAGAATAAAATGCTTTGGGATTTTCCTTAATTCTGCTCGCTAAAGCTATTTCATGACCCCTTTTAGCCACTTGATTACTCGTTTAAGATTTGTCCTACTGTTCCGTTATTCTTCCAGGGCCCGTTCTGTTCTTAGCTGCCTAGACCTTATGTATGCTTCCCTTTTCCTCTTGGCTAGTTGCATGATTTCTCCTGTCTTTCACGGTTCACAAATCTTGCCCTTCCTATCCTTTGCCTTCAACGGGACATGCCTATCCTGCACTATCTTTAACCTATCTTTGAAAGCCTCCCACATCTCAAATGTGGACTTCCCTTCAAATAGCTGTGTCCAACCCACATATCCGAGCTCCTGCCTAATTTTGATATAATTGGCCTTGGCCCAGTTTAGTACTCTTCCCTTAGGTCCACTCTCTTCTTTATCTACAAGTGTTCTAAAACTTACTGAATTGGGGTCACTGTTCCCAAAGAAATCCCCTACCACAACTTCTACCACCTGTCCTGGCTCATTCCCCAGTACCAGGTCCAATATGGCCCCTTCCCTTGTAGGACTAATGACATACTGCTCTGGAAAACTCTCCTGGACGCTTCTTAGAAATTCTATCCCATCCAGACCTCTGACGCTAAGTGTATTCCAGTCAATGTTGGGAAAATTAAAATCTCCCATTACCACCACCCTATTGCCTCTACATCTTTCCATAATCTGTTTACCTATTTGCTCTTCTACCTCACGCTCACTGTTGGACAACCTGTAACTAGCGAGATAATGGGCTCAAGGCTCCCTAAAGAATGATCATGATGAAAGATTGTTCGATGTCTTTGACTTAATCTTGGTGCAGACATGTTTTTAACATTATTGTATTTTATTTTTAGCATTTGAGTTTCGTGCCTTGTCCTCTTCTTTTGTTTTTGACTTGGAAGACCAGTGTATGACAAAGCTTTCAATGGAAGCAATGGAAGCACTGTGTTTAGAACGAGAGATGCACTGAAAACGCTGAGGCATTTGGTGAGGTATTGACAATGTTGAGCAAGAGGCATGCAGTTGGTTGATGTTCAACTCACTGTGATATGCAAGTTGGAATAAACTAACAACTTTTTTTTTAAAAAAGCAAGAACTGTGGATGCTGGAAATCAGAAACAAAATCAAGAACAGAAATTGCTGGTAAAACTCAGCAGGTCTGGCAGCATCTGTGGAGACAAATCAGATTTAAATTTCTGGGTGCAGTGATCCTTCTTCAGGACACAACATATTTAAATAGTTATAACAGGGCAAAGCAACTCAACTGGAAACTCATCCATTGTCAAGGTTCCTCTGACAACACCTTCCAAAATGTTGTATCTCTATCATCGAGAAGGACACAGCAATAGATATACAGGGAGCCCCACTAAATGCATCTTCTTGCTAAACCACACATTATCCTGACTTGGAATTATGTCACCAGTCTTTTATTGTCACTGGGTGAAAATCTTTGAAATCCGTCCATAAATAGCACTGTGGATGCATCAGCTGCAGTGATTGAAGAAGGTGGTTGATCACCACATTTGATTAGATTCCCTACAGTGTGGAAACAGGCCCTTCAGCCCAACAAGTCCACACCAACCCTCCGAAGAGTAACCCATCCAGACCCATCCCCCTCTGACTAAAGCACCTAACACTACGGGCAATTTAGCATAGCCAATTCACCTGACCTGCACATCTTTGGACTGTGGGAGGAAACCGGAGCACACAGAGGAAAACCACGCAGACACGTGGAGAATGTGCAAACTCCATACAGAGAGTCACCCGAGGCTGGAATTGAACCTGGAACCCAGGTGCTGTGAGGCAGCAGTGCTAACCACTGAACCGCTATGTCACCCCATTCTCAAAGGAAAAGTAGGAATGCCAACAGATGCTGGCTTTGTGCAAACAACATAGAGTCATAGAGATGTACAGCATGGAAACAGACCCTTCGGTCCAAACTGTCCATGCTGACTAGATATCCCAACCCAATCTAGTCCCACCTGCCAGCACCCGGCCCATATCCCTCCAAACCCTTCCTATTCATATACCCATCCAAATGCCTCTTAAATGTTGCAATTGTACCAGCCTCCACCACATTCTCTGGCAGCTCATTCCATACATGTACCACCATCTGCGTGAAAAAGTTGCCCCTTAGGTCTCTTTTATATCTTTCCTCTCTCACCCTAAACCTATGCCCTCTAGTTCTGGACTCCCCGACCCCAGGGAAAAGACTTTGTCTATTTATCCTATCCATGCCCCTCATAATTTTGTAAACCTCTATAAGGTCAGCCCTCAGCCTCCAGCGCTCCAGGGAAAACAGCCCCAACCTGTTCAGCCTCTCCCTGTAGCTCAAATCCTCCAACCCTGGCAACATCCTTGTAAATCTTTTCTGAACCCTTTCAAGTTTCATAACATCTTTCCGATAGGAAGGAGACCAGAATTGCATGCAATATTCCAACAGTGGCCTAACTAATGTCCTGTACAGCCGCAACCTCCCAACTCCTGTACTCAATACTCTGACCAATAAAAGAAAGCAGACCGAATGCCTTCTTCACTATCCTATCTACCTGCAACTCCACTTTCATGGAGCTATGAACCTGCACTCCAAGGTCTCTTTGTTCAACAACACTCCCTAGGACCTTACCATTAAGTGTATAACTCCTGCTAAGATTTGCTTTCCCAAAATGCAGCACCTTGCATTTATTTGAATTAAACTCCACCTGCCACTTCTCAGCTCATTGGCCCATCTGGTCTAGATCCTGTTATAATCTGAGGTAACCCTCTTCGCTGTCCACTACACCTCCAATTTTTGTGTCATCTGCAAACTAACTAACTGTACCTCTTATGCTCACATCCAAATCATTTATGTAAAGGACAAAAAATAGAGGGCCCAGCACCGATCCTTGTGGCACTCCACTGGTCACAGGCCTCCAGTCTGAAAAACAACCGTCCACCACCACCCCCTGTCTTCTACCTTTGAGCCAGTTCTGTATCCAATTGGCTAGTTCTTCCTGTATTCCATGAGATCTAACCTTGCTAATCAGTCTCCCACGAGGAACCTTGTCGAATGCCTACTGAAGTCCATATAGATCACATCTACTGCTCTGTCCTCATTAATCTTCTTTGTTACTTCTTCAAAAAACTCAATCAAGTCTGTGAGACATGATTTCCCATGCACAAAGCCACGTTGACTATCCCTAATCAATCCTTGTCTTTCCAAATACATGTACATCTTGTCCCTCAGGATTCCCTCCAACAACTAATCATTGGCGACCTTTAAGCGGCATTTGGATAGGTACATGGATGGGTGCTTAATCTAGGTTAGAAGTTCGGCACAACATCGTGGGCCGAAGGGCCTGTTCTGTGCTGTATTGTTCTATGTTCTATGTTCTATGTTCTAACTAGCCCACCACCAAGGTCAGGCTCACCAGTCTATAGTTCCTTGGCTTGTCTTTACTGCCCTTCTTAAACAGTGGTCTTAGAAAAAACTCAGTTGCTTTCTTATAGTGTGTCTGAACCCTACAGGTACTGTACACAATATTGGAACTGGTCACCCCCATCAGCAATGCCCAGGTAGGGTGCATTAGAGTGTCAAACAGGACAACTTTCCTTTTGCAACCTCATGACAGACAATTCTACTTTCCCCTCACTGATACCAAGAAACTCATGGCTCTGTTTTCATGCTCCAGATTGGGGTTTCTTTCATTCCAGCATTTTGATGCCATTTTCATTGTTCCTGTCTTTACATTCAGCCTTAGCCAATCCTGGCAGCAGATTGAAATGGATATGTTGAGCCTTTCCAAAAGGTGCAAAGAAAAATCTAGTCCTTTTATGGTCACTAACAGTGGGGTGTTTTTATCTCTTTGGGTTGCACCAAAAGCATGATAGGGGAGGTGACAGCCCAATGGTTTTATCGTTAGACTATTAATCTAGTGAACCAGGTAATGTTTGGGGACCTGGTTTCAGATCCTGCCATGGTAGATTTTTGAATTCAATAAAAAAAACTTGGAATTATAGAGTGTAATGATGGTCTGAAATCCATTGTTGATTCTCAGGAAAGTCCCATTTGGTTCTCTAATGTCCTTAAAGGAAGGGAACAGCCATTCTTAACTAGTCCGGCCTACATGTGACTCCAGACCCAAATTGACTCTTAACTGCCTTTGAGCAGCTAGGGTTGGGCAACAAATACAGTCCTAACCTCACGAATAAAACATTAGGCTATCTCCTTGCATCAAAACTATACTGTCCAGGTGCATAACAGTCTGGTACGGCAACTGCTCTGCCCAGGACTGTAAGAAACTACAGATGGTTGTGTGCATAGCCCAGACCATCACGGAAGCCAACCTCCCATCCATGGACTCCATATACACTTCCTGTTGCCACAGAAAGGCTGCCAACATCATCAAAGACCACTCCCACCCTGGTCTATCTCCTACAACCTTTTCTATCAGGCAGAAGATACAGAAGCTTGAATACATGCACCAGCAAGATCAAGAACAGCTTCTCCCCAGCCATTATTAGACTAATAAATGGACTCTCTAACTTCAAATAATGTTGATCTTGCCTCACGCGCATCCTGTACGGTGTAACTTGCATCCCTCACTCTGTCCAAGTTTTTTTCACCCTATGATCTGTATGTTCTTGTTTACTGTGATCTGCCTGTACTACTCGCAAACAAAGCTTTTCACTGTACTCAGGTACATTCGGCAATCAATCAGATCAATCAACCAACAAAGTCACAACTTCAAAATGAGCTGCGAGTAAGTGATGCAAATGAAAAAAACCTAAAACTCTGAGTAATTAATTTCCTATAATTAGACATCTTCAGGCATGCATCTGGGCAATAAGTTTAAATTTAGCCTGGACTGCAAAATCAATTATTTGTTTAAATCTTAAACTACATACTATAATCATGAATTATGGAAAAATACGCATTTATTTTTTATTTTATATCTTCTTACATACTAATTGTCTCAAAGCATCAGTGGGAACAATACATAACTCAGAAATATCGGAATACAAAGGACAAAGAAAATTTACAGACCAGAAACAAGCCGCTCGGTCCTCTAAGCCTGAGCTGATCCAAATTCATTGTCTAAACCTGTCGCGCAATTCCTAAGCATTTGTACCCTCTGCTCCCCACCTACTCATGCATCTGTCCAGATGCATTTTAAATGAATCTACTGTGCCTGCCTCTACCACCTCTGCTGGCAACGCGTTCCAAACGCCCACCACCCTTTGTGCAAATTAATTGCCGCATGTGTCCCCCTTAAACTTTTCACCTCTCACCTTGAAAGCGTGACCTCTCATTATTGAGTCCTTCACCCTGGGAAAAAGTTTAAGTCTATCTACCCTGTCTGTACCCTTCATGATTTTGTAGACCTCAATCACGTTCCCCGCCCCCCATCTCACTTTTTCAAATGAGAACAATCCTAACTTCCTCAACCTCTCTTCATAGCTAGCACCTTCCATACCAGGCAACATCCTCGTAAACCTTCTCTGCACCCTCTCCAAAGCATCCACATCCTTTTGGTAATGTGGCAACCAGAACTGTACACAGTATTCTAAATGCGGCTAAACCAATGTCCTATACAATTTTAACATGACCTGCCAGATAATATCTAATTCTGGGCCAGTGCTTTGAGGGTTGAGGGTGGGTAGATGGGTCAATGGTGATGTGCAAATATCCTGCATCAGTTAAATTAGATCCAACTTTTTCCAAATGCTGGGCCTCAAACCTTATTATGACCTCACATCTGTCAGGTGGGAATCTTTTAAAGAGTTGTTTAGAATTCAGGACCAGCGTGTTCCTGTGAAAATGAAGAGTAAGGAAGGTAAGATTCAGGAAACTTGGATGACAAGAGAAATTGTGGGCTTAGTCAAAAAGAAAAAGGAGGCATAGAAAGGTTTAGGAAACAGGACAGACAGATCCCCTGAAGAATATGAAGAAAACAGGGAAAGAAAAGTAGGAGGGCTTGAAGGAGTCATGCAATGTCCTTGGCACAGAGGATTAAGGAAAATCCCAGGGCATGTCAGATGTGTATAAGGAGCAAGATGGATACTAGAGAAAAGATAGGTCCACTCAAGGACAAATGAGAGAATTTATTCATGGAGCCAGAGGAAGTGGGTGAGATCTTTAATGAATATTTTGTATTTACAAAGGAGAAGGTCATGGTGGATGGTGAGTTTAGAGAGGGACATGTCAATAGAAGAAAGGAAGAGGTGTTGCATCTTTTGAAAAACATTAAAGGTAGTCAAATCCCTAGGTCCTCACAGGATTTTTCCCAGAATACTGAGGGAGGTGAGGGAGGAAACTGTTATGCTTTGTACAAAAACTTTAATCCTCTTTAATCACAGGAGAGATCCCAGAGGACTGGAGAATAGTCACTGTTGTTCCTTTGTTTAAGAAAGTTAACAGGAATAATCAGGAAATTACAGGCCATTGAACCTTAGTAATAGTAGAAGTATCAGTAGTAGGGAAATTATTGGAGAAGATTCTTCAGAAGGTACAAGACCTACTCACATTTAGAAAAATATGAACTTATTAGCGATATGCAACGTAACTCTGTGAGAGGGAACTGGACACAATATTCCATAAGAGGCCTCACCAATGTCATGTACAACCTTGTGTTAAATGATGGAGGAAGATCAACAGGCTGAATGGCCTACACCTATTCCTACATTTCCAGTCAGCTGTTGGGTGGATAGCAGGTATTGGGGTCAGGTCTCTGGCAAAATCACTCAGAGAAAGGATTGTGTTGGGGAGTTGTCCAACCTTGACAGCTCCATCTGTGCTCCACAACTAGGAAATTTCAGCCCTGGGTATCAGAAGCTCAAGATGGTGAAGGGGCCACGAGTGTGGGCACCAGATCATTCATGATCAAGTATCAGTGGAAAGGAGGCAGAGAGGAGGAGAATTGGAGGTCATAAACAGCAGTGATCAGGTTGGATTAGTAGACATGATGTTAGAAAGAGAATAAGCGCTTATAATCAGTTAAGTTACTTATCTTCTTAGTTACAGGCAAACCCTAGGATGGATTCTCCTCAGCACAGCCGACATAGTGATTACTGCCTTCAGAGCAAACCAGTCTAGTACGGAGAATTCAAGCAAGACTAACATAAAGAGCCGAATGCTGTTTCAGGACTGGATCGAGGATGCCTCATCTGTTTCCTTATCCAATGGCACAGAGTGTGCACTTCCAGTTGATAGAATGTGCAAAATTTTTATCCTCCATTCTGGGCCCTTATTGGCTGCATTATGCAATTTTTATTTCTAGTGCCCCACACTGAATAACAGCAAGAATAATTGCTCATTCACTCAATGTCAAGGCTGGTTCAATAAAAGATTTTAACGTGAGGAAGAACAAACAAAGTTGAATGTAGATATGCTGCCCAATAGACATTGCAACAGCCTCTACCTGTAGTATGATCATTACAGAGCTGTTGGACTGGTATAGGAAAGTCCTTCAGACGCAGTGATGAAGGGTTTGGATGATTATTTAGATAGACGTGGTGGAGATGTGAGGAAAAGGCAGGTGATTGGCATTAGGTAATAGAATCAGGGCAGGCACAATGGGCCAAATGGCCTCTTTCAACACGGTAACAATTCTGTGTTTGTTGTGTAAAGAAATAGATAATTCATGACATATTAAAATCATACATGGAGTATTTCTCAGGAGGTACAAACGACGTTATACTATTGTCAAACAAACATCCTGTCCCCGGCAGGCTAATCGTTTAAGTATAGAACTTGAATGAGTTTATCAAAATCATTTGAACAACTAGTGCAACTTTAAAGTTAAATTTTAATGTATATTTTCACCTCCATGTCAATATGTCCAGGTGTACATATTTGTAAATTAATACTTACAGAAATGCGCAAGACATGTTTTCTCAACGTGAATGTAGTAATCCTAGTTGAGATGATGAACAATGTACATTGTGTTTGAATAAGAGCAGCGTTTTTGGTCAGAATCGAGATACAGAGGGAGGCAATGCTCTGGAGGGAACTTGGTGCTGGAGATCACTGCCTGTCAGCAAGGTTATAATTTAAATGTCAGCATACAGAGAAGAGCTACAAATGTAGCAATTTGATAAAAAAAAGTGAATGTATGGCAATATTCGGACTGTGGCGAGGGAGGGAATCATGAGGAAAGGGAACAGGGGTTCAGAGGGAACAGTAGGACTGTGACTCCTAACAGGCACTCTGTCTCCAATTTATAATCCCTTGCTCAGGCACGGATTCCCTTTGATTGACAGATGCCTAATCCACTGCAACACCCAAAGTGACAAGATGCCCTTACAAGTTGGCATGTCAGTATGTTTTACAGTTACAGGCATGTTTGTAATGTTTAAATTCCAATGGTATTGGCTGAGGTCTTTACATTGCCCTGTATTTATTATTTTCAGGCCTCTATTAACACCAGAACTGGGAGATCAATGATGGACGATCAGGGCGGTACAGTAGCTCAGCAGTTAGCACGACTACTGTACAGCATCAGGGACCTGGGTTCAATTCCAGCCTCGGGTAACTGTTTATGTGGAATTTGTGCATTTGCCCTGTGCCTGCGTGGGTTTCCTCCCACAGTCCAAAAATGTGCAGGTTAGGTGAATTGGCCATGCTAAATTGCCCATAGTGTTCAGGGATGTATACCTTGGTGTGTTAGTTAGGGGTAAATGTAGAGTATGTGTTAGTAGGGGAATGGGTCTGGGTGGGGTACTCTTTAGAGGGTCTGTGTGGACCTGTAGGGCCGAATGGCTTGTTTACACACGAGAGATTCTATGATCTTAATTGCAGTGGAGGCAGGGGCAGCAGGATTAGGGTAAGCTATCAACCCCATCCACCCAATTAACTGCCCTCCTGTACCTAAGGTCTCCACCTCCAGGAGAAGATACCATGCATTTACCTTTAGCATTTTCCCAATTATTGTACCTTTTTCCAGTTGGCCATCTTGGATTGCTAAGGAAGGGCTTTTGTTCCAAGATCACAATCTTCAAGTGAATTTCCAGACCCTGTTTCAGGTTTGAAATCAAGCATGGTCTTCACCAATTGGCCACTTAGTGGTCAGGTTGTGCACTCACATCCAATTAATGAATACAGGTAAGTTCCCAATTAATTGATGCCCCCCTGACAATGACACCTTGGCAGTCCCACCTTCAGATATGGGACCTGCTGATATAGGTAGGAAATGGAGATGGGGAGAGTGAGAAAGAACATCTCAAAGTGGAGGCAGCCTCTGAAGAAACTTTGTTTTTAAAAAAATTTACCCCTTAAAAAGGCCACATTTGCCAGGCCATGATCGTTAAGTTCCAGGTCCTCCACTGAACAGCTCGTGACTATGACTGTTGGCCAAGAGCTATGGTCAAGACAGGACTGACATTGGCTGGTGATGGGGTTTTGCGGGTTGTGTGGGGAGGGAAGTGGTTGCTGGCTGCTCTACATGGTTGACCATGATTCAGTGGGAGACAAGCAAGCCAACCAGAAATTAACTTTTGCAAAATGGTCACTTACGATACCTGTCGATGAGAGCTAGTTGTCATTATTCCTCCATCGTCCTCCCTTTCCAAACTGCAGCCTGATCCACTCCCAGGTCCTCCACCCACATTTATTTAAAATTTCTACCCTTGATTCGTAACCACAATAGTAGAACAAGCCTGCTTATTCCATGCACATTAGAAATGTGAACTCATCTCAGATCCCTCAGGTTCCACGGAAGTCTTCCCTGACATTTAACATTCAATATTATCTCACTTGGGAAGTAAGTCATAGTGGTAGCAAATTAAGAAGCAGATTAAGCAAGTAAACTCCCAGAAAGAAGGGCTATGGTGATAAGAAATCAAAGACTTCTGTTTCCCTGACCCCAATGCCTCATCTTCACCATGGATATCCAATCTCTCTACACCTCCATCCGCCATGACCAGGGCCTCCAAGCCCTCCATTTTTTCCTCTCCCGATGTCCCCAACAGTACCCTTCCACCGACACTCTCATTCGTTTGGCCGAACTGGTCCTCACCCTTAACAATTTCTCCTTCGAATCCTCCCACTTCCTCCAGACCAAAGGGGTAGCCATGGGCACCCGTGTGGGCCCCAGCTATGCTGTCTCTTTGTTGGCTACGTAGAACAGTTGATCTTCCGTAATTACACCGGCACCACTCCCCACCTCTTCCTCTGCTACACTGAGGACTGCATTGGCGCCACCTCGTGCTCCCGCGAGGAGGTTGAGCAATTCATCAACTTCACCAACATATTCCACCCTGACCTTAAATTTACTTGGACCATCTCTGACACCTCCCTCCCCTTCCTGGATCTCTCCATCTCCATTAATGATGACCGACTTGACATTGACATTTTTTACAAACCCACCGACTCCCACAGCTACCTGGATTACACCTCTTCCCACCCTACCTCTTGCAAAAATGCTATCCCGTATTCCCAATTCCTCCACCTCCGCCGTATCTGTTCCTAGGAGGACCAGTTCCACCACAGAACACACCAGATGGCCTCCTTCTTTAGAGACCGCAATTTCCCTTCCCACGTGGTTAAAAATGTCCTCCAATGCATCTCGTCCACATCCCGCACCTCCGCCCTCAGACCCCACCCCTCCAACCGTAACAAGGACAGAACGCCCCTGGTGCTCACCTACCACCCTACCAACCTTCGCATAAACCAAATCATCCATTGACATTTCTGCCACCTCCAAATGGACCCCACCACCAGGGATATATTTCCCTCCCCACCCCTTTCCGCCTTCCGCAAAGACCGTTCCCTCTGTGACTACCTGGTCAGGTCCACGCCCCCCTTCAACCCACTCTCCCTTCCAGGCACCTTCCCCTGCTACCGCAGGAACTGCAAAACCTGCGCCCACGCCTCCTCCCTCACCTCCATCCAAGGCCCTAAAGGAGCCTTCCACATCCATCAAAGTTTTACCTGCACATCCACTAATATCATTTATTGTATTCGTTACTCCCGATGCAGTCTCCTCTACATTGGGGAGACTGGATGCCTCCTAGCAGAGCGCTCTAGGGAACATCTCCGGGACACCAGCACCAATCAACCACACTGCCCTGTGGCCCAACAATTCAACTCCCCATCCCACTCTGCCGAGGACTTGGAGGTCCTGGGCCTCCTTCACTGCCGCTCCCTCACCACCAGACGCCTGAAGGAAGAATGCCTCATCTTCCGCCTCGGAACACTTCAACCCCAGGGCATCAATGTGGACTTCAACAGTTTCCTCATTTCCCCTTCCCCCACCTCACCCTCATTCCAAACTTCCAGCTCAGCACTGTCCCCATGACTTGTCCTACCTGCCTATCTTCTTTTCCACCTATCCAGTCCACCCTCCCCCCGCCCCGACCTATCACCTTCATCCCCTCCCCCACTCACCTATTGTACTCTATGCTACTTTCTCCCCACCCCCACCCTCCTCTAGCTTATCTCTCCACGCTTCAGTCTCTCTGCCTTTATTCCTGATGAAGGGCTTTTGCCCGAAACGTCGATTTTACTGCTCCTCGGATGCTGCCTGAACTGCTGTGCTCTTCCAGCACCACTAATCCAGAATTCTTCGTGAGACATCTGAGTCATGAGAGCTTGAATATTAGATAATAAAATGTTCGAAGAGTTGGGTAGTTCCACAGATATATGGTATCAATACGATCAGGTGATTGATATCGCTCGTTGATACAATGGGAGCCCATTCTGTTTGTAAAATAAAGATGACTTTCATAAGGAGCTTTAAATGACATCTGAGTTCCATCTCTACACATGTAGGAATGCAACCACGTTACGGAACTGAATGACTCTTTCGTACTTTGGATCCACCAGGAAGGGAATGAATTATGTATACTTTTTGAGAGCAGTATTGGCATTTTGATTCAATGGTCAGCTGCTGAAGTAAACATTGTGCAAATCATCTGATAGAACCTACAAGGGCCAGATGCGATGAAGTTGGTAGCTGAGTCTGATACAGCAGATGGGGTGCATATCATCCATTACAAGGCAATTTTTCCTCACATCCCTACGAGAAAACTCATATGTTAATGGTCCACCAGATTAGACTCTGTACACCTTGCAGCATTTTTATCTCTAGCCTTACCATCACATCCAGTATAAAAGCAAACAGCTAGTGAGAAGTTTGACCTGAACATTAAGACCAAAGAACCTACACTAGACCAGATCAAACAAAACTAAAGATCCCCGAGGTATATCCATCCTGGAAATTGTTTATTATTGTCTTAAGAATAAATGCCTGGTATTATGTGTAACTCTAAAGACTTGTAATTCAGCATTGCTCATAATCTAATCGTGCCCCTTTCATAATATAAGATCAAAAGGTAATCCCTGTGTCTCGCCAGTACTTTTAGCACTGGTCAGTAAAAGTAACAGCAAAATGCTTAACCACCAAATATTTTAAGGAATACTTGGCAGGAAAAGAGGCACCAAATTTCAATATGGCCACCGAGATGCTGCAAATCGTGATGCTTGACCTGTGTGGTGTTGATTGGGAAAGTCTAAGTTAATTGTAACTACTCTGACCACATTACTACACAAATTGGGGTCGATTTTCACATACACAAATTGTCTGGAGCTATCTTCCACTCCTTGCATTTTGTTGGGGAAATCACATGTTTATTATTGGGAGATGTTGATAATCGTTTGCTCATGTTTGCAAGAGTCCATGGATACTTACTTTAAATAGACTCTGTAGATTATTAAACATAGTCATGGAGTCATAGAGTAAAACAGTATGGAAACAGACCCTTTGGCCCAAACTGCTTCATGCTGACCATGGTACCCACTCAGCTCATTCCATTAGCCCACATTTGGTCCATATCCCTCTAAACTCTTCCCATCCATGCACATAATATTTTTAAATATTACTATTGTACCTGCCTCAACCATTTTATCTGGCAGCCCATTCCATATACATGCCACTCTCTGTGTGAAGAAGTTGTCCCTCACATTTTTAAATCTTACCCCTCTCACTTTAAACCAAACCCTTTAGTTTTCAATTCCCCATCCCTGGGAAAAAGACCAACTGGATTCATCTTATCTATGCACCTCATGATTTTATACACCTCAATAAGGTAACCCCTCATTTGCCCAAATTCCAATGAATAATGACCTACCCTGGCCAATCTCTCCCTATAACTCAGGTCTACTAGTCCAGGCAACATCCTTTCAAATCTTCTTTGCATTCTTTCCAGTTTGAATATGTGTTTCCCACAACAGGATGACCAAGATTGTACACAGTGCTGCAAGAGAAGAGCATGGCTGAAAATATGAAGACATAGATATGAAAAGCCAATTTCTTGATTCTACTATTGAAATATACTTCAAAATCAGCAATAACTCACTGAAGAACGTACCCCTCTTTCATTTGCGTCTATGAGGTGGAGTAGATATGTTCATTTCAAATCTTTATTCGTTTCTGCTGATGAAATGTCTCAACTTATCGTTCAACTAAGAGAAGGACACTCTTGCTGCAAAGGTACCCTTGAAGGAAACTATGGCCATTTTACTACATTTATGACCTGAATGATTAGCAATCGGAAACCACAACTCCGTATCGTCAGATGATGAAATTGCCCCTTACCCACTAATATGAGATTGTTAATATAAGATGAATTCTCAGCAATGAATTAGTGTCTCCCATCATTTAACAGTAATGTTCTATAAGCTATTGGAGCCATTGCTCATGATAAAACTCAGAATTTCTCCTTTAATAAGGAAAAGAAAATGAACATAGCACATTTCAGAGTTTAAACTTAATAGCGAAGCAATTTCCCAAAATGTTGGAAGGATTAATGGCTCAGTTAGGAGATCCAAATCCCTTGCATATTTAAACAGGGAAATGTGATATCATTCATTCACAGGAGAGTCAATTGACTTCCAAAAACTGAAAAAAAACGATGAGTCAGGAGAGTGGTAGAGGTTAACTGCAACTCGCAAAGTCATCAGGCAACAATACTTTTTCAGAAAAGCAGTGACAATTCAGTATGAAGACTGAGACACTGAGGGAAAGATGGTAACATATTAGGTACAGAAATGTATATGGAGCAGTCAATGCAACCTTTCAGCTGAAAATGACATTAGTGTCATAGTGTCATAGAGATCCACAGCACAATAAGAACCTTTCAGTTGATAGAGTCTACGCCGGTCAAAAACAAGTCCCTAAATATAAATCCCATTTTCCTGCACTGAGCACACCACCTTGGATGCTATGGCATTGCAAGTATACTTCTAAACATTTTTAAATGTCTTGAGGATTTCTAACTCTACCATTCTTACAGAGTTCTATATTCCCACCAGTAATGGTCAGAAAAAAAAATTCTCACATGCTCTCTAAACTTCTTGTCCCTTACCTTAAATCTATGAGCTTTGATAGTTGGTCCCTCCACCAATCAGAAACATTTCTTCCTATCTACCCTATCTATACCCCTCATAATTTTATACATGTCAATTATGAACACTCCCTCCCCCTTAGTCTTCTCTGCTCCAAGAAAAATGAGACCAATCTATCCAATATTTCTTCATCACAGAAACAGTAGTCTTATCTCAGTTTGTTGGCTATTCATAGTAACCCTTATAACCTTATGAACCTGACAACTAAGTGCATTTTTTTTTGTCTGCAGGTGATCAAATTAAGCAGTCTCAAGAAAAGTCACCATTCACTTTCCTATATCACATGTACATTGATAACACTGCCTACTTTTTCATTCAGTTGTCATTTGGCAAAAATTTGTCAGAAAGTGCAAATATTTATTTTTAGGAGGCACTCAAATTACAAGACAAGAGGTGGCAGCTCAGTATAATATCAAGAAATGTTTTGTGCATTTCTGCAACAGAAGACTGTACAATTCTAGGGGAATAATTGATTGAAAGTTTTTTATTCCTCTGAAACTTCTTTGAGAGATAGCCATGGTAATTCCCTGAGGCTGTAGAATGTCTATTCATATTCTCAGAAAAAAGCCCAACTTCAAGTGATCTTAGCTTAAAACTTTAATAAAACTATTTCCAAAATCGTGTAATGAATAGCAAACCGTTAAATTACAAAGTGATTCTGCTGGGAGATGATTAGAGGAATTTAAGACTGTTCTTGGTATAGCAAAGCTAACAAATGTGGTATTATGAATGGTTGGTCCCGAAAATTACTCAGCGGGTTGTGAGTTCATGGAATGCCCTGCCAGTATCAGTGGTGTACTCTCCCTCTTTATGGTCATTCAAGCGGGCATTGGATAAGCATATGGAGGTTATTGGGCTAGTGTAGGTTAGGTAGGCTTCGGTCGGCGCAACATCGAGGGCCGAAGGGCCTGTACTGCGCTGTATTTTTCTATGTTCTATGTTCTATGTTTTATTAACACATCAGGACGAAAGATGAGTAAAGATCTTAGAATTGTTATGGCCCCATCTCACATTACTACTGTACAATCAGACCCCAAAGTGAAACCTGGCTTGTTAGATGTTAACTTTGCTTTTTTTTTTGTTTTTGAAACTGTGAAAGTCAGTTAATTGACTAATTCAAAAGAGGCTGCTAGTGTAATTTAACCACAAAGAATAAAACATTTGTTGAACAACAAATATATGAATTCTCTTACACTAGACCAAATGAAAAGTTGGAAAAGTTTCATTAGAGATTTCAAAAAGGTTTAAAAGTCACCCCTTCTTCCCAAGCAAAATCCTTCTGAGTATCTCAGTGAAGAGCTATCACTATCACTACACAAAGGCTTCTGGCTCAAACTTAGCCAATACAGCTACCATCGGTTTCCTTTCAGTAAACTTCTGTAAACTTGCTGGATGCTCTTCTCATTTCATTGGTGTCTCTCCTTGAGACAACTAAAACAGACTGCAAAGTAAAATAAACTACTGAGTTATTTTCAGCGTAACTCTATAAATTCCCCAAACCCAGGGTCCTACAGTCTGTTGTCTGCCTTTAATCATGCACACAAACCATCTGGCCTTTTGGCTTGTTCTACCTTTCTCTGTAAGTCATCTGTCCTTTGTCACGAAGCAACTGCATAGTTTTTTTTTCTCTCTACCTTTTAAATGCACTGAACTGTTCACCTCAAGGGTTAAAAACTTCATTAAAATACATGTAAGTAAAACCACACCTCCAGACTTCTCAGCATCAATCCACAGGAAAACTAAAAAATGAAACTAAATCACACTTCCCTCCTTTTAACATAAAAAAAAAATTCAACTTAAATCTATATATTGTTTTTAACAAATTTGAATCTTCAAATTGGCAATATTGGTGAAGAACCTCACATTTTGAACAAGTGCTATCTGCGCAGAAAAATCCCAATAGCATTCCCCAAATCAGAACATCGACCCAAACTACAAGTTTCTGAATTCTAAAATCCATAGTAATTCCAATGGATCTCTCACCTCACATTGGGAAGGAACCAACTGGAACACCTGCAAACACAATGCTAACCCACCAGGTTCCAATCTTAGGTCATACCATCTGGGAGGATTTTGCAGGAGCAAGACCATCAATATAAGGAGATTTGTCTATGAGTGGAGATGGTCAGGGGTGAGAAGATTTGTCCAAAAGTCAAGATGGTTAGGAGCCCCCCCACGCCTTGGCCTTCAATTGAGTTCCATTGTTGTTTCAAAGCACATGTACCTGGAAAGATCAAACCACTTGCCCAAACTGTGCAATTTAGCTTTGCACAAATTAGCAACTTCAATAATCAAGATTGCAACAGCAATTGGAACAATTTTTCCTTTAAATTGTGGGATAATATGTGGGTAACTGCTAGAGTGACTGAATTGTGTACTTTATTTATCCAAGAGAAACCAAACGTAATAGTAAATAAGCGGAGGATTTTGTGAAGTGAAACTGAGAACAAATCGATAAATAGTTAATTATGAATCCAGATTAATTGAGTAGAAATCAAGATATTTATTGCATCTCTTAATTAAGAAGTTTATCATCTTGAATGTGTTGTGTTTAGTGCTGCAAACAGCACCAGGATTTTAAATTCCCTTGAATGGTTCAATAGCTTCTACAGAGCATAGCTACAAATTGTGACTCTTACCATTCCTGCTGTCTGGCAGGTAAATAATATTTCTTTTCTCCAGGCATTTGTCTATCTGGCAATCGACTGTGGCAGTCAGTTTGCTTCACAGGAATACATTTAGTGAAGAAATCTGAACTTCAAATAATTTAATTACATTTTCTGACACACTTAAGCACTGCCAAACAACTTATTTATGTGCTGCTCAGCCCTGATTCTTTAATTAATTCCAAAATGTAAATGGTTTTTCTTTTTGCTAATCTTCTCTAAAATTTAACCATTATATGTGTGCATTTACTTCTTTCGTTCCACTTTTTCAGGTAACTTTGTTAAATTGCCTGGCTGGCAAACAATGATATTTTGATATGATTTCACTGAATAAATATCAGATCAGAATGTTCTGCTAAACTAATGATTGTTAAAACTTTTATTAACAGTAAAAATGTCGCAGATGTAATCAGCAACAAAGCAGCTTCTCTGCTGTGCATCTTTGATAGCTGCCATTAGTTTATGGCAGTGTGTGTAATAAAATAGAAGAGGCACTAAAATCTAAAGGTTAGACATAAAGAGTAGAAATATCCCAAACCAGCTGCACATCTGCTACCTGAGGATCTATAATAAGCTGCTAATGTGACAGCAAAGGGGTTTCAGTTAACATATCAAACTGTCTGGGGCAGGAGAGAGTCCATTTCAATTATAATTTCCCCTTGAACATTATCCCACTAAAACATCCTTGTTTGAAATTGCAAAGCCCATAAAAAAAGTACTTATATTGCAAAGAAGTTACAGTTTTTACCTAACTTTTTTTAGAAATCATGGTTACATTTGAAACATAACAACATGCTTCAGAATTTCCCTTCTTGTAGTGACATTCCAATCTTGATGATGAACTGTACCAAAGGACAGCTGTCCTCAAAAATATAGGTTAGAAATGGATGGAATGATGGAGCTTGCTTACTTATTGAATCGACGGGTTGTACATGAACTGGTTTTATTCTGATAACTCTTCTGATAAAAGTTAGAGGAAAAGCCTGGAACAAAGGGGAGTTGTTTTCTGAACTTTCAGTGGGAGTACATCTATGTATGCCAGCTCCCTAAGCTCCTAATAATTACGCCTGACCAAATCTCATTCTATTTATTGCTATCAAGCAGCAAGCCATCATGTTATCTAAGAACAGTGGCTCTTCTGTAGATACTCTAATGTGATGTATTCTCAGCCCACTAATCACTAGATTGGTCCACGACAAAGCAAAGCCAAAAGAGGGTCATGATGCAATGAACCATCTTAAATAACTCTTACACAATGTAACACACTGGTAGTTGTAGCAAATACTACGTGGCATAAGAAGTCATCTGGAAAATATCACATGACTGCATCAAGATCTGAACCCCCACTGTGAAGAGAAATCCAGAAACCCCAGAAAAAAAGAAAAACTTCAAGCAACTAATGTTGCCATATTTATAGCATTAGAGCTTTAAGAAGGTACAGAAAGTCTATGTGAATTGCAATTGGTGACAGAGAGGAAGAGAGAGAGCAGCTGTGGAAGTAGTAAAAAGGCACGCTGAGCACTCCAAAGACAAAACCTCATACAGAAGCTGGTGAGAAGCGCTGACACAAGACTGTGGACTATGAAAGAAACAAATGCCAGTCACACTTAGCAAAAATAGAGACCTCAGTGATGGATGCTCTGCAAAAAGCAGCAGAAGACTCCAGGAAGTAAAGTTAGAGATTCCTAAGGGAAAAGGAAATAACCTCATGAAAAACAGCACAAACCCAAAAAGAAATGCTGAAAGTGTACAAAAAGACATGTAACCTATTATCAAAATTATTCTTTGTGATACACAGCTTCAAGGCACAGTGAAAGAGTCAGAAAATATGTTTAGACCAGCGCTAGAAAACTAGAAAAGCTTCAGAATTGATTTGAGTTGAAAATGAGCAAATTTAAAGAATCTAATGAAAGAGTCTAATAGAAGTGAAAGAAGTCAGGAAAAGTTAAAGATTTAGACAGACTGAGACCTGGCTATTAAGTTAGAAATACAGCATTAGGAAAAAAAAACTTTAAAGAAAATTGAAAATGCTTGAAAACAGTGATTGCTTCAGAGAAGCTAATTATATAATTTAAATGTTTTTGAAGAATTCAATATTACAGAAATATGGTTTTAAAAATATTGGCAATAATGCACAGAATCTATCAAGCTCTAACATAATTCAGTTTAAAACAATATTTGTGAATACAAGAATGAAAGCTTAATAAAATGCAGATTGCAAGCAATATTGCAATGATAGAGATTTAAAATAGTTTTACAGTAGTAAAATTAATCCACACATTGAAAAGAAGTAGAAAAAGGATATAAAACATCCTAATAGAATCAAGCCCTTTGATACATCTTATGGAACATCAGATTTGACATCATTAAGTTTTTAAGCTACAACATTGCCTCAGAATGAAGTATTAATTGCAGAAGCAGGACTCTTGTTACAAAGAAAATGAAACGTCTGGAGATCAATCTACAGAGCCTCATTATTTACAAAGTCAAATATTTTAATCTGGTCAATGAGTGTAATGAGTACCACTATGGGTTATTCCTGACATTTTTCTTGGATTTGTCTGGCCACAAAGACTATGTCAGATGTTCCTCTAAGAGATCTAAAGCCATATTGTGTCTCAGGCAGGATTTCCGCAATCACAATAATTAGGTGGCTCAGAAGAATGCATGTCCAGATTTTATTTTCTATGGACCAGAGGAAAATATCTAGATCATCTCTAAAGCCCAATTTGTATCACTACATAAAGATAGTTATAGCTGTCAAATACCCAAAGTTGATAGGTTTGGAAGGGCTGATAATTATTTCTCCATTCAAATCCCTAGAATGAGTTTTACACACTTGAGGTAATCAAAAACCTGATAATTTGAAGAATTCAGCTGGAATAGCATTGGACACAAATGCTTTGTTGTTTTTGATCTGTTAGGTTGCTTGTTGTTGATTTCCCATCAATTGTGGTTCCCCCATGGATTCAGCCACAGGATACTGGGGAATAGACTAGACAGTATCAGTTGCCATTGTGGATTCACAGTTGATAAGCTAATGGAAATGTTCTTTCAAGTGCTAACAGATGGCACTGTCATCCCTGAGACGAGAAAAATTACCCTGTGTGTAAAGGAGATTTTGTCCATTTAATCGAAATCTATGGATGGCTATGGGGACTTCAGAAAAAAATTGCATACTATGATCAGTATGGGGTTAGATAAAGTTTGAATCATATATAGACAGGGGTGGCTAAAAAGGTGTTTGGCACACTTGCTCAGTCCTTTGAGTATAGGAGTTGGGAAGTCATGTCGAGGACATTGGTGAGGTCTCTTCTGGAATACTGAGTCCAGTCTGGTTCCCCAGTTGTAGGAAAGATATTATGAAGCTGGAGAGGGTTCAGATGAGATTTGCCAGGATGTTCCTGGGTATGGAAGGTTTGAGTTATCAAGAAAGGCTATACAAGCGGCCACATTTTTCACTGGTGTATAGGAGGTTGAGAGGTGACTTTTTAGAAGTTTATAAAATGATATTGGGTATAAATAGAGTTAATGGTAGTTGTCTTTTCCCTTGAATGGGGGGAATTTCAAGACTAGGGGATACAGTTTTAAGGAGAGAGATTTCAAAAAGATATGAGGGGCAAGTGTTTTACACAGAGGGTAGTTCGCATAAGGAATGAACTTTCGGAGGAAGTGATGGATGTAGGTACAATTACAATGTTTAAAAGACATTTGGATTAGTACACAAATAGGAAATTTTGGAGGGATATGAGCCAGGAGCAGGCAGGCAGGACTAGTCTAGTTTGGGATTATGATCAGCATGGACTGGTTGGACCGAAGAGTCTGTTTCTGTGCTGTTTGACTCAATGTTGTTTTATCTTGTAGATTTGTTTTTGAGCATCACCCTTTTAGCGAAAGTTGTTTGAGGATTTGCCTCTTTGATTAAGTTTCTAAGTCAATGTGGCTTTTCAATTGATCCAACAAAACTCCACATGCATTACTCCAATTCTTCAGTCAGGTAAAAATACTTAGAACCAACTTGGTGCTTCCCTTGATCATATGGGCAATCTGATAATACCTATGGGAAATAAAATTTGCAGGTGTCCTGCTGTTCATATTGCAGTTTCTTACACCATTGATTACAAACATTCTCCAAACCACATTTGGGAAATAGATTAAGAGTTGTAAATTCCCTTGAACTTAAAATACAAAATGAGAGATAATTAAAGTATCTGCTGAAAGTAACCACTGTGTACCTTTAAACAGTTAAAAGAAACACTTATTTATTGTGTGGAAATTGCAAATAAGAAGTATGTCGTAAAGATTGTATCTTATAACATCATTTGGTGTAGGTGTAATTTGGCTCTAAAGCTGAGCATTAAAAACCTGCAGACACAGCAGGGAAGATGTGCCAAATGGAAAGAAAAGCAAAGTGATAACCATTTAAAACTCACCAATGAAACAATTAAGATCTAATCATCTTTGAACAGAAAGTGCAGCTATTTTGAAGAGAAATTATCCCTCTTTAGTGAAGCTTGAAAATACTCTTTATTAATCCCCAAACATCAGTCCATCTGTCTGTCTCTGTGAACATGCATAAGGGATGGATAACAACGATAGTGTCTCAGCTATATGGATACAGTTTGGTGAACTGATAGATGGTTGGAAATTAAAGCTTCAGCTTCCTTGATTTTTTTTTCAAAGGCATTAAGGCAATTTATGTGTGTGTGGGAAAATTGGCTTGTGATTTTTTAAAAAAAGTCTGACCTCACTCTAGTCAACCAAGAATCCAATTTTGGGAAAACTTAAGAATAATATCCAGCCAAAGTAGCAACAACTTGCATTTACATTGCACTGTCAGTGTGGAACAGCAGCAAGAGTATTAACAAACAAACTTAGCATGGGGCCACATAAGGAGATATGAGAACAAGTGCTCAGAAGTTTGGCCAAAGAGTATGTTGAGAGAATGTTAAGTGCATTAAATTCCACAGCATGGGTCTTAGACAGCTAAGGGCAAAAGTGCTAAAGATGACAGTGATTCAAATTTTAATTTGATGAAAGATTGAGTGGCATTCATATCTAGAACACTGCATTTTCAATCCTGGGCATGTTGGTTCCCTCAGAAGGAAGTGATTTGTTCTTTCTGATAACTGTACTGCACATTGTTTCAAAACATTCATATTTTCTCTCTAAATTCTGAACTTTAACATAGTAGAAGCAATAATATTATTTGCTTCTCTGACAGGGCAGTAAATAAGAAATGTGGTACAAAACTGTTCATACATTTCCTTGTGTTTACAATCAAGTGAAATATGCATTTCTTTGCAAGCTGAATGATTGTGTGGAACAGAAGCACTGAGTCCTAATTTTATTACTGAGGCAGTGCTGAGTGGGTACCAATGGTGGGACTAGGATTTTTTTGTGATCAAGAAAGTTTCCCTGATAGGGCCTCCCATATTTGAAGACAGCCTTAATGACCATTTTGTATCTCACTAACAGCCAGTCTGATTGAAAAGATGGCTGACTGTCACTTGGGTAAAGACTTTTGGTTAGAGACAGTAGCTGAGGAATAAAGAGCAGGGTGAGAGAGATCAGAGGCCAGAGGAAAGATTGGGATCTGTAGCTGGGGAAATCTGTGGTCAGGATAGATCAGAAGTCAGAAAGTCAGAAGCCACACAGATAATCAGGAATGGGGCAAGAGTCATGGCCATAATGATAATCAGAGGCCAGATTGGCGATCCGAGTAAAAGTTCAGACATTGAATCTGAGGCTGGGAGGAGGGGGCATTAGAGGACAGGGATGGATCAGAATGCTTGGAGCAGGTAGAGTAGAAAGATCAATTGGGCGAATGATGCAGGTAAACTAAATCCAGCTGGCAAATATAATGGCACAACATTGAATAACCTTCATTTTTACTCACCCATCAGAATTCCTGAGGTCAGCAAACTCCATTGGCCAGAGTTACATTTGAATGATAGTTAAATCAAGTCTGTATCCTCTTCATAATGTTTCCCTTGACCACCCTGGGCACAAGTTGGTTGCTGCTGTTTTAGCCTCCATTAAAAGTCAGATGTGGGCAGTAAGGTTCTTAATGTCCCACATGATCTAACCTCTACATTTCTGGAGGTTAAAATTGTCTCGATGTTCATTAACCTTTGACATCTGGGGTCTAATTCTGTCCAGATTGAAGATCCTATTCCTTAGGTTGTGCTTCCAGTTGTTTTATCTTTTAAATTATATAATTTGAGTTAAAAATTAAATCAAGAGATTGCAACAGTCACCTTTCTCTGACAGATACTGGTAGTCTGTGCTGTTGATTTTGGACGCTTTTCAGACAAGGTTACTTCTTTAAATACCCTGCTGAGAAGTTCCTCCATGCTGGCAAATTAAGAGCATTCAAGGTCGAATAAATGTTTTATCTGATCCAGTTAGAGCTTTATCATGACATGTCTCCATTTTACTTGGAGACTCCCATACTTATTTTGGCACATGCACAAGAGCCAGAGATATGATACATCCATCTACAAAAACATAATTGTGTTCATTTATGTTTATAAATCAATAGAGTTATCGCATAGCATTTTTTGTTGAGCATATCTTCTCCCTTTATTAAGTTAAGCTTTTGGACAGTCTGAATCTGGTCCCTACAAGGCATGAGTTGACAGCATTAAACTGATATATCAATACTAAACTAAACAATCTCCTTCAGAGTCCAAGATTTTACTGTCAGCATTAAGCTTAACATTGGCATTAAACATGCCATGGTCAGCAATGTGGAGAGTGCTGCATCATGTTCACTTATCACTCACTTCCCAACCTTAGAATTACTCTGAGAAATTTTACTTGCAGCAGTATTCTGTTGAATTCATGCGGAACAGCAATTAAACCAACAGTTGGGTATTTAAGAGTGAAGTGCCCATATTGCAGCAGCAGGCTATTGTCGGTTTGATGTGTTAATCCCTCTCAGAAGGAACAGGTGTTACTAGAAAAGCTGCAATGAGAAAACAAGAGTTTATACACACATAGGAGGTGGTGTCTCTCCCAGGTGAGCCAGCATCAGCAGCGTCAACCACATTAATCGCTATAGATACCTCAAGGATGTTATGGGTTCTTTATTCAGTAGAACAATGGCATTATGCTTGTTGCCACGAACTAACAAAAATCAATGAAAAGCAACAGAACAACCTTACAGCATGCTTGACTTCAGCTTGTTTTCTCTCCATGGATGCTACCTGACCCGCTGTGATCTCCAGCATTTGTTTGCTTCCCTGGAGTCTGGTGGAAATGGTTTCAGTCATTCCACAGCCGGAGTAGCACAGGAACCCAAATTACTTTATTAGTCTGATATTGCTTTGTGTATAATTTGTACGCTTAATTTCAAATGTGTTAACAACTCTGATAAATGAGCTTACAAAAGAATATTATGAGTATAAGTTATTCAATCAAAGTCTAAAGAACAAGACAGCACAGGAACAGGCCCTTCAGCCCTCCAAGCCCACACCAACACATTTTGTCCTTCCTCATTAAAACTGTCTTCACTTAGAGGATCTGTTCCCTTCCTCTTCATATTTTCACCTCAGTCCTTCTTGAATACTGATATTGTGTCTGCTTCCACCACCTCCTCAGGCAGTTTGTTCCAGGCGCTCACCACCCTTCGTGTGAAAAACTGGCCTCACACATCTCTTTTAAACTTCTTCCTCCACCGGACTTTATCCTCTAGTAATTGACCCCTTCACCCTGGGAAAAAGCCTCATACTTTCTACTCGATCCATGCCATTCACAATTTTATAAACCTCTATCAGGTCACCACTCAACCTCCTGCATTCCAGTGAAAACAAACCCAGTCTATCCGACGTTTATCACAGCTAAAATCCCCCATACCAGGCAACATCTTGGTAAACTTTTACTGTACTCTCTCCAGAACCCCCATCTACTTCTAATAGTATAGTGACCAGAACTGTTCCAAGTGTTCCAAGTTGCAATATTCCAAGTGTTGTCTAACTAAAGTTCTATAACCTGTTGGACTATAACCTTGTGTTGTGTGATTTTTAACTTTGTACACCCCAGTCCAACACCAGCACCTCCTAATCATAAAATTCTATAAGGCTACAGCATAACTATCCTTATTAGAACATAGAACATAGAACATAGAACAATACAGCACAGAACAGGCCCTTCGGCCCACGATGTTGTGCCGAACTTCTATCCTAGATTAAGCACCCATCCATGTACCTATCCAAATGCCGCTTAAAGGTCGCCAATGAATCTGACTCTACCACTCCCACGGGCAGCGCATTCCATGCCTCTCTTCATACTCAATGCCCAATCCAATGAAGGCAAGCATGCAATATCAAATTATATTTGTTATTTCCAAGCTGTTGAGTTCAAGTTCATTATATTGTTTTGGTCACTTCTTTAAGACTTAAGTTGGTAGCCACTGTCATAACATCATTGTTGTAGCTAAACCAAACTGAGTGAAGGTCTTTGTCGAGGATGCAAATGCAAAATGGGTTGCTGAGGACACTGGGGCTTCTGGGACCTAAGTGATTGATGGAACCAATAGTCTATTTTCGTGAATCAATGAGAGTAAGGATTGATAATCATACAGAGGAATGATTGGAAAAAGGATGAATTAGAGTCAGATTGGGCAGAAACAGAAAGAAAGGGAGACGAGAAAGTTCAGGTGGAGTGAAAGATAAACAGAAAGGCAAATTTTAAAAAGAGTTAATTTATTTTCTAAATTTATTGTGTTTACAAAGTTAAAAGACATTTAAGAATGTGACTCAACCATTTAAAGTTTTACTCCGTGCTCTGGAGACTGACCGACATTCCATTGACTACAATATTGTTCAAAGGTATTGGGAATTATGCAATCTAAACTTTCTGCAGTGAATTTAATGGTCAGCTAATGTGGAAATTAGCAAGATCTTAAAAATAATGAGGAAATTGTAGCCAAGTTGCTGTGATTTTGAAACAAACAGTGGAAAGCCATAAATCCATCAGCAAATTTTGAAGACACACAACTCAAGGTGATCTTCAAGCCTTGAACTTGCTGATGGACCTTACACATTGTGAACAGCTTGCTTTGTTAGCACTGCTATTTTTTCCAGGATAATTTAGCCCAAATCTTTTGTTTTGGGTGATACTTTATCATGCCATTGCAGCAAAGTGCCTTTCTGAACCATCTAATGGCAGCAATCCAGATACAGAAGCACCATTACAGATGTTTTAAACAAACCATCCAAGTCTTGACAATACTTTGTGTTTAATTTTGCCCCAGGCTAAGTATCTAGGCAGCCAACTTCAGAACATTACGAAGATTTTAAAGTTATTGAGGCCAACCACTGCAAAGGCATTTGCTTCACAATATTGGAACTGTTTCTAAAAGAAAGACAAGCAGCAATATGTTAAACCACAAATACATTCCCTTTCTAAATGGAAAGAGTTAGTGGGTGGAATGAAGCAGGAGACCTGACTCAGAATCCAAACTTGACCATTCAGTTCACATTCTCTTCTCTGAGATAATGCTTGAACTTTACACAGGCCTTTCTCAAAATATGCCAGTAGTTTAAAACAAACAAAAACCATGAAAACTCCTGAAGCAGAAGTAACTATTAACCTTTAACAAAAGCTAAAAAAAAGGATCACAGATCTTTCTGACCTCCAACTTGCTGAATTTTGATACAAATAAATCAATCAGTAATTGCCTGGGTCAGACATGTTTGGGAGGAATTAATGCATTTTATGATATGATCTCTTTAAACAACTCACGTCTCTTATTGAGAAATGGACACTCATCAGCCCCAGTCTTTGAACAGAATTTCTGCAGGTGATATACATTTTATGCAAAGCACATGAAAGCCAAATGTAAGACCATATGTCTCCAGTCTATTACCAGTACAGACCGTTTGGGGGCTAAAGGGAAATTATGAGCAGACCATGTGCATGCCGTAAGTGAATGACAATAAGGTCATGAAAAGGATATAAGCAAATTCATATGTAGGTTATAAGCATCTCATGCAGATGCTCTGTGTAGATTGCACGATCTTAATTGAGAACATAAAATATATGGAATGAGAAAAGATCTTTATCTGATAAGGCCCATTCCTTTACTGGCTAAGAATTGTTTAAGACATGGAATAATAATTTGCTGGTGGATACTCATATTCTCATGTACAGAACCCTGATGTTTGCACTATGGAAAAGAGGACTCAATGTAACCACTGAGCATTAGATTTCTTGGGCAAAAACTTGCAACATCACGACACATTATCATTTACATAATATCAACTTGCCCACTTGGCCCATTGAGTCAAAAGGTTGTATGTTAGAAACCTCCCTAGGTCTTCATCATACAACAATAACTTGATGGCAATTCATGTGCAACATATACCCAAAGTTTTGATATATAGTTCCCGTCTGTGAGCTTTCACACTGTTTTCCGACCTTACATTCACAGTCATTTTAAATCCACCTTATTTTCAACCATACGTGCACAGCCTAAGAAGATGGTTGAAAGGATTTTAAAAACTTATTTGAAGTGTTAGTTTGCTGTCACCTGACCATTTATCATTCATAGTTTATTTTAAACTTCATGACTTTAATTTCTGAACACCATTTTCTAATTGGTGACAGCCCAGATCTGTTGCAACATTGCTAATATAATAACCACATGCGAATTCAACAGCATAAATTTGCTTTGAAACAAGGCAGCACCTGAATTGTGAGGAAGCAAACGTTCATGATTCATTTCAACTTAGGCTTTGGTTGGGTACCCAGAAAAAGTGGTAAGGTTTTCACCCACCACAGAGATGCCTTTCTGACCTTGGGAATAATGATCATATAGAGGACCAGCTCTCGGGATCCAGCAGAGACTCCTGGCAAGAGGAGGACTTTTAAAACATCAAGCCTCAGTGCTGTCTTGCTTCCTTTGATAATATATTTTGCCTCTGCATCAACCCTGAGGATAGCAATGCTTCATGGGAGTTTCCCCATTCAGGGAGTACAGCTGGAGCAGTCGAATGGTTTCTTACTGGAAAAGAAAGAGTATCTTTCATGTAGACAGGGCTTTTGGGAGGGAGGAGAATTGACAGAGGAATTCCTCAGCCCAATTTAACCCACATGGTCATTCAATGCAAATAGTGTATATCATCCATGTTTATCCTGAATTGTCCTTCCTGACTATGATGACTCAATTCTAATAGAGTAAAGAATCCCTGCTTCATGATCTCTGGGCTGTAAACTTCATGTGTTGCTGGAAAAACGCAGCAGGTCAGGCAGCATCCAAGGAGCAGGAGAATCGACGTTTCGGGCATAAACCCTTCTTCAGGAAGGGCTGCCCGAAACGTCGATTCTCCTGCTCCTTGGATGCTGCCTGACCTGCTGCGCTTTTCCTGCAACACATTTTTCAGCTCTGATCTTCAGCATCTGCAGTCCTCACTTTCTCCTAGCTGTAAACGTCATGTTATAGTGGCTTACCAGAGGATTTCTTCTTGTCTTTTTGTCTGATGTCCAATGTTGGTTTCTTATATCAAGGTGCATTCAGAATGTATATCTTTGCATTCAACGTTTTGGCAGATGCAATATTTCCCTTGTCCTCATTCTGTCGTTCTTTATCCCAGCGTGAACATAGGACACCATTGTGAGATTGGTAATGGAAGGTACAGCAGGGGAATAACATTTTCTGTTACAACCATTGTCTATGGTGCGGGTAATGTAGAAAACCAAAAGATTCATTGTGGTGTCACAGTAAATGATCTGCCTGTCAGTACAGTCTGAGTTTAAAAATGAGTGTGTGAGACCTTGGAAGTGGTTAGCCTGAAAGGTAAACTTGACCTTTGGCTACACCATTATTTTCTGTTTTTATTTTGAATTTCCAGTTCCAGATTTTTTTTGTTTAGCTTTTAAAATGAACATATTCATCTCCGGGGAAGGAGTGGGGGTTGGGGGGGGGGGGGGGGCGGAGGGGAGAGCAGAAGGGGGTTGGTGTGGTTCTGTTCACCGAGCTGGGAATTTGTCTTGCAAACGTTTCGTCCCCTGTCTAGGTGACATCCTCAGTGCTTGGGAGCCTCCTGTGAAGCGCGTCTGTGCTGTTTCCTCCGGCATTTATAGGAGAACGGGGTGTCGGCGATGGGGTGTAGGTGATAAGAGAAGGTATTAAAAGCAAATACCTCACAACAGAAGAGAACAGGGCTAAGCTGCCCCCTTGTTGAGTTCCCAACACCAGTTGTAGTCCCCCTCAGAAGGTGTTAAGTAGAGAGGTGGTTAAAAAAAAAGTAGGACGATCAATATCCAAATCTACTGATAGGAACACCTTTCTTCTGGAGTGGGAGGGGGGAATGTGTTGCTGGCAAGGAGTGGGGGTGCACAGGGGAGGGGTGTACCATCATACCTTGAATATTTATAATCACTTGTTTTATTTTAATTACTTCGTTGTCATGCAGCATGAATATATAATGCATGATAAGGAGTCAGAGAATGTAATTTATCCCAGTTGTGAGCGTTGTCTACAATGTTTCTGTTTGTGAGTTATTGGGTCAGTCTACTCAAAGGATATAAATCGTAAGGTCCAGGCTTTCACTCGACATCCTCTCTATTCCTCATATTTTCTCTTTCTCTCGAACCATTCAGCAAATTGAGGCAGGATAATGAGATGCAGCAATGAAATATGTCTCAAATGTTCTTGCAGGAAATTTATTGTACTAAAGTTTTCTAGCATTTATTGAATATGGATTGATTTTTCTTAATAGAAATGCACTTTAAGATTAAATGAGTTTAGCATTGCATACTGCAATGTAAAACACTCATCAGTTCATATTCCAGTAGGGTCCATAGATTTCAATGCACTGGGGCCAACAATACATACTCAAATGAGGTCTGCAGACTGCAATATAAACACTTTGACTATCGACACCTTGAGAGTTTCCTGTTAGCCAGAAACTGTACTGGCCCATCCAGTGGCTACATGACCAAGTCAGAGATGAGTAATTCTTCAGCCTGTAATTCACTTCTAATGTCCACAAAGCCTGTGCACCATCTACAAGGCACAAATCAGGAGTACGATGCAATACTGCAACTCCAACTAACTCAAGCACCTCAACATCATCCAAAGCAATGTAGTTTGCTTGATTGGAACCCCATCCACCTTCAACATTCACTTCCTTCACCACCATCACACAGTGGCAGCAGGGTGTACCTTCTACAAGATGCACTACAGCCACTCACTCAGGCTCCTTCAACACCACATTCTAAACACATGACCTCTACCATCTGGAAGGACAAGGGCAGCAGATGCATGGAAACACCATCACCTGCAAGTTCCCCATCAAACTACCCACCATCCTGACTTGGAAATATATAGCCATTCCTCCAGTATTGTTGGATCAAAATCCTGGAATTCCCTCCCTGATGATGTTGTGGGTCAACCACAGCAGGTGGACTGCAGTGATCCAAGATGGAAGCTCGCCACCACCTTCTCAAGGGCAACCGTGGACAGGCAATAAATGCTGGCTCAGCCAGCCACACCCACATCCCACAAAATGAATTTTATAAAATGGCCCAAATGGAATGTCTCCATATTTGGTGAGGAAGGTCACAGGGGGAAGTTGTGGAGGAGCTCTGAACAACAAACGTCCAAATATCCTTAGATGTAAGAATAATGCAAGAGGATAGGATGATTTCAGTGATAAAGATTGAGATTGTGACACTCAATTTCTTGCAGCCTAGCCTCACTAAATTATAATAACTTTGCCAGCTAGTGAACCATTCTCTAAAACTAATGAGTGATCCACAAGATGAATGACCATTGGCCCAAAATGTTGGATGGAAATGAATACCCTCCCCAGAGGTGAATTTGGTGACTGGAAGCATTTAATTGTCCAGGATGGCGCTCGGTGGTAATCCCCTATCTTCTGTTGTGTAATTGGCCATACCACTCCTCTGCCAATTCAGGCTCTTACATGAGCAATTAATGCTTACTTAAAGGCTACACCTAACAGTGCGTTCGCTTCCTGGCTCCCAGAGGATGGGGAGCGGTTGTACTCAGATTGTCTTGCACTTTTGATTGAGGGAGCCAGCTTCACTAAGGGGTTTGGTGTCAGTGAAAGACAGATTCTTCTCTTGCTGCTGATCCTCTCTTTCCTCTACTCTCCCCATCCACACCCAGCAATCCTCATCCTGTAGCTCCGGTCCCTCAGTGATCCTAGGCTGCTAGTTAGTGCATTGTTAGTGGCTGCCAGCACTCCCACCAGCACTGTCTATGATGGACAACTGCCGACCTCTGATTGACTGGAAGCTCTTAGGGGGTGAGATTACTGCCCACAGGGCCCTTCAATCCAGGGAAGAACTACTGTTGACAGGACTTTCCAGAAATCGGCAGTGCAGCCTCTTGATGGTTCTCCACCCTATTACCTCAAGTAAATTACACCCATCGTCGCTGATTCTCTCCACAGAAGCTGCCTTATGTGTTGAGTTTCTTCAGCATTTTCTTTGTTAATTTTACACTTCTTACAGCTGCAGTGTTTGCTTTTCCACAACCTGAATTATCAAATGTTGGCAGATTTCTGCAGACTAAGTGGCTCATTTTGAGAATGTTCAAGCGTTATCAATGAAGGTAGATCATTACAGACCATTATTTGTCACTGTGAAACATTTGTCAAACATCCACTCACTCCGCCACCGATGCTCAGCGACAACAATGTGTACTGTCTACAGAATGCACTGCAGAAATTCACCAAAGATCCTTAGGCAGCACCTTCCAAACCCACAATGACTTCCATCCAGAAGGAGTAGGGCAGCAGATGCATGGGAACACCACCGGCTGCAAGTTCCCTGCCAAGTCACTCACCATTTTGACTTGGAAATATATCACCATTACTTCACTATCGCTGGGTCAAAGTTCCTGGAATTTCCTCCTCAGGGGCATTGTGGGATAACCTACAGCACATGGACTGCAGCGGTTCATGAAAGCAGCTCATCACCACCTTCTCCTGGGTAACTAGGGACGGGTAATAAATGCTGGCCCAGCCAGTAACACCCACCTCCCATGAATGAATAAAGAAAACAAAATCTCTTAATGCTGAAAATTGCGGAAAATAGCTGTGTTCTTTATCATATTTTCTTTTTGGCATTTTACGATCAGTGGGGAAAAGAAAAGTCCCTTGCTTTGTTTGTGAAATAAATAAGTCAATGCTCTGCAGTTTTCTGGTGGTGTGTCTTATTTTGAATTCATTCTGATCCAGTAAATGATAATCTAAAAGCCAGATAAGCAGCTATTTAAACATTTTGACCCTTTTAAAGACCAATGATTGTAAAAAAAAAGAGCTCAGGGTGTTTAATTCTTCCACTGATGAACAAACAGGCACTCCAGATGCCGAGAGCAAGAAATCCTATGACCTGTACTTTAAAGGGCAATACAACCATCTAAACACAAGGAATGAATATTTGATGATAAACTGTTCTGTTTCATTGTACAGCTAAGGCAATCACAGCACACAGAATAAGTTGATTGTCCAAAACAGAGAACAGCTCTTTTATCTTCGCCACTCAATCTTTGCAGTCAATAAGGCTGATGACAACTCTTCCCTTCTTGGTTACAAACAACTGCCCCCATTTAAATGATGTCATAGATAATGGATGAAGCCATTTGTCATAATTATGTGCAAATCTCTATTAATTGAAGGGTCAAGGATCCAATCACAAGCGTATCAAGGTCAGCAGAATGCACGGGAGAATACCAGTCTGAAGTACAGCAGTAGTGTAGGAGATCAAAAACATAGCGGCTGTTTTAACATGTAGCTAAGGAAAGCATTTCTCAGTTAATACTTTCTACAATAATTGTGGAATTGAGAAATATTCACTTCAAAACATGAACTCTCTTGAAACATTGCAGTTCTTACTTTATATGTGGTCCTGTTCCACTCAGGAGATGGTTTCTGTTTTTAATCCTGATATTCACAGAGTTGAATTTTTGTTTGCTGAAAATGCATGCATTAGGCCTGTGTTGGAACCTGGTGCCAGATCAGATTCTGCCTGATTTATAATAAAGTACAATCACAGGTTTAAATGAGATCAAAATAGAGACCAAAGTTTGGGGGGTGGTGAGGAGGGGGAGAATGCAATTAAAACTAAATCACTGAGTAGACAGAAGCAGGATCACTATCCATCATCCCCAGTGTGTTCACTGTGTACAACACAAAACCACCATACTTATGAAATAACACTGACAACTTTTACTTTAAATTGTATCGTGCTTTCAAAGTCGTAAAACACTAATGCACATCATGGGAACACTGGTAATCACATTTTGATTCGGAGGCACAGAAGAAGATAGGGAAGATGAATAAAAGCTTGATCGTAAAAATAGGTTACAAGGAGAATCTTAAAAGAATGAAAGAGAGGTAGTGACGTTTAGAGAGAATGCTGGCATATCTTCCATTGTGGATGTCCAAGAGGCCAGAACTGGTGGAGCACAGATAACTCAGAGGGTAGTTCAGGTCAGAGATGGTTACAGAAATGGGGGAGGGGTGGGGGGAACAAGAGACTCATGACGATGGAGAGGTTTGAAAATCTGGACTAGAATTTTAAAAGTGATGCTTTGTTTACCTGGAAAGTCAAGGATTACTGATGTGGGAGTTAGGTTTGAAATAAGTTCGGACACATGCAATGGAGTGTTGGTGATCCTAAGTTACAAAGGCTCAAAATGTCTCAAATATAGTTGTCTCGAGGGTGCGGATTTCAGGAACAAATGAGCTGAGGCATGGGTAAAGTTGATTGATATTAAGGAAATGGAAATAGATCACCTTAGTGATAACATGCATATAAAATTATGCTACTAGATGGTACAAAAACTTTAGTTGTTTAGTCATATTTACTGTTTGCTTGGTTCAAAGAAGGGTGCAGGAGGACATGCCAAGAGCAGCATCAGGAATACCTAAAATAAAGTGTCAACCTAGTTAAATTACTCCACAATCTACTTGTACACCAAGCAGAGTAAGACAGACAGGGGTAAGTAATCCCTTAATCATTGGATGAGACCTGCAGTCCTGTTACCTCTAGCTGTGAACCGTGGTAGACAATTAAGCCCACAGCTCGAGAGGCTCCACAAATATCTCCATCCTAAATGATAAGAGAGCCCATTGAATTATACAAGGCTGTAGCATTTGGGATCACCTTCAGCTAGATTTGCTGAGTCAACGATCTAACCAGGTGTCCTCAAGAGGTCCCCAACATCACAGATGCCAGTCTTCAGCTGATTCAATTCACTAGATGTGAGCTAAATAAAAAAGTGTTGCTTGTTTATAGGGTAGGAGTGGTATAGTGGTATTGTCAATGGACTAGCAATCCAGAAGCTCAGGCCAATGATTGAGGACATGGATTTGAATCCCACTATGATAAATGGTGACATTTGAACTCAGTAAAAATCTGGAATTAATACCCAGGCTAATGGCTAGGTAAACTAACAGTAAAATCCCAATTGTTTTACTAAGGAAATTTGTCGTCCTCACCTGATCTGGCCTACATATAACTCTAAACCCACAGCAAAGTGGTTGACTCTTAACTGGCCTTTAAAATGATCCTAGCAAGTCAGTCAGTTGAAGTGGCAATTCAGGATGAGCAATTATAGAGCAGGGACAGGAATGGTTGTTGCAGATTCCGGGAATTCGATGTTTTAGTAAGAAAAGCGAAGGTGGCAAAAGATGCGGAAGATTTGGCATTGTTAGTTAAGGGCAGTATTATGGTGGCAGAAAGGATGTGTTCGGACTCGACGACTGAGGTAGTATAAGCTGAGTTTAGAAACAGGAAAGGAGAGGTCACCCTTTGGAAGTTTTCTATAGGCATCCGAATAGTTCCAGAAATGTAGAGGAAAGGATTGCAAAGATGATTCTGGATAGGACTGAGAGTAACAGGATAGTTGTTATGGGGGCTTTAACTTTCAAAATATTGACTGGAAATCCTATAGTTTGAGTACTTTAGATGGGTCAGGTTTTGTCCAATGTGTGCAGGAGGGTGTCCTGACAAAGTATGTAAATAGGCCAACACGAGGCAAGGCCACATTGGATTTGGTACTGGGTAATGGACCCAGCCAGGTGTTAGATTTGGAGGTGGGTGAGCACTTTTGTGATAGTGACCACAATTTGGTTACGTTTACTTTAGTGATGGAAAGGGATAGGTATGTACCAAAGGACAGGAGATTTAACTGGGGGAAAGGCAATTATGATGCGATTAAGCAAGATTTAGGATGCATAGGGTGGGGAAGGAAACTGCAGGGAATGGGCACAATTGAAATGTGGAGCTTATTCAGGGAACAGCTACTATGTGTCTTTCCTAAGTATGTGCCTGTCAGGCAGGGAGGAAGTGGTCAAGCAAGCGAGCTGCGGTTTACTAAAGAAGTTGAATCTCTTGTCCAGAGGAAGAAGGCTTATGTTAGGATGAGATGTGAAGGCTCAGTTAGGGCACTTTCGAGTTACAAATTAGCCAGGAAAGACCTAAAGAGAGAGCTAAGAAGAGCCAGGAGGGTACATGAGAAATCATTGGCAGATAGAATCAAGGAAAACCTTAAAGTTTTCAATAGGTATATCAGGAATAAAAGAATGACTAGAGTAAGATTAGGATGAATCATGGACGGTAGTGGGATGTTGTGCATGGAGCCCAAGGAGATAGGAGTAGCGCTAAATAAATATTTTTTGTCAGTGTTCACACTAGGAAAAGACAATGTTTTTGAGGGGAATGCTGAGATACAGGCTACTAGCAAAGACAGGATTGAGGTTCACAAGGAGGAGGTGTTAGCAATTCTGGAAAGTGTGAAAATAGGTAAGTTCCCTGGGCCGGATGGGATTTATTTTAGGATTCTCTGGGAAGCCAGGGAGGAGATTGCAGTGCCTTTGGCTGTGATCTTTATGCTATCATTGTCTACAGGGATAGTGCCAGAAGATTGGAGGATAGCAAATGTTGTCCTCTTGTTCAAGAAAGGGAGTAGAGACAACCCTGGTAATTTTAGACCAGCGAGCCTTACTTCGGGTTGTGGGTAAAGTACTGGAAAAGGTTATAAGAGATAGGATTTATAGCCTTCTGGAAAGGAACAAGTTGATTAGGGATAGTCAACACGGTTTTGCGAAGGGTAGGTCATACCACACAAACCTTTGAGAAGGTGACCAAACAGATGGATGAGGGATGATGTGGAATATATGGCTTTCAGTAAGGTGTTTGATAAGATTTCCCACGGTAGTTTATTGCTCAAAATATGGAGGCATGGGATTGAGGGTGATTTAGTGGTTTGGATCAAAAGTTGGCTCCCTGGAAGAAGACAGAGGGTGGTGGTTGATGGGAAATGTTCATCCTCGAGTCCAGTTACTAGTGGTGTACTGCAAGGATCTATTTTGGGGCAACTGCTGTTTGTCATTTTTAGAAATTATCTGGATGAGGGCATGGGTTAGTAGAAGGATGGGTTAGTAAATTTGCAGAAGACACTAAGGTCGATGGAGTTGTGGACTGTGCCGAATGATGTTGCAGGTTACAAAGGGACATAGATAAACTGCAGAGCTGGGCTGAGAGGTGGCAAGTGGAGTTTAATGTGTAAAAGTGTGTGGTGATTCACTTTGGAAGAAACAACAAAAATAAAGAGTAGTGGGCTAATGGTAAGATCCTTGGTAGTGTGGGTGAGCAGAGAGATCTCATTGTCCATGTATACAAATCCCTGAAAGTTGCCACCCAGGTGATAAGGTTGTTAAGAAGACATACAGTGTGTTAGCTTTTATTGGTCGAGGGTGTTTCAGAGCTACAAGGTCATGTTGCAGCTGTACAAAACTCCAGTGCGGCTGCACTTGGAGTATTGCGTACAGTTCTGGTCACCACATTACAGGAAGGATGTAGAAGCTTTGGAAAGGATTAAGAGGAGATTTACTAGGATGTTGCCTGGTATGGAGGGAAAGTCTTATGAGGAATGGCTGAGGGACTTGAGGCTGTTTTCGTGAGAGAGAAGAAGGTTGAGAGGTGACTTAATTGAGACATATAAAATAATCAGGGGGTTAGATAGGGTGGACAGTGAGAGCTTTTTCCTCAGATGGTGATGGCTAGCACAAGGGTGCATAGCTTTGAATTGAGGGGTGATAGATATAGGATAGACGTCAGAGGTAGTTTCCTTACTCAGAGAATAGTAGGGGCATGGAATGCCCTGCCTGCAGCTGTAGTAGACTCGCCAACTTTAAGGACATTTAAATGGTCATTGGATAAATATATGGATGAAAATGGAATAGTTTAGGTTAGATAGGCTTCAAATTGGTTTCACAGAGCGGCGCAACATTGAGGGCGAAAGGGTCTGTACTGCAATGTAATGTTCCATGTTCTAAGTGTGGGCCCAGCCAGTGTTGCTACATCCTACCAATCCATTTTAAAAAATTACCACTTGATCAGTGCAGGCAAAGACATTTTAAAGAAAGTATACTGCATTGTGAATATAATATTTTTTGGTTATTAGTTTGAATATCTAAAAGGGATTTATAAGTATAAGGTGGATGTTGTGAAACACTAAACATAGAGTAGAATAGTAATGTAATAAACATCTTTAATATTTGATTATCCAGTATTCATTCCTTTGACATAATATAAAATTAATCCTTACAATAAATATTCATACTGTTATGAAGTTGAAATCATGCACTGTACCTTTAAGAGAGAGTGAAAGCTGCTTTGTACTGAGAGGTTACAGGCGTCTGTCATGTGACTAGCTAGCAGTCTCAGAGTGTACTGGAAAATTGAACATATGTAACATTTAGCTGTGAAACAAATACCACAGTTTTGGCTGCTGTTTTGACAACCATTCAAATTTAGCCAATCAGTTAAAATACTTCACCAGTTTCCTCATTTCCCCTCCCCTCACTTTACCCCAGTTCCAACCTTTCAGCTCAGCACTGCCCTCATGACCTGTCCCACCTGTCAATCTTCCTTCCCACCTATCCGGTCTGCCCTTCTCTCTGACTTATCACCTTTACCCCCACCTTTATCCACCTATTGCACTCTCAGTTACCTTCTCCTCAGCCCCATCCCCTTCCCATTTATCTCTCCACCCCCGAGGCTCCCAACCTCATTCCTGATGAAGGACTCCAGCCTGAAATGTCAATTTTCTACTCCTCGGATGCTGCCTGACCTGCTGTGCTTTTCCAGCACCACACTTTCAAATCTGATCTCCAGCATCTGCAAACATCACTATCTCCCAGTTTAAATGTTGCCCCAGGTTACTAAAACCCAATCGAGTTTGAATGTATTGTTTTATCAACCTTGAACCAATGAGAAGATCTGATGTTTGAGGTATAAAAGAAGCAGACATTTTGACGTTAGAGAGTGAGACCAACTGCCATCGACAGAGTAACTGCCACAATACACTCTCTATCAAAGGTGTCCTTTTCATATGAAACATCTTTGTAGCAAAAGACTGAAGATGACCCAGGGAGATCTTCAGCCAGAGGGAGACAGCTACCAATAAAGTTGGTGTAATTTTAATACAGGCTTTTTTTGGAACAATATATGTTGTCAAGTTGGAGGCAGATAACAAACCTTTAAGAGAAAGGAGGCTTAGAGTTGTAAATAGTTGTTGTTGAATGTTCACTTTTAGAGTTAAAGAATGACTTGATATATTATTTTCTTAAAATAGTGGAATGTGGGAATTCTCTGTCTCTCATATTTTAACAGATTATGGGCAAGGTGAACTTTTCTCGGAGTTTGGTTTAATTAGCAGAAGGGTTTACCATTGTGTCGTAACAATAGGCATTTATAAAAAAAAGTAATCTCAAATTTAAATCATCAATAGCCATTCTTCAGCTAACAATATTCAATAATTCTTAAATTCAGACCGAAGTGCTAATATTGGTGAACTTTAAAAAGATGTTGGGCTGAATCTTATCAGTAATCAGCAAAGTGTTAATCTTGTCAATTTTCATGGATTTCTCTCCTTGAGGCCTAAATAGTTTTCTTGCTGTTGTATCAAGCTTATCTCATTAACCATGAACTACATTCCAGTGGTGTCCTGCTCATCCTATTCTTCCACTCAGTGTAGGTGGAAGTTCTTGGCACTACAGGGACATTCTAAGATCTCTGGCACTGGTGCCACCTTTGAAACCCCAGCTATGCACCTGATCAAGTGTTGGAAGTCTGGAGCTTCATCATGAATGTTGTTGGACATCAACTGCAAACCTGCACTTTTCAAGGCACAAAGGTGCATAACTGACACTTCTATGCACACACAAGTGGTCATTCCTAAATCTATCACAAGTTAAGCATCAAGCCACAGGGTTTAGCTGTCCTTATCCACATACTGTCTTGCAATCCTGTTGAAATAACTTACTCTTTCACCAATGCCCACAACAGCCCAGTAGCCTATCACTGTTCAATGTAAAGCCATTATATACAGGAAAGCTTTCAAGTGTTTAATCAACTCCCTTTTATTCACCAGCAGCAAAAGCAAACAGAAATTGCATTTGCCTCTGGGAACAGACAGGTGCTTTTCCAACACCAATAAATCAATGATCACTGTATCCAACTCTCATCAACTGGAGCCGTCAATTAAGTCTTGTCTGGCTTGTAGCACCCAATATGCCTCAGTAAGCAATATCATTAGTTCCTAATGCTCAACATCCTCACCTCCCTCCTTGGAATACAACTCTCCCCATTAACAACCCAAGCATGGAACCTTATCTTCAACAGACCAATCACCTGCTCCTCCATGGCCTTGCCTGAAGAATGGGCTGCAGTGTATTTCTTCTCCATCTCAGTCAAGGGCTTGTTTAACAAAGTTCTCAGCCATGGTTGCAGAGGATAGCCCTGGTCTTCCAGTAACCATTCTTGGCCTCAAAAGCATAAAGTACATGAGTTCTCAAGGATACAGGCACCATGGCAGCTCCCCTGAAACCTGACACAGACGCCTAAGAAGAGGTACCAATGATCACAGATGAATCAAAGAATCATACTGTACAGAAGAGGCCCTTTGGCCCATCAAGTCTACACTGACAAAAAATCTAAATCTAAACTAGTCCTACTTTCTAGCACTTGCCCCATAGTCTTGGATCTTATATTTCATAAAGATTTCCCAACTCAACTATGTTCCCAGATAGTGCACTCCAGAGTTTGCCTACCTATTGAGTGACCTCAAATCCCCTCTAGAGCTCCTGCCTTTCACCTTAAAATTATGTCCCCATGATATTGTCTCTTCAATTCAAGGGAATAGCCACTTTCTATCACTCTGTCATGCTCCTCAGAATCTTTAACAGCTCATTCAGGACCAGCCTCAGCTTTCTCATGAGCCTGATGATGTCCTGATGAAGGGCTTATGCCTGAAATGTCGATTCTCCTGCTCCTCAGATGCTGCCTGATCTGCTGTGCTTTTCCAGCACCACACTATCGACTTCATTGCTCAAAGGCATTGCTCACATTACTTTGAGTAAAGGAGTTGGGATGTCATGTTGAGGTTATACAAAATATCGATGAGGCCTCTTCTGGAATATTGTGTACGGTTCTGGTCGCTCCGCTGTAGGAAGGGTATTATTAAATTTGAGGAGGTTCAGAAAAGATTTACCAGGATGTTTGCAGGAAAGGAGGGTTTGAGTTATAAATATATGTTAGATAAGCTGGCACATTTTTCATTGGAGTATAGAAAGTTAAGGGATGATGTTACACAGGTTTATAAAATCATGAAGGACATAGACAAGATGAATAGCGAACATCTTTTCTCTAGGGTGAAGGAGTTCAAAACTGGGACATATTTTTAAGATGAGAGATGTTTAAGAAGGACATAAAGGACAACCTTTTTATACAGAGAATAGTTCATATGTGGAATGAACTGCCAGAGGAAGTTATGGATTCAGGAAGTGTTCCAAGATTTTAAAAATATTTGGATAAGTTCATGAATAGGAAAGGTTTGGAGGGATGTGGGCCAAACGCATGCAAGTGAGACTAATTTGGTTTGGGCACATGGTTAGCATATGTTAATTGAACTGAAGAGACTGTTTCCATGTTGTAGGACTCTATAACTCAATGACTCTGTGACACTGTTCATGGTTACTACATCCCAGGCAACATCCCGCTGAATCTCCTCGACAACACCCCCAGTGCAATCACATCCTTCCTATAGTACAGTGACCAGAAATGTACACAAAAAGAAATTTTATCCAGTTCACACACACACACACACACACACACACACACCGTCACGTGCACACACTCACTCTGTCTCTCTCTCTCTCTCCTGCACACGCACACACATATACGTTTATGGGGTGAATTTGTATTTGCAGAATTATATTTGAAGATACATTCTATTTTGCTCAAAAAATGCAGAACCTGCAAGCAGTCAACACAGGCAGTAAATCCATGTAATATTTGTAAATTCCACTTTGGAAATAGAATCAGTCTGACTCAAGATTAGTCTGACTCACACCTTTAAGGCATTGTCTGAGCTAAGATGTCACCTTTTGTTATAAAACCTTAAATTATCTTGAGAACGTGACTTAAAAGGAGTTCTCGGATTTACATATTAAAGAATTGGAACCAACAAATCCATTCTAAAAGATGAAAGATTTAGCAATCTAGGTTTGTTCAATGTATCATTGCATCACTGTAATCTATTGTTATAAATTCTGTGTCTTATGGTCCTGCTTCACAACCACCTGATAAAGAAGCAGCACTTCGAAAGCTAGTACTTCCACATAAACCTGTTGGACTATAACCTGGTGTTGCATGATTTTTAACTTAGTCTATGCCATGACTGAAAAAGTAAGTGACCTGTATGTCGTCTTCACCCTGCTGTTCCTTGGATGCTGCCTGAACTGCTGTGCTCTTCCAGTACCACTAATCCAGAATCTGGTTTCCAGTATCTGCAGTCATTGTTTTTACCACTCTATTAACCTGTCCTGCCACCTTAAGGGATTTGTGGATAAGCACCCCCAAGGTCCTTCTGTTCATCTGAGCTTTCTATTGTCCTGCCATTGATTGAGTACTCCATTGTTTTGTTACTTCTTCCAAAGTGCATCACCTCCCCACTTATCAGGGTTGAATTCTATTGATCTGCCCATCTGACCAAGCCATCTATATCCTTCTGTAACCCGAGACCTTCTTCCTCACTCTCAACCATGCAGCCAATCTTTGTGTCATCCACAAACTTACATATCATTCTCCTCACATTTTATTCTATTTTGTTCTATGCATTAATATATATATTCTGAACAAAAAGGCACCCAGCACTTATCCCTGTGGGTATGCCACTGGACACTAGCCTCCAGTCACACAAACTACCATCACCCTCTGTTTTCTACCACTCAGCTAATTTTGGATCCAACTTTGGGAGCAGTCAGTGGTTAGCACTGTTGCCTCACAGCGCCAGAGACATGGGTTCAATTCCTGCCTTGGGTAACTGTCTGTGTGAAGTTTGCACATACTCCCCGTGTCTGCGTGGGTTTCCTTTGGGTGCTCCAGTTTCCTCCCACAATCCAAAGATGTGCAGGTTAAGTGAACTGACTATGCTGAAAAATTGCCCATAGTGTTCAGGGATGTGTAGGTTTGGCGTATTAATCTGGGGTAAATATAGAGCAGTAGGGGAATGGGTCTGGGTGGGTTAATCTTCAGAGGGTCAGTGTGGACTTGTTGGGCTGAAGGGCCTGTTTCCACACTGTAGGGATTCTATTCTATAACTTACTCTGAAGTTACTCTGAATTCCATGTACTTTTTCCTTCTTTATCAGTTCCAATATGGGACCTTTTCAAAGGCATTGCTGAAATCTATATAAACTATCCAAAATGCACAAGCCTCAAATACATACCTGGTCACCTCCTCGAAATATTCAGTCTCACTTGTTAGGCATGACCTCCCTCTAAAAGGCCATGCTGACTAACCCTGATCAAACTTTGCCTCTCCAAGTGAAGATTAATTCTCCCTTTTAGATTTTTCTCTCAGTTTCCATACCACTGAAGTGAAACTCGCAAGTCTGTCATTCCCTGGTATATCCCTACCACACTTCTTGTAAAATAGAACCATATTAGCTGACCCCCTGTCCTCTGGCACTTTAACATGGCCAGAGAAGAATTAAACATTTTGGTCAGAATCCTTGTAATTTCCTTGTTCTGCTCCCATAGCAACAATTCATCCAGACATGGGCATTTGTCCATTTTCACACACACCAAAACCTCCAATACCTCCTCACTCCCTACACTAAACAGTTTAAGAACCTCTCAGTCCATTGACCTAAATTCTGTATCTACATCCTCCTTCTCCAAAGTGAAGACAGATGAGGAGTATCCATTTAACATCCTACCAATGGGATTCAGCTCCATGCACAGATGTTCCCATGATCCCTAATTGGCCCTAATCTTCTTTGGTTATCCTCTTCCCCATGATATGCTTACATAATATCTTCAGATTCTTCTTAGTCTTATTTGCCAGTGTTTTCTCATGCATCTTCTTTAATCTCCTCATTAGTTTCCCTCTATCCTCCACTAGGCCCTTCACTGATCTGCTCTTTTTTGTACCTCTCAAAAATCTCTCTGTTCCTTCATATTCAGCTCTGTATATTGTGAGATATTGTCAGGACTTGTTACCCCTATATGTCACCCTAAAGAGAACATGTTGAGTCTGTTATCTCAATAACTCAATTTTGAACATCTCCATTGTTCTACCATAGATTTACCCAGAAGCAACTGTTCCCAGACTACTTTGGTCAGATCCTGTTTTAATTTAATTAAATCTGCCTTCCCTCATTCAAAACACATTTTGCAGACCATCTTTCTCCTTTTCCATAACAAGCTTAATATGTGCTGTGTTCTGGTCACTATCAACAAAAAAAACCTGTCCCGCTACCTCCTCCACCAATTTTCTGGCTTTGTTCGTCAGAATTAGGTTCAGCTTTACACTGTCCTCTGTAGGATCATCTACACGTTTATCTCAAAAGTTCTCCTGAATACATTCCAAGAAATCTGGCCCCTGCAAACCTTTTACACTATGACCTTCCCAATTAAAATTGGGGAAGTTGAAATCCCCTAATATAATTATATTATTATTGTGATTACACAACACTGTGAATTATCAGCATACCTGTTCCACAACTGCTCACTATTTGGGGTGTAATATACACCCAGTGATGTGATAGCCCTCTTTTTATTCCTAATCTCTACTCACAATTCCTCATTTGAAGACCCATCCAAAAAATATCACTCCCTGTACAGCAGTAATTGAATTCTTAATTAATAATGCAACACCACTGCCTCAGTATATTGTCCCCTGTCCTGCCTGAAGAATCTATAGCTTGGAATGTTGAGTTGCCAGTCCTGTCCCTCCTTCGACCCCATCTCTACAATGCTAAACAATATCATAATTCCATATGTTAATCCACCGTTGGCTCATCCTGTCTTACCTATAATACTCCTTGCATTAGAGATCATCCAGTTTCACCACCCACCCTTAAAACCCAACAGGACTTAACTCCCTCTGGCTTGGTTCCTTCACCAAAGTATGCTACTATGTCCCTCTTGTATTAACACTTAGTCCTCTCCCCATTCCCAACTAATTTACATTCCTCTGAACATCACTAGCAAACCCACTCTCAAGGACGTTGCTCCTATTCTGTTTCAGGTGTAGACCATCTTTCTTGTACAGAGACGTTCCCCAGAAAGCATCCCAATGATCCAGGAATCTAAAACATTCCCTCCTACACCAACTGTTAAGCCACACATTTATTAGCCCTACTCTTGCACATGGATGGAATAGAGCACTTTTTCTGTTGAGGAATTTAGCTGCATTGTTTCATGGCCTTTTTTTTATTTGGCCCTCTCAGCGGAGGTGCTTTTCTTTCAAGATGGCAGCCGAGTAGGGGATGCTAAGCCTAGGGCTTGTCCACTCCCATTGGCTTTTTTTCTCCTTTTCTTCTTCTTTTTATTTTTGCTCTTTTTCTTTTCTTCACCTTTATTCTCTATTTTCTTTTCTTTTTAAACCTGGAAAGTGGCGGTTGAAAGAGGAGGCCACCAGCAGCAGCAACTTCAAGACAAGCCACATATGGCTCCACCCTAGTCACGGCTCTCCCGGGAATTGAGGAACAGATCCCAGGCTAACTCCCCTGGCCCGAGACTCACAGGCTAGGCTGAGGGTCCAGGTCCATAACTAGGTCCAAGTGCTTCAGTCCAGTGTGGCAGTCTCCCTGAGTGGTGGTCGCCTGGTATGGCAGTCTTGTCTTGGTGTGGCGGTCTTGTCCTGGTGTAGTGGTCTTCTTTGTCTTCGGCATCCAGGTATTCCAATGATCTAGCAGGCGGTCTCGTCCAGGAGTAGTGGTCTCAGCCTGACATGGCAATCTTCTTCGGTGGAGGCTTCTGGCCTAGTATCCGGAGGGCCTGTGTAATGGTTTCATCCTGGTTACATCTTTAGGGTTCCTAAATTGGCTTTCCCTGAACCCAAGAGCCATTAACTGAACTGTGATAAACTTTGTCTTAACTTTACTTTTCTTATTATAAGGCATGACTTCTGTAAATGTACATGTGACAATAAATTTCTTTTCTATTCTATATTCTCAATAAGACTTGTGTACGTCTGGGGGAAACCATCTATATTGCTAAAGTCTAAGGTCCAGACTCATCATGAGGAAACCAGATGAAAGAGGAGCGATCCAATAATGTGGTGACCACCGTGGGGTGTTATGTTGGTAGCATTGAGATTAGCAAAGTAAGTCTATTTCACAGAAATAATGCTGATTCTTCTTGCAACAGGGAAAATGGAAGCTTTACTGGTTTCAATTTGTCTTCATTTTAAGCATGGTATTATTTCACACTGAAATCCAAAAACCTTTTCCCAAAATAGATTATTTTTGTAACATTACTTTTATTTCTTTATCCATTCCTCAACTTTTATGTCCATTTAATTTTGTTTCCTGATTTAATGTGTTAAATGTAAAGTTGCATGTTTTGGTTGTAAATATAGATGTTCACTAACTCTAGTAAAATCATAAACATGTGTATAAAGGACAGAGCATTTCATCCCTACACCAACATCAGTAAGGTTGGATTTGTTGTAATTTTAAAACCGAATGTTACAGAGTAAAGAATACACATTCAAAGGCCAAACTTTGGCTGAATGGGAACTCAGATCACAGACATAGAATGGAACACCTTAAGGTTGATTCTACAGTATGACCAGACTCTGGCCTTGTCTCAGCTCACCATATATGTAGAGTACAGATTACATTTTGCAGTGCAAATTATAACAATTAATCTGCAACTGTGTAGAGTTCAGTGGGGTAAGAGCTACTCACTGTATAATTGCATTACTGTTCATTTTGCAGTCTTTAGTGTGTACTGATTCCTATTTACTTGGTAGGATAAGGATTACTCGCTGTTTAACAATACAACATTCTTGTTTATTCACCAGAGTCACTTGTGTAATTGTGTAAAGTCCCGTTCTTTCGGCAGAACGCAGGTAACCACTTTGTGTTCCTGTTATTTGGCAGGTTAAGAGGTAACACGACTCCATTGTGTTTGATCATTATAGTATATGCCGTGCCTCAGTGCTGCACTTTGCAGCAATGCCTCTTGCTCATTCTGTCCTGTTCATTGAAGCGAGTTAATTGATCTGTCCTGATAAGCTAATCACTGGTTGTAAGTACCTGAAGCGTGCTTTCAGCTAACTGATAATACCTCCAGTTGTAGCCTGCATCATTCACGAATCTACTTCCTATTCAGTTAGACACAGAAGCTCACTGTGGAAAGACAGTGCAGTTATCTGGTTCTAACAGCTGTAGCTTCCTGGAAGTCTATGACGCTAAAACCAAATGTAAATATTGAAACCATTTTGAATCCTGCACATTCCTTTCTGTGTCCTGATGGCTAGAAATTGGATTATTCGAAATTCCATGATGCTGGTGGTATGATGATAATTACCAACACTGATGGAAACAGCCTGATCCCAAGGCAGGTTATGTGGAGAGAGGAAAAATGCATTTAGCAGCAAGATTTTTAAAATATAAAATGACAACTTGATGTGGACACACAACAAAAATGTGAAAAATAATGTTGCATTGTCAGTCCAACAGTACAAGCACCATTAAATGCGATTATATTCTTGTTTTTGCTCCCCTAATCTTACTGATAGAGACATTGATCACTTCAATTTATCAGATAATTTCTCTCTGAGAATTGCCCAGCGATCAACGCGTCTTTTCTTTCGCTCTGCTTGTTAAAAGGCTATCCGGATGCAGAAGGGATTAACCAGTGTGGATAGGCTGAATATGCAGTTCCTGAGAATATTCCCTTGCAGAACCAACACCAAAATTTGTTTACCGAGCAAAAGAAAAACCACAAATGACATTGCAACAAGGTTACTCGGGGTGACAGAGTCAAGAGTGGAGCATTCACGTCCTGAGGGGTCTCTGCAGCTGCAATTCCAGATGTTTACAGCACCCATGTGTAGAAACAAAATTTGGTTTTTGTTTCCAATTCAACTGTTCACATTGGGAGCATTATGACTGGAACATTGCTTGCTCTGACTTTACATTCAAGAGGGAAGCACTCTGAGATTTGTAGCTAAGTTCCCTGCTTTTTTTTCCCCCCCCCTGCTCTGTTGTTGAGTTAAAACCTACAGTGCGAGTGAGTTGTAAAGCGAACAGTTCACAGATGTCAGTGAAATGTGGCATTTGTTTATACTCTTGAGGCTGGCTATAATTCACCCGCAGACACAAAATCATAAAATCCTCTTTGCCAACGATGTCTGTGAATTGTTCTCTAATCACATCTTTGTTTTTAATCCTTCGCGTGAAAAGAAAAGGCCACAAAAAAAAAGAAAAGTGAACAGTCAGACTTGCAGACCCTGCCATTTTGATCACAGTGGATTCTCTGCCTGGAAGTAATTCAAACTGCAGCCATTTCATGTATTAATAGCCATTTTCCTGCATTAGCGCAGTGAATATCTCTGGCAGCTCATAGCATCCCAACAGTTTTCTTTTCTTTTATTTTCTAACAAGGGTGCAATGCTGTGATTAATAATTAATTGCAACTCAAGTTAATTTAATCACAAGAGTATTTTCTTAACTGACTTTTCTTGGCAGAATAAGAGAGAGTTTGTTGAAATTTACTGTTTTAGTCGCATGTGAAGCATTCCACTAATGGAATTGCAGTGTTAACCCCTTCCCTTCAGTGTACAGCTTGATCATCTTTCATGAGAACAGGGACTGAAAGAGTTGTCCTAACTGCGTATAAGAACACCAGCATCATTGATATTTTGCATTTATTTTTCCCCATGTTAATGCTGCAAACGTTATTTTTGATGTACTTTGCCACTGATTGTAAACCCCCACGCAGCTGCATAAAATATAATGGACGCACTCAGCAAAGGATAATTCCCCCAAATCATCCATAAATGACAAGCTGTGTATTTGGCAGATGTGGTAGCTGTTCACCACATAGTGTGCCATCCTATCTCCATACTGTAGGGTAGCATTCACATAGGTTTGCACTGATTTTTAAGTAACAACTATATCGCTCAATGGGATGTCATATAGAATCATAGAGTTGTACAGCGTGAAAACAGACCCTTTACTCCAACTTGTCTATGCACCATTGTGTTAGCCTGCATTCTTGAGCTGAATTGAGTGAATTTTGAACATTCTGACTCAGAGACAATGACTGACGCTTCAGTTAGATGTGACAGTCAAGTGTAGTCATTCTGGGAGAACACAACATCAACATCTTAAGGAAGTGCTCAGTTTAGAGGAATGTCACAAGGTCATTTGTATAGAAAAGCTTTTACTTTCACCCTGAAAAGATACCAAATATCCTAAGTTAATTTATTCCATTTGGCTCAAATCCATCTAACCCTTGCTATTCATGTACCTATCCAGATGCCTTTTAAACATTAACCAAAAGAACTGTGAATGCTGTGAATCAGAGCCAAAACCAGAAGTTGTTGGAAAATCTCAGCAGGTCTGGCAGCAACTGTGAAGAGAAATCAGAGTTAACATTTCAAGGTCTGGTGACCCTTTCAGTTCTGAGGAAGGGTCACCGGACCCAAAACTTTAACTTTGATTTCTCTTCACAGATACTGCAAGACTTGCAGAGCCTTTTCAGTAATTTCTGTTTTTGCCTTTCAAATGTTGTTCTGTCCAGAAACTACAACTCTTGCTTTCTCTTTCCTTCTGTTTAAAGTATCATTTTTGACCTTTCTTTAAAGTTACAAAAACAAAGCAAAAACTTATATAATGACAGTAATTACTGGATGTTAGGTAGCTCGCTGAGCTGGAAGGTTTGTTTTCAGACGTTGTGTCACCATGACATGGTAACATCATCAGTGGGAGCCTCCGGTGAAGTGCTGGTGGTATGTCTACATCGGACAAACAAGCAGGAAACTTGTCACCAGGATATATGAACACCATCTAGCCACCAAAAGACACAACCCATTATCACTAGTCTCCATACATACAGACAAAGAAGGACACCACTTTGACTGGGACAACACATACATTCTCGGACAAGTGAAATAAAGACACGCAAGAGAACTCCTAGAGGCATGGCATTCTAACCAAAGCTCCATCAATAAACACATTGATTTAGACCCCATCTACCCTCCCTTGAAAAAAAAACTGGAAATGACATTACCCACCTTAAGAAACCAAGACCTAAAAATAGAGAGTCGGGGCATGTCATCAGCTCTTCACCGGAATTGCTCACTGATGATACTACCTCGTCATGGTGACAAAACATCTGAAAACAAATCTTCCAGCTCAGCGAGCTAACCTATGTCCATATCATCAACTTGAGCTACAAATCTTCACAAAAATCGCTAACAGTAATTACTGCTCCAAGAAATAAAGCTCCAGCACTGAAAAGCAACTCAAAACGAGGAGCAGCATTGATTCTTTCCTGTCCACAATTTTGGAAGCAATCATGAATTGATAAGAATGGATATCTGTTCTACAGGTATTAGACAAGACTGAATCCACCAAGCAGTTACTAAAGCAGCAACACAAGTGTGGTTCAAACCCACATGTGTAGAATGCAATGGACTAGCAGTCTTAACCTGCCAGCCATCTCACCTCACATTATCATGCCCCCGAGTCGGAAGGTGCAAAATCCAATCAGATGGGCGTAAAAATCCAGGCTGGCATTCTGGTGCAGTACGTGGGACAACTGCACTATCAGAAGGGCTGACTTTCAAACAAAATCCTAAACCAATCTGCACTATCAAGCGGATGTACTTTGAAGGATGGCAGAGGAACTGCCCTTGGTTGATGGCTAGTATTTAACTCGTAAACAACATCATTAAAAACTAAAAGAAATTGTTTTCAGTAACACACTGTTTGTGGGAGCTTGCAGTGTATAAATTGGCTGCCACATTTCCTGCATTACAAGATCGCCTGCACTTCAAAAGTAAAACACTTTGAAGTATCCTCAATTTGTGAAAGGTGCTATATACATGAAAGTCTTTCTTTCGTGACATTATATTGAAGAGGCTCTTATCGTAGATGAGGCCTATGCTGACCCATGTGAACAATAGCTAGATACACGAGATGGTAAGGGAGGACATCTTCTGATGCCCAACAGAAAAAGGCTCCAGTTATATGTCATCTGACCATGCTCAATTGCTATTATTTTGCTAACCCAATATACCACAGACCAAAGGCTATGTTAATGATGTGGTTGTTTGGAGAGGAAGTTTTGGGTAGCTGTGTGATACCTGGTGTAAAGATGAATTTCCATAAATAGTTATACATTCCTGTTACATAATATTTGATCTACCTTTAGGAACTGAGTCTCAGGGTGCAGCCAAAAGTAAACAAAAGGATTAACGTGAAGCTCATTTATATTTTGATTTTCCACCATTTTAATCTAAACGTGGTACTAAATCAATAGAGCTCATCCATTGAATCGATACGTCTCAAGCTTATACTGCTTTCATCGATCTTAGCTACAGCACTACAGAACACAGCCACTACAGTTTAGAATGCATTTGTTGTTAATGTGTATTGAGATCTCGTACAGTTCTTGCATATTCCTTCAGTCTGCAGTACTATGAACAACACAAAGGTGGATACCATGAGAATCAAGTTGTGATGGATACAAGCCATAAGACTTGCCCATTCTGGACTGGCTTCAGTTAGATATAAAGGGAAGTGTAGTCATTCTGAAGAACACAATATTCACATCTTAAGGAAGTTTAGAGGAATGCCATAAGTTCATTTGAATAAAAAAAATGTACTTTCATCCTGAAAAGGTACCAGGAACAGACCCTTTCAGAAAGCCAGCTTAGGTACATTGTATATGAAGGAGGGTCTACAAGCACAAAGGAACACATGGCAGACAGATGTGAATCAGTGGCTTAGATCTTCCAGTTAGTGGCAATGCTGTTTCTGCTGTGGATGGGTTTGGAAGTCCAGGCTGAAAATGGTCAGTGTTGTCGGAAGCGAAAAGCTTTCTCCATCCCGCTGATATTACCCATATTCAGCTGAACCCAATGGATTGGCAGAATCCCACCAGGGGCATGGACAACAAGAGTGGAGAAAAGACACGCTCACTTGTAGAATACTTTGTGCCATGTCTGGTTAAGTTTTTATAGGTCTCATTTTTTTTTCAATTAGTGAGTAGGTTAGTGGGTTAATGGGTGAATGGGTAAGGGTGGTGGATAGGCGGGTCAGGTAGTAGTTAGGTCTGGAGTTGGTCAAGGCAGAATTTGGAGTGGTGGATAGTCCAATTGAAGCAATGCAGTCAAGGTGACTTAGCCTTGGTGGCTTGTCAGGTCAGGTTAGGGTGGGAAAGTGATTGTGGTGCAGGGCATGGTATTGGATATCAGCTGAACTGTGTGCTCAATTCAGTCACACTGGCTATTCATTGAGTTAGACCAGGTCGTAACCAGTATTGTATTTCCTGGATAAATATCGAGGTATGCCCAAGTATATGGCCCAGGGTTTCAACATTGAAAGGATGTTGCACAGAGGATTCAGGGCCTGAGATAAAGGTGCCTGTCACAGTTTGGCTAGCAAGATGTCCACACTCAGCACTACATGCCCTTTTTACTTTTTGGAGAGATCTTTAGAGCTATCTCGGACTGTTTGATAGAATCTCTTGATGGAAGACTGACTTGGCAACTAGCTCAGGTCACTTCTAATTTGAGAACACAAATATTTACAAGCATAACATTTTAACAATAAAATTAGATTCTGACATCTTTGTAGAGTGACTGTTCATGTCTTTCGCACTTTATTCAGCAAACTCTGCTAAAAGTGAAAAATGTTCCATTCGCTAGCAATAACATTTCTCCTGAAGTAAACATTTAAAATGTCTGCTTTTTCCTCCCTGGCACAACACTTGTGGCACCTCCCTCATGGATTTGGCTGTCACCCTGAACTATCTGTAGTGGGCACTCAATGTTGGCAGATCCATGGCTTTTACTGTAATGATATAAATAGATTTGCATGATGCTCAGTGATTTACCAAACATAGAAAACTGATGTAAAGCTTGCCATTTCCTCTGGTCAAGTCCTGGTCTGAAAGCCTTTCATGCAGAACAAGGCAATGGTGGCAGAAATGGTGAGAATTTTGACAGATGACTTAACCTCAGCAGTCCTACATCTTCTGGGGATGTACACACGGAAGGAGCTGGGTGACAGGATTTACCAGCCCTAACTCTTGAACAGAATTTGTAAATATACAGAAAAAAGGAAGCATAACCTGATGGAACCCAGTCTCAGTTCAAACTCCTTTCTTAACAACCTCAATGCCAAAGAATTTTAAGGCTTTAAACTGCTGTGAAAATAAAGCATGACTGAAAGTGTAAATGATCCTTTACATACCTGACAAGGCATGTTGACCTTGGCAACAGATCACAACACATTCAATATCCAGTTTTTCTGATGGGATGTGTATATTCTGAATTTCTTTCTTGAAAAATAATTGCAAAGCTTGAATAAAGTGCTAAAAACATGAACTCTACAAAGATGTCAGAATCCAACTTTATTGTTAAACCACTATGCTTTGAGATATTTGTGTTTTATTTGTGAAGAGTAATTGCTGACTATATAGTGCAATACTTAATCATATATGCCACATTGGATAAAATTATTTTTACTAATCTTTGTTACTTCTGTAGTATAAATGTATTAGTGTCTGAGATGTTGAAGTGTTTAAATTATATACTCTGAAATTCTTCCATTTAAACCTAACCTTCTCTACTTATTGACGAGATAATCCCATCTGTTTCCATTTATTTTAATGAAACTATATTTCCAAAGTATCAATTATTTGGTGAATCTATCCCAACATCTATTGATCCATCGAATCTCTCTGTATGTCTTCCTATTCAATCTCTCCACAAATCTACCCAAATGTCCATCCTCTGTCCCCTTTCAATCCATCTACATGTCCACTCGTCAATCAATGTATTGATTAAGTTAATGTTTTTCTGTCTCCCACTTCTAGTTTGTCTATACTCTCTCCCGTTTGCATATGCAGTATTGTACAACAATCCATCTATATATCTCTATTCCTATGTCACCTTAACTTCCACTTCCTACAAACTACTCTTTCTTGGCTTACCAGGTCATGCATTTTTAATGCAGAAAATACAGCCAGAGGCTTGATTTCACTGCATTGCGATTTTACTAAAACAATAACTATCAATCACGTAAATTTCTTGCCGAAGACATAAAAGGCTGATCTTGCCTAATTATTTTCCAGATATTACTGCCAACCCTGCCTTTTGATGTTTGGGTTTGTGTCTGTTAGTCTACCGACAAATACCAGAGCACAGTTTTAAAATTGCAGTGGAATGTAACCATTTATATATATTTTTGCAATCATAAAGGAAAGAAAGATAGAACAGACATAATGTTCTGGTGCCTTGCTGCTGGTGAGGCAGGTTGGGTATTTAATTTGGCAGCGTGATGTCAGATCTGAAGCCTGGTGCATCCCTGCCTCCATCAGAATTAAATTTTAAGTCTCTGGTCAACATTCTCATCAAAGAGGTAGCCAATTAAGGAGTATCTAAGAACCTCATCTTGCCACTGCTGATATTAACCTAGTTGCAAGTGGACTTGTCACAGTCAAATTTTGCGGGGTGTTTGTGACCTGTGGGTAGATGGCCCATGGAGTAACTTGAACAAACCAATCAATGCCTGATTCAGACTCCGAGCACATGCCCTTTGCTGCTGAACCCCCTCGTCCACTCCTCCCACAACCTTCACCCCCCTCACACCCCTCCAGTGTTACCTGTGGCCTAGCTCCTCCTGAATCTCTGGGTTGTAGTAGACAGGGACTGGTGATGGATGTGAGATGAACTTCCAGCAGCAGTTATCGCCTCTGACATGGTAGCTTAATTCCAGAAACAAAATGTGCACTGTTGGCCCCAACACTGCCTGAAGGAAATTGTCGCTCAGTAGGCCTTCCCAAGAAGAGGCACTGTACGTTTCGTTAACCAAGTCTCCAGAGATTGCTAGAGATCCCCAATGCCAGAACAAGAGTTTCCCTGTTTGCATAGCTCTGAATGGTAAGCCAAACTTTGTTGAAAAATTACTTACCTCTAAAAGGTAGACCAAGGTGCAGCACCTGACCTGCACCCAGTGTTATATTGTTCCTGGGAACTAAATGTGGGCGGCACGGTGGCACAGTGGTTAGCACTGCTGCCTCACAGCGCCAGAGACCCGGGTTCAATTCCCGCCTCAGGCGACTGACTGTGTGGAGTTTGCACGTTCTCCCCGTGTCTGCGTGGGTTTCCTCCGGGTGCTCCGGTTTCCTCCCACAGTCCAAAGATGTGCAGGTCAGGTGAATTGGCCATGCTAAATTGCCCGTAGTGTTAGGTAAAGGGGTAAATGTAGGGGTATGGGTGGGTTGCGCTTCGGCAGGGCGGTGTGGACTTGTTGGGCCGAAGGGCCTGTTTCCACACTGTAAGTAATCTAATCTAATCTAATCTAATCTAATCTAAATGTGAAGGTATTTCTGGCTGAAAGGATGATTGACTTCTGTTGACTGGTTATAGGACTTCCCAGTGTTTGATCAGTCAGTGCCTAAAACGGCAAAATCGTCATTCTTCTCGGGAAAAGCATTTGCAGGACTGTAGGGAAAGGGCAGAAGGAATGGGAGTAATTGGATAGATTTTTCAAAGTACGGATACAGTCACAATGGGCCACCTTCAGTACAACATCAATTATTCCATCTTTCTGAACATAAAAGTTTACCAAAAAGAGAGAAATTAAAAATAGCAAACTCTCCAGTGCCCATGCAAGATGTTGGTGCTAGCCAGGGGAAGGACTAAAATAAGGTACCCAGTTGGCAAAATGGTGACTTTTTTTTGGCCTCTCATTAATAAGAAGACACAATCAATTGAAAATTTTTCCTATCTTTCGCCATTAATAGACACATTTATTTCATTATTCCCCATTGTATTTTTCTAACTTCTGTAATCCAGTATTAAACATTTATATTAGGGTTGTTGGTTTATTTAATATATTAAATGATTAGATTACTTACAGTGTGGAAACAGGCCCTTCGGCCCAACAAGTCCATACCGCCCCGCTGAAGCGCAACCCACCATACCCCTAACCTAACACTATGGGCAATTTTAGCATGGCCAATTCACCTGACCTGCACATCTTTGGACTGTGGGAGGAAAGCAGAGCACCCAGAGGAAACCCATGCAGACACAGGGAGGACGTGCAAACTCCACACAGTTAGTCGCCTGAGATGGGAATTGAACCCGGGTCTCGGGCACTGTGAGGTAGCAGTGCTAACCTGAGTATAGCTTAAGTCCATACTAGTTTAGGTACATGAACTCTCTGCTATTACTTCTTATGATCCAATGAATAATGCAGTATTTAAACCCTTTACCTTTATTGGGGAAAGGATATTTAATTGGAAAATCGCCCACATGTACTTTGAAATGAAGAGAGATTGAGTATCATTAGTTAATGTCATTTTAATCCCTCTTCACTTGCCAGACTGTGGCTCAGTGAAGAGTGATTGGGCAAGGCTACTCCCTACAATTACTTGAGAGATCCAATGTGAAGTGAGCTCATTCAGCCTCCATCTGTTTTGGAACTGTACAGATTCACAGCATGCAACTTGGTGTTAAATTGTCACTGTCAATCAAAGACAGTTCTGCCTCACAATCCTATATCTGACATTGTGGTATCTGGGGAGAGATGCGTTAACTTTTAGTACCCAACTACAACAGCACATTGGTAATGTGGAGAAAGCCCATAATTGTTAAACGTGATCTTTTTATTCCTGACAGAAAAACATTAGACTATAAGGCCAGAAGAAATACGAATAGACAGAGCTTCTTTTGGGGTTAGATTCTACAAAGTTGTGGTCCTCCCACAGAGCTTTGAGTCTCTGTGAATTCAGCTCTGTGCCTTGCATAGAATAGACAACCCTATGGAGCCTATCAACCCCTATACCTCTGCATTAAGAATAACATCTCATAAGAGTTAGCATAGAGTTTCCATTATACATAATTTGTAAATGTTTGATGAACAATGGGGGGGGATCTATGGTCAGAAATTAACCTGGAAATATTTGACATGAACGCTGAGTGAAAAGAGCGCCATATCCCAGTATACACAAAAAACAAGTGAAAATAAGCAATGGTTGAAAATATAAGTGTTACTTTGCATATCTACTGAACGTAACAATTATACTCATAAAAAGTTGTCGCCATCTGGTTCCTTAAAATGATCGAAACTAACCCTTCTATATTTTACTCTAACTCCCCACACTATGAACCCAAGAAGACTTAAAGAACTTAATACTGAATGTGTCAGCAAAAGTATTGATGTGCGAAGCGATCTTCGAGAACCACAGTGGGCCAAGGTACGCCTGTTTATACACATTTGCTAAGTGCCTCAGAATCAGTTCTCCTAAGAATTCCCTTTTTGCGGTCATCATAAACCAGAATTGTAATCATAACAATTTCTCCAAATTGAAACCACTTCCTTCACAGAAAAGCTGCAGACGTTTGAAAAGATTTTCCTTTGGAAAGCTGAATAAATTCAGCTTGTTGATGGCTTGTTAACGGTTTCGTTTTTTCTGGTTTAGCTACCATCCAGCTTGCATGAGAAAAGGAAGTATTGGGGAAGGTAAGCTGGAAGCCGAGTGGATTTTGATATCTTGGACTGAAGTGGACAAGGAAGTGGTGTTACAAAACCATGGTTCCAATGTCACGGCTGTTTACTTTTCAATTTCATTCGTACAAACTTTTTAAACAATTGAGCTGTTGAGAAAATACAATAAACAAAAGCAAGTGCGTTGTCAGAATGATAATTGTCACTCTCTCAGGCCAGAGAAAGGTTTTATCTCTGAAGTGAAGGTATTTATCCTTTGTGAGTTTAATGTACATTTTATCTTTTTAGGTTCCTTTCTTGTAATTCCTAGTACCAGGCAGAAGATGGATCATTTGTTAAGGTACTCCCAAGCTTCATGTGTTAAGGGATGGCTGAGTATTGACCATTGCTTCTTTATAAAATCACACTCAATCCAGTCAAAAGCCCCCAGCAGGAGTTACAATGGCCAAACTTTATTGAGCTTTATTGTTTTCAGAGTCCAAAGTGTTCTTACATGTGAAGTTAGTGAGTATTTTTGTCCTTGGGCTGGCTTGTCCCAATTTAAATCATTCTAGCAGTAACCTTTGTGAATTTAACAATGAGGAAAAATATTTACTCACACTGTTGTCCCAGGGGGTTTAAACCTGTGACCTCCCGTATTTACAATCATTCACTCCTGAAGATTACACACAATAGGAAAAAAAACCATATTACAATTTGGGATTATTTCAGTCTATTTCATAACAACCCATTAGTAGCGTATATTAATTGATGCTTTTATTGGAGTGTTGGACTCGTAAAAGCGTAAGATTCTTAGTAAGATCTAATGCTTCACAGTTGAATTGCTAGGAGCTCAGACCTGAGGTGAATGTGAAGTTGGAGCAGCTTAGGGGAGAAGAGTCTTCCTCTCATGTCCAACGCTTTACTGTCTTTGTCTTGCAGCTGATCTGATAGTTTTTCAGAAGGAGCTTTCCTCTTGAAGACTATGCACCATCTAGAATGTGGTACTTCCCTATTTCATCACGCCCATTCCAATGTTAAGTGAAGTGCCATGCATTAATAATAAATGGAAACTGTCATACTGCTACCAATCCTCTGATCTCTGCTGGGTCAATGATCACTAGGAGAGGGTAAACCACTAGTAAGTATTAAAAAGAAGAAGCACTTATCTTGCATAACAAGAGGTAGCATATTGCATGATATCAATGGGTACAGGTTACACTATCAGGAGTCAGTGTAAATCTTGTGTAACACTACCCAATCCTCTAGCCAAACACTGTGTAACGTCATCAAATTGGGTGAACCTTAATGCAACTGGAACAGTAACTTTCTCAAAACAATTATCATACACGACGGACTCCTCTTGACTTAACTATTGACACTAAGTTAGCTGCGATGGCAAATGGTGGAAAGGGAGCTGTACTTTGCAATGGGACAATGATAGGTTGAGAGAGTGCATATAATTGTGACTGATGAAGTTTAACATGGAAAGTGGCAGATCATCCATATTGGGCCAGAGAATGTTAGGACAGTTATTTTCTTAATGGGGACGTTAGAAATTGGAGAGGAGTGTTGGGATTTGGGAATCAATGTACACAAATCACCAAGATCTATTGGGTAAGTATAAGAATAATGAAAAGGCTAAAACAATTTCAAGGAGGAGGGGAGGGTTGGAGTACTAAGGGTTAGAATTAATGCAATAGCTATATAAATCTCCTGTTAAAATCCAACTAGAGGTCCAAGTGGCTTTTTCTTAAGTAACAACAACTTATACCTGTAGCTCTTCCATATTCCAAGATTTGAAAGGTGCAGGAGCATTGTAGTTGCGTCTAGACCTCAGCTAATTTCTTACACTCTTGATTATGATTCGCTGCTTGCAAGCCAGGATGTAGCAGAACAGAAGAAGACAGAGACAAGTTAGAGGAGGCCACAAAATAGAGGAGGCCCTACATTTGAAGATATCATCCCTTTTGTTTTTCATAGAGTCACAGAGTCGTAGTGATGTACAGCACAAAAACAGACCTGTTGGTTCAACCCATCCATGCCAACCAGATATCCCAACCCAATCAAGTCCCACCTGCCAGCACCGGCCCATATCCCTCCAAACCCTTCCTATTTATATACATATCCAGATGCCTTTTAAATGTTGCAATTGTACCAGCCTCCACCACTTCCTCTGGCAGCCCCTATACGCACCACCCTCTGCATGAAAAGGTTACCCCTTGGGTCTCTTTTATGTCTTTCCTCTCTCATCCTAAACTTATGCCCTCTAGTCTGGACTCCCCCACCCCGGGGAAAAGATCTTGTCTATTTATCCCATCCATGCCCCTCATGATTTTATAAACCCCTATAAGGTCACCCCTCAGCCTCTGACACTCCAGGGAAAACAGCCCTAACCTATTCAACCTTTCCCTATAGCTCAAATCCTCCAATCCTGGCAAAATACTTGTAATTTTTTTCTGAACCCTTTCAAGTTTCGCTACATCTATTTTTAGCTAAATCACATCAAAGGACAGGCAGAGAATGAGCAGTAAGGGGTTTTGGCACACATGGACCCATATTCCCATATAAAACGATATCTTCAGGTGAATGCAGAAAAAAAACGAAGCGATTGCAAGGGTGAAGACAGATTGCACCGTGCTGCCCAGATGCAGACTAATGTTAATTTGTACTCAATTCCCAATAGTTGCATCGTCAGGTTTTTTAGAATTATTCACAAGAAGAGGTTGTGTACATCAATAATTGCATGACCTTTCATAACATCTTACAAAATATCTAGGTCAAAGCTTAAATAGCAGTATAGATTTTTGAACAGCTATTTCACTTTTCATTTTTGGGCACAATAACACCCATTAAAGAAAAGTGTCAATCCATATCATATTAACATTTATTTAAAACTGCAGTTAATTAACAAGGAACTCACAAAGAGAAAGTAAACCCTAAAGAACTGGAGATTAGATTCCCTACAGTGTGGAAACAGGCCCTTCAGCCCAAACCGACCCTCCAAAGGGTAACCCATCCAGACCCATTTCCTTCTGACTAATGCACCTAACATTACAGGCAATTCACCTGACCTGCACATCTTTGGACTTTGGGAGGAAACCCACACAGACACGGGGAGAATGTGCAAACTCCACACAGACAGTTGCCTGAGGCCAGAATTGAACCTGGGTCCCTGGTGCTGTGAGACAGCAGTGCTAACCACTGACCCACCATGCCACAATGTTTTGTGCCCTTTGATTCCTTTCCTTCTGTGGCAGTTAAACACAATAATCTAAATAAGTGGAAGTACCATCAGAGGAAACCAATTGCAGCCCTTCCTGCTGGTGTAACTCCAAAGTAAGTGCAAGCAATAACAATCCAAGAGACAATAAATGTATCCTTAAATTATTCCCAAGATCTCTTACAGAGGGTTTTGTGACTGCTTCAAAACATAATTAATAGTGGAGCTGACTACAGTTATAAACCCAGACATTATTGCTTGTGCTATTGCTTATGAACGCTGGATGCATTGTTATGTTATTTCTTTGTCCACTATTTTCATTAAGATGTGAGCAAGTTAATCATTGTATTATCAGATAACTGCTCATATCACAGGCCCAGATTTTATTACACAATGTGCATATGTAATCTGCCAAGGCAGTCATGCGAATTTCTTTTCAGCTTTTATCTCTCTGATGTGGGATTCTCATGTTTGTTGGGAAATTGCTTGTAAATGAGGGACGTCAGTATCAAGTCAGTATCCAAGAGTGTTGAGGCGAGCCAGTTGTGTGTATGGCTATCGATGACAGGATTTGATTGAGCTATCATATCCTCATCAATCTTACACACCCACATGTTTTTCAGCCAGATGAAAATAGCAATATTTGCTGGTAGTAAAGGAAGGCCCAGTGCTTACTGGGCTATAGTTGCTCAAACTTTAATAGACTGTTGACCATTACAAGGGGGAAGGGCTTGAGATTCTTCTCCTATTTGATCAAGCCAGACATAACCCCAATTGTAGAAGTTAAAGAATGGTGATTAATTGGCTGTAGCAATCCTTTATGACAACAACTTGCATTTACGCATTGCCCGTGATGTAGTAAACATATAATCAGGCTCATGAATTGCCACCATCCTAAAGAGTCTTGCAAAGTTGTTCACATCCAAGGAAGGGGTCATAAAAGATTTACAAGAATGTTACCAGTGTGGGAGGGTTTGAGCTTTAGGGAGAGGCTGAATAGGCTGGGACTATTTTCCCTGGAGCATCAGAGGCTGAGGGGTGACCTTATAGAGGTTTATAAAATCATGAGCGGTATGGATAAGGTGAACAGTCAAGGTCTTTTTCCCCAGGGTAGGGCATTCCAAAAGTAGATGGCACAGATTTAAGGTGAGAGGGGAAAGATTTAAAAGGGACCACACGGGCAACTTTTTCATGCAGAGGAGATGCGTGTATGAAATTAACTTCCAGAGGAAGTGGTGGAGGCTGGTACAATTACCAACATTTAAAAGACATCTGGTTGGGGACATGAATTAGAAGGGTTTAAAGGAATATGGGCCAAATGCTGGCTAATGGGACTAGATTAATTTAAAATATCTGGTCAGCATGGACAAGGTGGACTGAAGGGTCTGTTTCTGGGCTGTACAGCTCTATGACTAAGTACTCCCCTTATTGTTGTTACTACTGTAAAGTAGGAATCGTGACAGACAATCAGCAATGTGAACTTTGTAGGTTGAAGGCTAAACATTGATTCAAAAGTTGGGAAGGGGTAACTCACTTATTCTTCCTTGAAACAGTGCTACAGTTGTCCATCTAAGGCAGGTCTTTAGTTTAACATCTCAATTAAAAGGCAGCGCTTACTGGCAGTGCACCACTCCCTCATGTACTAAGCTGTATGCCAGCCTTAATTTTCGTCCTTGACTGGGACTTGAAACCACAAGCTTCAAACCAGAGGCGAAAGTGCTACAAATTAAGTCATCACTGCCCTCATGACTCAAGGTTTGGTCAATGAAATAGGCTTCAAGTAAATTATTTAATTTAGAAATAGAAGCGGAGGGCTAGGGAGGATTTGGTTTGGAATTCCATAACTCAGTGCTTAGCTGCCAATGGTGAATTTACTCAGATTTAACAAAGATTGCAATAATGATAGACTTGGGAAATATTAGAAAGAAATACCTTTATATAGTAAAGGCAGTTGGAAACAACATCTGAGACTCAATAAGATTGCCAAACCTCCAGGATGTTCCTGGAGTCTCCAGAAATTAAAGATTAATCTCCTGGATAATCTTGCAAGCAATCCAGGAGAAAAAAAAAAGTTGCAGAAGATTTACAAAAGAACCGGGTGTGTTTTTATTTACATTTCCTTTGTACACTTCTGCTTTTTAGCTCTGAAAGAGTGTGTAATGGCAATTTTTTTTTGTTTCATGCAATATGAGAATTTTGAGTTAAACCCGCATTTGTTGTTCATCCCGAATTACCTTGGGAAATGTGATGGAGAGCTGCCTTCTTTTGATTAAACCTCCTGAAATATAATGGGGCTCAGTGGTTAGCACTACAGCCTCATAGTGCCACGGATAAGGGTTCAATTCCTTGGGTGAGTGGCTGTGTGGAGTTTGCACATTCTCCCCGTGTCTGTGTGGGTTTCCTCTTTGTGCTCCGATCTCCTCCCACAGTCCAAAGATGTGCAGGTCAGGTGGATTGACCATGCTAAATTGCCCATAGTGTCTAGGGATGTGTAGGTTAGCTGAATTAGCCATGGGAAATGCAGAGTTACATGGACAGGATAGGGGCGGCTCTGGGTGGGATGCTATTCAGAGTGTCGGTATGGACTCTATGGGCTGAATGGCCTGTTTCCACACTGTAGCGATTTTATTCATGTCAAATACCCACAGTTGTCAAATCTATCGTCCATTCTGCAGTGGAGGAAAATTGAGTTCCATTTCAATGTTCTGGAGTGTGTCCTGTATGCCAGATGATCACTTTTAATCACATTTCAAACTTGAAGGCACAATTTGAAACCTGACAAGAGCAGGTTTGTTATAATCCTCCTTATGTTGACCAAGGGTTGGTGATCTGCTGAAGCAGCACTGATGCCAGTCCGTCATTATACTTCTAGGATATGTCCGTACATACTTTGAAACATTGGCAACGTGGATGGAACTTGCATTTCACAACACCACTGACACTATATTTTTTAATAGACTGATGACAAATGAATTAACTCTGGTACACATTTACCCATTCGCTGGAGCCAATACTAAGTGCTGCAGAGAGAAAAAGAGATTTTTCTTTTGCTTGTCTTCCTACTTAAATCATGTTCGGGTTGCCCAGACTAATGCAAAGATCTATAATCTATGATTAAATTAGACTAAGTAATAAGATATCATCCAGTTGATTGATTTCCCCAGCCACAGCACTGCCAGGCTTGCTATGCAGGAAACTGTGCCATTATTTTTAATGTTGATCCCTGTAAAAAGGTATTTCCTTTACCACAAAAGCTGGTCCAATAATCTATTCAATTTAACATACATGTTCACCTCTTGCAGTCAAGATATTGCAATCTGCCTGGAATTCCAAATGAAAGTTATTACATTTTTATTTTTACTATAGGAAGAGTGCCTAAGGGACTAAACCCAGTTATTTGTCTGAATGCAATAGATTTTTTTTTTCAATTTATATGCACTATGGTAATTCAAGGCACAAATCTTCAAGACTATTGATCAATATAATAAACTTCTCAATGAACAGGACATTCATTATTCTGATGTTGGCATAACATGATCTATTACATTAACAATTATGTTTACCAAAGTTTAACCATTATTACCTTTAGATTACATATCATCATCGCTTCAAATCCTGGCTTTAAAAAAGGTTACGGCTGATAAGCCGTCACAGGGTTTTAATATCAATCTAAAAAGTCCCAAGCGGAAAAGAAATTGAATTCACTTAGATTTATTTTAGCTTCCTGAGCCTTTGAAGCAGAAAGAGCTAAACAATACAGGTTTGCACACCTCTTTTACCCAGAAATAATCATCTTCATTTTGTGCAGAGATTTGTAATTTTTTTTAAATAGCAAACTGCTCCAAACTGGATTTGGTTGTAAAACTTGAGCTTCACTGCTTCTTTCTTATTTTATTTATTTATCATAGTGTGAATATTAGAATCTGATTAATTTGCATCAGCAAACAAAAACTTTGTTATCCACAAGATTTGACTCCCCATTCGTTTTATTTGAAATTTTTTAACCTGCTGAAGTTCATTCTTTTCTTTATACAGTGAGATGCTGATATTCCAACAAGCTGTGCCAAGCAGTGATGCAATACCATTTCATCACCCACACTCTGCAAGCGGTTTCATCTCAGGCACGTTATATTGGGGAAGTGATTAGAAGCTAGGTGATTAGATGCTCATAATATGGGAGGGAAAATTGGAAGTGGTGTTATCTTATAACTTCTTAGAAACCAACAACCAAATAATATCACAAGAAGCCAAAGAAAGGATCTCTTGCAGATGTGTGTTGAATATTTCAGAGTTCAACTGGAGAATAGCATCGACTTTGCTTCCGGTTTCCACCTTTCTTTAACCTTCACAAAGTCTATCTCCAACTTTTCACTTCTTTTCCTCAACTGTTGTCTCCATTTCAAGGTATAGACTGCCATCAATGTTCACCCAAAACCCACTGAATACTACAGTTATTTTGATCACGTTTACTCACACCCTGTTCCCTGCAAAGACTCTATTCCATTCGCTCAGTTCCACATTAGTAAACATAATCCTGCCCACAAGCGTTTCTGATATGTCATCCTTTTTCCTCACCCATCCCCAATGCATTTCACATATTGCTGTTTTTACCCCATTTCCTCCCCGTAGAACTGTATCAGGATGTTTCTTTCCCTCACCTTCCACTCCATCAGCCTCCATATGCAATGGATCATCCTCAGCCAATTCGGCCATATGCAACATGCTTTCACCCCTAAGGACATCTTCCTCTTTCCTCACCTACCAGCATTCTGAAGGGACCAATCTTGCCAGAATATCTTTGGTCCATTCCTCAACCACTCACTGTGCCCCTTCCCCTTCCCATGGCTCCTTATCACGCAAACGCACAGATGCAACACTAGCCCTTTCAAACACTCCATTCAAATGGAGTAGCAATTTATTTGCACTCCTTTCAATGCAGTCTACTGTACTGAATACTCGCAGTGTGGTGTCCTCTACAATGGGGAGATCACATACAAGTTAGATGATCACCTTGAGAAATACCCCAGTTCAGTCTGCAGGTGTGACCACAAGCTTCCAGGAACCTGTTACTTTCATTCATTTCCTACCTTGCTCTAATTCAACCCTCTCTGTTCTTGGACTCCTGCAATGTCCCTAAAGTGAAGCTCAATTAAAATTCAAGGAAAAGTACCTTATCTTTCAACTGGGCACTTTACAGTCATCCAAATTCAATTTTCAGTTCAACAATTTCAGGTCATAGCCTCATTCTGTTTAGTTTACAATATTTTTTTCAGTCTTGCTTTTCTCTTTGCTTTCCTTTTTTTACTTTCAGAATCCAGATGTTCGTGATCCTGCTGTTCAGATCCGAACCGTATGTTTTATTTACTTATTTCAACCTCCTGGGCCTTTAAGCATAGACTCCTGTGCCATTTGATGTCTCCTGCCTTCCACACCATCGATGGTCTTCCCATTAATTTCCCCTGCTTTCCCCTGCTTCCCCTGCAGGTCACTGCAAGACAAAATATTATGTTTGCAGCCTGGCTTGACTCACTTTCATTTCTGAATGAAAATGTTGATTTTTCCTCCTTGATCAAAGCTCCAGTGAGCCTATCCTCCAGGTCATGGTCATAGGTGCAGTTCAGAGGTTCCATTTGAAGTCAAAACTCACTGACCATGATTCCAAAAATGGGATTTCTGTTCAACATTGGTCCTTCCATCAATATCACTACAAACTGGATGACTATTGCTTGATTTCATTGTTTGTGAGCATAAAATGGCTGGGACTTGTACTTCAAAGTAATTCATTCCATCTGAGGTGGTGACAGGTTGCAATATAAACACACGCTTTTCTTAGTCAGTTAGATGATTCAAGCGATAAAGACCACGTGGATATAAAGTTTTCATTGATACCAGCAAACAAAAGAAGTGCACCCCATATTTCATCTACCCTTGATACATTAATATAGAAAGACTTTTGAATTGATCAGCACAGGCATAAATCTAACAGAAGTCTTCATTCATGCCATCTGGTTCCAGTCTGTTCCTCTTTATTGTTGTAAATAAGCAATTTCTGTTTCATACAACACCTGCAAAAACAGTTTCTGCAAATGGCTACATTACCATAAAGGTTATGAGGGGAGACACTTATTCACTAATTATCACAAGGATTTCTCCCTATCATGCCTTATTGAGAAGTTTAACAATGCTGATCAGAGACAACAATTGCAAGTTAGCAACAAAAGACCATCAGAACAATTGATAGGTAAGAAATACCAATGTTGAAAATGTGTTGCTGGAAAAGCACAGCAGGTCAGGCAGCAACCAAGGAACTGGAGAATCGATGTTTTGGGCATAAGCCCTTCAATTCTCCTGTTCCTTGGATGCTGCCTGATCTGCTGCGCTTTTCCAGCAACACATTTTCAGTCTGATTTCCAGCATATGCAGTCCTCACTTTCTCCTTGAAGAAATACCAATGTGTCTGGTTGTTTTACAAAACTATAAGAAATAGGAATGGAGTAGGCCAGTCGATCCCTCAAGCCTACTCTGCCATTCAAAAAGATTTGATTTATTGTCACGTGTATTTATTCGTGAAATATGTTGTTTTGTGTCACCACTCTCTGGCGCCACCTTAAAACACAGAAAATAAAACCAAAACACAGAATGTAAAGCCAGAAGACTAAAACAATAAAATTCCTCGAATAGTCTATCTCAATAAAGTTAGGTGGTCTTTGAAACAGCTCTCATTTCTAGCTCAGTCATTGGTCTAGATCCGGGCTCCTTCCCTGGTGCCTTGAATCACTGCCTCAAGTCTCTCCAGGATTGTGGCTGATCCAACATCCCTCATGTCCACTTTCCTGTGCTTTCCCCAAAAGCCTTGATTCCCCAATTGATCAAGAATCCATCTACCACAACCCTAAATCTACACAAAGTTTCTGCCCCCCACAGCGCATTGTGGCAAGTAGTTCCAAAGACTCACAACCCCTCTGAGAGAAGAAATCCTCTGACTCCTACTGAGCCCTTTCAGATTTTACAGATTCTACAATAAATTGAGACATAATTTTTTAATAAAACAATGGCACTGTCATGCCTGCAGTCAGAATTCTTGGGAACAAGTCAATTTTGAAATACAAACCACAGGCATATGAAATGGAAGGGTGGCACATGGCTCAGTGGTTAGCACTGCTGCCTCACAGCACCAGGGTCCCAGGTTCGATTCCAGCCTTGGACGACTGTCTGTGTGGAGTTTGTACATTCTCCCCATGTCTGCATGGGTTTCCTCCGGTGCTCTGGTTTCCTCCCACAATCTAAAGATGTGCAGGTCAGGTGAATTGGCCATGTTAAATTGCCCATAGTGTTAGGTGCATTAGTCAGAGTGGAAATGAGTCTGGGTGGTTTACTCTTCGGAGGGTCAGTGTGGACTGGTTGGGCTGAAGGGCCTGTTTCCACACTGTAGGGAATCTAATCTAAAAAAAAAAGCATCATAGATATAAATATGAAGCATAGCACTGTGATAAAACATGTTAAAGCATTAGTAATCATTAAAAGCAAAATGCTGTGGATGTTGGAAATCTGAAAAAAACATAGAGAATGCTGGAGAAACTCAGCAGATCTGTAAGATCTGTGGAGAGAGAAATAGAGTTAATATTTTCAGTCTGCCATGACTCTTCATCAGTTCAAACTGTTTTTCTCTCCACAGATTCTGCCAGACCTGCTGAGTTTCACATTCTCTATGTTTGCTTCAGGAATATTGATAGCTATACTTGTCCAAATACTTTATTCTCCATGTTTCTGCTCCCAAGGAACTGTACGAAAATGATGTAATGTGTTGCGTGGGTGTCTCTGGTCAGCTGATATATCTGAACAATAGCATTTGTGACTGCAAAGTATCAGTAATTATTAATAAACATGAGGAGGTTGGTCAAAAACCAGTTTTGGAATGGCAAAATATCCTGAGAATATTTTCACACATTTTGTAAATGTCTTAGGAAAATATGGCAGAAGTGAGCTGCACAATGATTCAAATCATGTCAAAATTTCATCGGGATTGTGCATTGCTCCGTCAATATCTTAATGAAACCAAATATAACTGACTACCACAGCTCTGCACAAAGGTCATTGGAAAATCCCTAGCTTTACAGTCTCGGCTGAACTCACTCATTTGAAGATAAAAAAAATGCAGGAGCAGGAATGAAAATATTCTTCCTTGAGATTTTTTTGTTCTTTGCTAAAAGCCATTCAAATATTTCCTCGTCACTGTCTGTGAGATATACCCTATATTGAAGGACACATACCATTGGTGAAAATGAAACTGAGAGAAATTTCTTTAGGCCCTTTTAGAGCCCAAAAGGCTTATGGATATTATTGAAATAAATAATTAAGGGGACTGACTGAGCATTTAGAAAAAACATTGAGCTGATTAGTGTGACCCTACATGGATTTGTAAAGGTTAGGCCAAGCCGATCAAATCTAATTGAATCTTCTGAAGATGTCACTGACAGTAGAGAGTGGAATGTCTATGTATGAGGGTTGTACATCCAGCAAAATCCAATAGGGTTCCAAATTAAAGACTTAGTTAAAATTAAAGCACATGAAACTGATGGCAAATTATGGCCTCATGAGAAAGAGCATGGATGAAGAATAGGGATTGAATTGTCCTGCAGTTGTTTTGTGAGCTCCATGAAGGATTTGTACTAGGACCTCAACTATTCACAAGGGTGCCTTAATGCCTTAGATAACACAGTAGAGAGCCATATATTCAGGTTTCCAAGTAACACTATGATTGTTGACAGGAAGTGGTATAGATGAGAGCATAAATGTATAGTAGCTGATACATTTAGTGAGTAGACAAAATTGTGAAGACTGGATTTCAAGTCAGGTTCTGCATTGTTAGGCCAAATGAATCTCTGTGAATAACGTTCATGTGCTGAAAAGCTAGGAATCCTGTGTATTGTATATCATTACACTGATTCTGAATCAGACTGGAAGTGTATCTGTAAGATAGTTAGGTGACATTGTGACATATGACGTTACGTTATAAAGTAACCACCTGTCCTTTAGCAGATATTATGGTTCCAGTAGCTATTGCTGTAGTTTCAGTAACTGTAACAAGCAGAGAATGCAGATTATGGAATGTCCCTGCTCCCTGTAGTAGTGTAGGACACAGAGGCCAATATCCCGTCACCAAGTAAGCTTTTATTTACACATGGAGAATCCTTGACACTGATCGAGCTCCCTCAGAGCCAGCACTCTGAGTGAACAGGGTGGCTGGCACTCCTTCTCTTATCTGTCAGCCAAGGGTCCATGATTAGGGACCTGGTTAACATATTCTATAAGGCCCACTTGGCTGACCTTGGTACAAATACTGCAGATGCTACAAATCTGAAATAAAATAGAAAATGCATGAGAATCCAAGCATATCTGGCAGCACTTGTGGTAAGAGAAACAGAGTTAACATTTCAAATCCAAAGACTCTTCATGGAATTGATGGGGGCTAGAAAATAAAGATATAATGAGTTTTCCAGCAACAACACAGCTTGCAGGACTCAGACAGACAGTATGGCTGGAGCTCATAGATAGAAACCCTTTGTAGAAATCATCAAACAGACACACTCAGACAATCGTTGGGAAAATTCAGCCTCTGCTTTTGTTACAAAGTTAAAGGAAAGTGTCAAATCAACATGAGACAGTTCATCAGTTCAATCTACTTATTACATAGCTTGATCCTACCAAAATGGAAGACTTAGACTATTGCCAACAAGGTGAAGATGACTTTCAAAAGTGACTCCACTTCCTTCAACTTTTTATCTCCACATGTTCCAAATTTGCAAGCAAAGTTTTTGAAATCTTTCCTGCTAAGACACACCATATAAATGGTCAGTGTACTATTTTAGCATTGAAATGTGCTTTATCATCCAGCAGGTGTGAATTTCAAGATTAAGATCCCTTCAAGCTTACCATATTGAAAGCAGATGCATCCCAGAAAGGTCTCAGAGCATGGCTATTCCAGGATGATCAGTCTACTGCATTTCTTCTGAATCCTTACCTCAGGTCAGGCGAGATAATCCAACACTGAAAGAGAAATTCTTTCTCTAGTTTTTGGAATACAACAGATTCATTTGGTGGCAAATATTTCTTTATTCATCATGATCACATACTGTTGGAAATGACCTGTGGAAAGCCACTCACAAAATGTAATTCCTAGACTCTAATGAAGATCCAAGGGTATGATTTAGAAGGTACAATACAAACCAAGTGCCAAAGTAACCATTTCCAATGCCCTTAGCTGACTTCCAAGTCCCACTAAAAAACAGATGTTCTGTCAGATGTATAAGTGGAAATCATTGAATCTGAGTTAGAAGATCATTTCACTTTCAATCTCATACATTTTGGTCAGAGCCAAATAAAGCAGACTCAGCAAACACTTTCGATAGTGACCAGCTACAAAAGCTCAAACAATCATCATCATCGAATGGTCTGAATGCAATCAATATGTCCTTGACAAATGCATTATGAGATAAACTAGGACTCTTCATGATTGTAATTTTTAAAGCAGACAAGTGATAATTCCTTAAGCATTACATTGAGACATCCAAAACCATATATCTATAGATACCCGAGGACAGAAAAAAGAAGCGAGGTTGGTGTGTGAAATTTTTTTAAAAACTTCATTCATGGAAATGGGCATCATTTGCTGGGCCAGAAATGACTGCTCATCCCAAATCACCCCTTGGACCGAGTGGCTTGCTCGGACCATTTCAAAGTGCAGTTAAGACTCAAGCACATTTCTGTTGGTTGGAGTTTGCTCTGGGTTGGAGTCACATGTAGGCCAGACCAGATAAAGGGGATGGATGTCTTTCGTGAATGGACATAAGTGAACCAGATGGGTTTTACGACAATCAGCAGTGTCATCATTTGGCTAGCTTTTAATTCCATACTTTACTTTATTGAGCTCAAAATTCACTATCTGCATGGTGGAACTTTTGTGGTGTTATTGGTTGGATGGTGGTGGGACTATGTATTGGACCAGCACCAACAAATACATTGATGAACTAATTGAATGATCTGACACATTTAAATTCCATCAACCTCAATAATCAAAGAACCTTTTCTTCCAGATACGACTCCATCTGAGCCATGATGCAAGCTTGCCTGTGAGCTTTTCCACAGCCAAGAAGACAATTATAAATATTTTTAACCAACCTGTTCAGGTATACCTCCTAGGCAGATGGGGCATGACCTTCCAGCCCAGAGGCAGAGATTCTACCACTGTGCCAGGAGACAAACTATTGCTTTATACTTATGATAATTGACCTGTTCAGACACATCTCTGGAGTAGGATGAGACTTGAACACTACTACTGTGCCACAAGACTCTAAGGAATTAATTGGATATTGGTCGCTGGCGACCAAATTCCCATTTAAGCAATACAATGGTGGTTGACACATTGACATCCATATTCAGTATGAGTGGTGTTCCCAGACAAATTATCTCTGATACCAGTCCCTAATACCTTAGCCACCAAATGTTGAGGAAATGGGTGCCCAGTATACCCTCTTCTTCTCAATATCTCCACTCCCATGGTCTCATAAAATGCACTGTCTATGCTGTAAACATTATAAGGGTCAAGGGTGAAGCCAATTACCGTGATTTTCAGATAAATATGTTAAATCTATGTGCTACTCTTCAAGTCAGCTGCTTACCCTCACCACCAGATCTCGTGTTTGGAAGATAGATCCAAACAGTTCTTACCTCCCACACTCTCATCATCCAACCACTTGTCCAATTTTCTCCCTCCTTTCTAAAAATGCTTTGTGCACAGAGCATTTTTAGAAAGGAAGGAGAAAAATGTACATGTGTGTGATCACACGAGTCATGGAAAATTAATACATTGTTGTGTTCAGTCTAGACCATGTGCATTAGAACAACTCCTCAGATACTGAAGCAGTCCATGTTCAAATGCAACAAGATCTGGACAATATCCAGGCCAGGGCTAACAAGTAATGAGTAACATTCACACCACACAAATGCTAGACAATGATCATCTCTGATTAGAGACAATCTAACCATTGCCCCTTGACATTCAGTGGTGTTTCTATCACTGAATCCATCACTATTAATATCCTGGGGGTTACCATTGACCATGGTGGCTCAGCAGTTAGCAGTGCTGCCTCACAACGCCAGGAATCCAGGTTCGATTTCCGCCTCGGGCAACTGTCTGTGTGGAGTTTGCACATTCTCCTGGTGTCTATGCAGGTTACCTCCGGGTGCTCCGGTTTCCTCACACACTCCAAAAGATGTGCAGGTCAGGTGAATTGGCCATGCTAAGTTGCCCATAGTGTTAGGTGCATTAGTCGGGGAAAGTATAAGTTAGGGGAATGGGTCTGGTTGGGTTATTCTTTGGGGGGTCAGTGTGGACTTGTGCTGAAGGGCCTGTTTCCATATTGTAGGGATTCTAATCTTAAAAAAAAGAAACTCAACTGGACTTGCCACATAAATACATAAGTCCTGAACATTGGTTACACCTGAAACATTGACTTCTCCACCTCCCTATGCTGCCTGGTTTACTGCGTTCTCCCAGCCTCCTGCTTGTCTGGACCTTTAAGTTCACGAATATGTCAACTGATAGCAGTGGTGAAAGGTACAGTCGGCTTTCCCCAGTAGTTCAGCACAATGAAGGATGGAAGTACAGCTCTGCATTTCTGAAAGATCCCTGATCGGAATCTTCTCTCAGTTTTGGAGAACACTTTCAGAAGATTTGATAAAAGGAGTGGAGTGGCAATCTTTGCAAGATTTCCAACCCTTTGAAAACCCAGCCCACCATTGTTTAATGCATCCTTGTATATGATTACTGAAAAAGGTTTGCCATTCTTTAAAGGGAAAGGAGAGATGTTGTATCATTGTACAGCTTCCCAAGCAGCCAGGCTCTGCACCTTTAAGACAGTTCGATGACATCCAGACATATGATGGTGCAGTATAAAGTATCTGAGCCACTTTAATAAATAGTTGCACTACTTAGAGTCATGTAGCATGGAAACAGACACTTTGGTCCAACTAGCAGGAAAATCGACATTTCGGGCAAAAGCCCTTCATCAGGAATGAGGCGGGGAGCCTTGGGGGTGGAGAGATAAATGGGAGGAACTGGAGCTGGGGAAAAAGGTAGTTAAAGGTGCATTAGGTGGATGGAGGTGGGGGTAAAGGTGGTAGGTCGGAGAGGAGGGTACAGCAGATAGGTGGGAAGGAAGATTGACAGGTGGGACAGGTCATGAGGACAGTGGGACAGGTACTGAGCTGGAAGGTTGGAACTGGGGTACAGTGAGGGGAGGGGAAATGAGGAAACTGGTGAAGTCCACATTGATAGCATGGGGTTGAAGGGACCCGAAGCGGAAGATGAGGCATTCTTCCTCCAGGCGTCGGATGGTGAGGGAGCGGCAGTGGAGGAGGCCCATGACCTGCATGTCCTCGGCAGAGTGGGAGGGGGAGTTGAAATGTTTGGCCATAGGTTGGTGGGGTTGATTGATGTGGGTGTCCCGGAGAAGTTCTCTGAAGCACTCCGTGAGAAGGTGTCCAGTCCTCCTAATATAAAGGAGACTGCATCGGGAGCAATGGATACAATAAATGACATGTAGGTCCTAGGCATCCTCCATCGCCACTCCCTTACTACCCGATGCCTGGACGAAGAACGCCTCATCTTCCACCTTGGGTCCCTTCAACCCCATGGCATCAGTGTGGACTTCACCAGTTTCCTCATTTCTCCTTCCCCCATCTTACCCCAGTTCCAACCTTCTAGCTCAGCACTTCCATCATGACTTGTCCTACCTGTCCATCTTCCTACCCATCTATCCGCTCCATCCTCCTTTCCGACCTATCAGCTTTACCCCCACTTCCATCCACTTCCATCCACTTATTGCACTTTCAACTACCTTTTCCCCAGCGCCAATCCCCTTTCATTTATCTCTCCACCTCTGAGGCTTCCAGGCTCATTCCTGATGAAGGGCTTTTGCCTGAAACATCGATTTTCCTGCTCTTCTGATGCTGCCTGACCTGCTGTGCTTTTCCAGCACCACTCTCATCTTGACACTAATCGCCAACATCTAATCCCAAGACTGAAGACAGAAACTACCAGCAATGTCCATCCACTGGCTAGACATGTTTTGAAGACCTCACAGGCAAATTTGTCTGTCCACAGTCTGAATTTCAAATCAAGAACCCACATTATTGCTTTACCAATCCTTACAGTGCGATTGGTGCACTTGGGAGAAATAGAAGAACAAAACAGGCTCTTTAAACACTGTCTCAGAAGTGAATTGGAGTGTCAGCTTTGATTTTTGTACTCAAACCCTGGATTAGGAGGATTAGGATTTGAACCCAGATTTCTGTGACTCTGAGGCAGGAATGTCACCAGATGAGCCATGGCCAATAAAGGGATCAAAGCTGAACCAAGTCATTCAGGAGACAATCTGGGAAACATTTCTTCACAAAAAGGCTTGATGAAGTATCGAACAATTGATAACACCTCAAAATAAAATTTGAGGTTAGTCGGCTTTTATTAGACCAAGTCATTAAGGGATCTGGATCCAAGGCAGTTAAATTGAGTTAGATTAGATTAGATTAGATTACTTACAGTGTGGAAACAGGCCCTTCGGCCCAACAAGTCCACACCGCCCCGCCAAAGCGTACCCACCCATACCCCTACATCTACATCTACATCGACCCCTTACCTAACACTACGGGCAATTTAGCATGGCCAATTCACCTGACCTGCACATCTTTGGACTGTGGGAGGAAACCGGAGCAAACCCACGCAGACACGGGGAGAACGCGCAAACTCCACACAGTCAGTCGCCTGAGGCGGGAATTGAACCCGGGTCTCCAGCGCTGTGAGGCAGCAGTGCTAACCACTGTGCCACCGTGCCGCCCAAACACGGTTAAGAAACAGTCACGATCTAACTGAATGGTGGAGTAACTTGAGATGCTGAATGGCCCACTAATGTTCATTAGAATCCTAATCAGAACACCCTTATAAAACATGTGACCACTTTTGTTTCACTAAGAGTTCACAAGGCAATATAAATAGACCAACATTCACCATGTTCTGCACAAAAAAACCTTGATAAACACAAGTAAAGCAAAAAATGTTTCTTGAAATGACACATTGATTAATATGTTGATGCAGATGTTTCCATATCTGTAGGGATTATGCTTAGCAAGTTCCTACTGGTGACGTAGATATGCAATGTCTGAAAGTTACAGTGAACCATGTTATTATACGCATGCTTCCGACCCCGTGCTACATTACCAGTGGGAGATGTGTTCGCAAGAAATACATTGAAGGAAATTCTGAGCACACAGATTGTGACCTTCACGTCAGTAAAGGCTATGTTCAAGGTGCTCCTAACAAGCTTCTTTCCTCACTGGAACATGCACAAGTGTGGAATCAGCCATCTTATGAACTTGTGAAGAGACAAGAGTACAAAAACAATGATGTTATATTGAATCACTATAGGTCACCAATATTAAGACTAGATCCCCGTCAATATTCCCTAAATTATCACAGTTCCAGACAAGATACCCCAAATTTACCAGCTCCTAGGTGAAGAAGGATGAATTGGCTCCCTTTTTCTGTCACCCATCCCTCAGTTGTTCACGGCAAAGTTAATTAACAAATGATTCCCTCTGTAGTGAATGCCCTTCTTCCAAACCAACTTAGTTTATGCTTTAAAAGGAGCTAATTTAATCAGGCTTTCTTGAGTTATTTTATGGAGTGAGTTTATTAATTATTAAATGTGAGAAGAAATAGTAATGCAGCATCCATTCACACCGATTAAAAATGAGAAGTGAGTCCAAAACAAAGGTACAAGTTAAAGAATTACAGATCAGCTTCTAAGGGTCATTTGAAGAGTAGTGAGATAGTGATGGTTGAATAGTTGGTTTCTGAACGCTGGTTTTGCAGGTAAATTGAAATCTTTTTCTCTTGTTTCCTTTTGACAGTGGTTGACAACAGCTCTCAGAGCGAGAGTGTCCTTCTGTTATCCTATTTTCTTTTGATTGGCTTGCTGGCCAGCTGGCTTATCATTCAGAACAAGAGTCTCATAGAACCATAGAGTCATACAGCATGGAAACAGACCCTTCAGTCCAACTCATCCATATTTCCCAAACTAAACCAGTCCCATTTTTATGCATTTGGCCTATATCCCTCTGAACCTTTCCTATTCATGTACTTATCCAAATGTCTTTTAAATGTTGTATATCCACCACTTCTTCTGACAGTCATTCCATATACAGATCCTCTGTGTAAAAGTTTACCAGTCATTTCCCTTCTAAATCCTTCTCCTCTCACCTTATAATTATGCCCGCTAGTTTTGAACTATCAGAAAAAGTTCTTTGCTTCACCTTATCTATGCCCTTCATGATTTTATAAACCTTTGTAAGGTCACCCCTCAACCTCCTATGCTCCAGGGACAGAAGTCCCAGCCTATCCAGCTTCTCTTTATAACTCAAACCCTCCACTAGCATCATCTGAACCCTCTCCAATTTAATGACATCATTCCTATAGCTGAACTGTACTCAGTACTCTAATAGTGGCCTCGCTAATGTCCTATACAACCTAAGCATGACATCCCAACTTCTATACTCAATGGCCTGAGCAATGAAGACAAGCATACTAAACACTCTCTTAGCAATCCTGTCTACCTGTGACATAACTTTCAAAGAACTATGTACCTGAACTTCTCGGTCTCTGTTCAACAACACTAACCAGGACCCTACCATTAACTGTGTAAGTCCTGCCCTTGTTTGTTTTATCAAAATGGAATATCTCACATTTGTCCAAATTAAACTCCATCTGCCACTCCTCAGCCCATTGGCCCAATTGTAATCTAGATAAACTTCTTCACAGTCCTTTATCTACAACTCAAGAGTGACTTTTGGGCAGTTCTTTGACTATATTCTTCAGAGCACATGAATTCTGGAACACAGGCTAATACACCTAATATACCATCTTCCACTAAAAAACACAGGCCAGGGTTGAACTAGCTTTTAACCCATGTTCCTGTGTTTTCTTGAAAGAGGATAATTCAAAATATCTTTATCACCTAGACTTCTGTATTTTCTCCCATCACGTTCATAATGTGATATAACTACTAGGAGATTACAATACATTCTGTCATGATTTCTCCCCTTTTAAGTCCATTCCTTTGAAGCTTCATTGGCAGTTTCTCAGGTTGATGTTCCTGTCTCTCTCCCTCTTTCCAGAGAGTCGCTGTGTTGCAGCTGCAGTTATTTTAGCTGTTGCAGTTTACTTTTGAAAAACACAGACTTAAATTAAAAATTCAACACGTCCATAGACGACCAAGATGTTGATGATCTGTGATCTGGGAATGTTCAGGCCTTGGCTGAAGTATCATGTCCAATTCCAGATATCATACTTTAGGAAAGGCGTTGAGGATTTGTAGAGGATTCAAAAAATGATTAATAAATTGGCATTGGAATGAAGGACTTCAATTAACTGGGAAGACTGGAGATGCTGGGATTGTTCTCTTTGAGTACAAAGGCTCAGTGTTTAACGCTCAAGATCACTGAAGGCGTTTAGTGGAATAAATACAGAAAAATTATTTCCAGTGGTAGGAGGGTTAATAACCAAGGGCACACATTAACAGTAATTGGGAGAAGACCCAGAAGCAAGATTAGAAGGATTTTCTTTTTTACATAGTGTGAGGTCTTATGCTTCAGAGTGAATTGCCAGAATGGGTGGTGGAAATAGATTCATTTGGAACTTTCATAAGCGATTGGCATAAATACTTGATGGGAAGGAATTTGCAGTGCTATGGATAAGGAGCAGGAGAGTGGGACTAAATAATTTGCTGTTTTAATACAAATGACCAAATTGTCTCTTTCTGTGTAATACAGTTCTGTAATTTTAAATCATGTTACTCTACCATTTGAACCATTTAAAACAGACCAGTTCAATCCTCTGTTATAATAATGCAGAGTGCTACTTGATATGAAGATGTCAAGTATACAGTATTGCATATACAGTACACAAAAGACCTTCAGGAAAGTGAAGGGTGAACTGTATCTGCGCAGTGTGGAATTCTTCTCTGTGGGAATTCACACTGGAGGTCAGCGTGTCACAGAAAATGCCCAAATTCCCAACAAGCAATTCAAGGGGACAGAAACCGCTACGGGGCACAAAAACCCAATATGTGCTTCTGGTGGGTACAGCTCCACTGTGGGAGCACAACAATGGGAAATGTAATCTTTGATTGTCATTGCATGTGGTCTCATTTTCCATTCCATTATCTTCAAAAGGACAAAAGAACTATTTACTGGAACTCAGAGAGTTTTGCATTAAGCACTTGTAACGAGTCAGTTAGCTCCAGCAGCCACTTGAAAAAAACATTGCAAATCCATGTGGTCGAATACATAATGTGCTAAACCTCTGATGACACAAGAATTATACATCTAACTTCCTTTTAATTTCTGGTCACTGGGGGTACAATGGTGCTTTGTATAAATGCAGTACAAACTGGAGGAGGGGAGAGTGATCACTCTTGTGGTTTGTGGTCGCGCGTGTGACTGTTAGTCAGCAGAGCTCATTTACGTGAACAAAGCTTTGTGTGTCACTCTGTTCCCTTTCGATGCAGACATTTGAGAGTTGTTCATTTATGACCCTTATCACTCAACCCATCTCTCTTTCAGCTCAATCTGCAATCTAATAACTGTTCTTTGGTGGGGAAAATGGGCAAACAAGCTGGGGTCCTGACAAGTATTGTCCTTATTGTAGCCTGCAGTCATTTTGGTTTTCTCCACTTGCACCACAAGCATCATTTCATCATCCTCCTTTCCCCTCTCAGTGTGAGAGTGGTCTCTGCTCACTGCCTCCCCCATCAGGATAAAGAATGCAAGCTCATACATTACATGAGAAATGTGAGAGAAAAAATTAATCCACTGCTATCATATAATGTCACCAATTCTATTGTATTCCCTGCGTATATACAACCATATCCAATTAAATATTGCCTGATGTGATTTGTCAGTGGTATCCTATGAAGGAATCAATTTTATTCTGCCACTTTCTACTTCTATTCTACCCACTTACTTGCCAATAAGTGACAATTAGCATATAACTGAGCAGTCAATTAAACCCATCCATAAAAATCATGCTACAGCAATCACTAAATATCTCAGTAGGTGAACAATTGGTAAAAAGTAAGTTTTCAAAGGAGCACATAGGTTTAAGTGAGAAATATGATCTCGAGAAACCCACTTTATCAATGTTGGGAAGTGTGAGTGACTGATGGAATGTCCAATCCAGCTCAGAAAGCAGCACAGTACTGTAGAGAGGGCCCAATCAATGTGGGTGGCAATTGTGCCACGGTCAACACAACTTGCTATACTTCAAAGGACAAGATGTGGAATTTAATGAAAAAGTACTAAGGTGTGTAGTGAGGGTCACAATATCAATTACTTTATTAATTTATGTGAGTGTGATTCTCAATTATTTTACACTGGTCAAAAAATAAACTCTCTAAGACATTTGCAGATATTATCTGTGTTTGTCAGAACAGTTTCAAATAAGTGTATCATTAACCTTGGGGAACAGACTAAGTGGATGATGTAACAACAAACTGATCACAGTACTATCCTCAGCATGTCTACTGATGGAACTATATAGAAAACATTGATTCTTGTCTGGACTGACTGAGAGGCAACCATCCATTTTACTTGACCGTAAGTTTGTTATCGTTCATTAAGCAAACATGCCTGCAATTTTAATTCCAATATGCCATCATCTGGATGAGACATTGGACAAAGGTTTTGCCTAACCACACAATTAGCTTTAAAACATGTGAAGACTTACATGGTAGGATAGAGCTTGAGCATTGGTGAGAAAGGAGACATGTTGTTGAAGCTTTTCGTTTTGGCCTCATCAGGATATACACAAGACTGTCAAATTTGAAAGTGAGAATTAACTATAGTGCATGAGAAAAGGGTGCTGATTAGTTGGCATGCCAGTGCTGATTGAAGAAAGGCTTTTACATGCAAGGATGTGTCCTTTGCCAGAGAAGGAACATGTCCAGGGCATTGTGCTTTATTTGAATTAGACAAAAAATGGCAGACAAAGCCCCCTGGTGCATCCTCCATGGTAACACCTTGAACAATCAGAGACAACTGGCCAACAAATCAAGATCATTTTCTACTGAAGTATGATATGTTGCTCCACTTGATATTTGGCATTCTTGCATTTGTATTGATGAACACAAGCCAAATAACTGACAGAACATAGAACAGTACAACAAAGGAACAGGCTCTTTGGCTCACAATGTTGTGTTGAACATGATGCCAAATTGAACTAATCCCTTCTGCCTGCCCTTGGTCCATATCCCTGTATTCCTTGCTTATTCATGTGCTTATCTAAAAGTCTCTTGAATGCCCCTACCGTATCTGCCTCCACCATCACCACTGGCAGTGTGATCCAGATACCACCACTCTCTATGTAAAAAATACATCCCTCTCATCTCCCTAGAACTTTCCCCTTATGACCTTAAATGCATGCCCTCTAGTATTGAATATTTCAACTCTGGGAAAAGGATTCTGACCATCAACGCTATTTATGCTTCTCATAATTTTATAAACTTCTATCAGGTCTCCCCTCAGCCTCCACCGCCACAGAGAAAACAGTCCTGGTTTGTCCAGCCTCTCTTTTTAGCTCATACCCTCTAATCCAGGCACTATCCTGGTAAACCTCTTTTGTACCCTTTCCAAAGCATCAACATCCTTGCTGTAATGCGGTGAGCAGAATTGAACATTATAGTCTAAGTGCAGCTTAAGCAAACTTATGTTAAGCTACAACATAACTTCCTGACTCTTGTACTTAATTCCTAGACCAATAAAGGCAAGCATGCCATATTCCTTTTTTACCACCCTATCTACTCGTGTGGCTACTTTCAGGAAGTTAGGACCCCAAGATTCCTCTGTACATCAATGCTGTTCAGGGTCCTGCCATTAACTATATACTCTTCCTTAAGATTTGCTTCCTTAAAATGCAACACCTCACCTTAAACCCTGTCTGCCATTTTTCTACCCCAATTTTCAATTGTTCTATATTCCACTGTATCCTTTGACAATCTTCCACATTATCCATTACTCCCCCATTCTTTGTGTCATCTGCAAACTTACTAACTCACCCATTTACATTTTCATTCAAGTCATTTATATAAATCACAAACAGCAGGTGTCCCAGTACGGATCCTTGCAGAACACCACTAGTCACAGATCTCCAGAAAGAAAGACACCCTTTCACCACAAGCCTGGCCCTTCTATGGGCAAGCCAATTCTGAATCCAAATGGCAATGTCATTGTGGATGCCACGCATCTAATTTTCTGGATGAGCCTACCATGAGGGATCTTGCTGAAAGCCTTACTTTAATCCATATAAACAACATCCACTGCTCTACCCTCATCGATCACCCTTGTCACCTCCTTGAAAAATATCAATCAAGTTAGGAAGATATGATCTGCTCTGCACAAAGCCATGCTGACCTTTCCTAATTAGGTAAGGCTTTTCCAAATGTGTGTAAATCCTATCCCTAAGAATCCTCTTCAACGGCTTCCCAACCACCAATGTGAGACTCACTGGTCTGTACTTTCCTGGAGTTTTCCTATTTACCTTCTTGAACAGAGGGACAACATTAGCCACTCACCAGTACTCAGCATGAGAGCATGTATCCTTTTTTTGTAATTTCTCAAAAGTCAATTTTTGTCATGCAAAAATATGCAAAAACAGAAATTCTGATGACAGTCATTTGAAACTCATAGCGCAAATGTAAAACTGACATTATTGGCTCCGTTCAATTCAGCATCAATTTCAAACATTTCCAAAGCTTGGCAGTTACATGACCAATTCTTTGTATTAGCATCTACCAATGTCAGATTCCTTTAGATGAGGCTACATTTAGCTTGAGCAATGTTCAATCACTGACCACGATGAGTAGGGTATGAAGAAGAACAAGATTTGCTCCAGCAAACATGTCTAATTTCTGCCATCAGACCCATCTGGCTGTGAAAGGGCCATGAAAATGGAAGAATGAGATTCTGGTTTCATTGTAAAAGATATAAGCAAATAAGTGGCATCAGAATTATGACTGATTATGGTTAGATCAGAGAACTGAGTTCTGTTTCAGAACAATAGTGGAGGTATGGAATGGGTACAGTGAAAATTCACTGCAGTTGTACCATGACTGAGCGTTATTGTTATGCTGAAAGACTTAATCATATCTACATGCAAAGGAAGCCATGATAATATGAGAAACATCATTGTCACGTCAGCAATTGTTCCTGTCACAGATGTTTTTGTTTTGATCATTCTTTCAACCAAAAATTAAATGTTGCAACAAGATGAAATCAAATTTGGAACAGTTCATTGTAAAATAGTTTTTAGATTGTTTCCAGCTATTTTGAGAGCTTGCATCACCCTAAAACTCCCAAAAATAATGTTACCCCTTTAAACTATAGTACAGATATTTTGCAATTGCTTTGTGCAAAGATTTGCACAGGTTTCTGATTAGCATTGTTACAAGTGCTCAGTAAAATGATGGAAGTATAGAAGTGGAGTTAATAAGAGGGAATAAACTTTCAACTAACCAAAAAAATCAATTCAAAACTATAACTTTTTTCCAGTCATGCTTTAGTTTCCGATCAGTAACTGTAACAATGGCTGGAGCTAAATGTGACAAGCTTCATTTTGGAATAATAGTCAATCAGATATAGAAATGCATCAAATTAAAGCATGAACAAAGAATGGTAGAAGCATTGGAAGTGTTTAATGATGTACTGACAGAGAATGATCCTGGGCTGCGTGTAACCCAACAACACCATCCGTTTAAAAGCATGCATATGTTCAGCTTTGTGAAAGGAAGCTTGGTCTGATTCACTGTCATTCTTCACTCATACTTAACTTCATTCATTAATAATGTTCATTTCTACCTTTGCAAAATGTTAAACTTACCTCTTTGATCAACTTTTTATCAGCTCTCTTAATACCTCTTCCTGTATCATAATTTATTTATGACTACATTTCTTGTGATGAGCATGCTTTGTGAATCCACATTAGCAGTAATAACACAAAAATGCTAAATTTGTGAAACTAATCATGTTTGAGGAGACTACATCACATATATATATACAATTCTATTCATTGATGAAAAGCTTTGTCAGGCAGAATCTGGCTGATTTCGCTGCTCGTTGGATGCTGCCTGAACTGCTGTGCTCTTCCAGCACCACTAATCCAGTATTTGATTTTCAGCATCTGCAGTCATTGTTTTTACCTGGTACAATCTGTGTCAGGATGAAATCAACCTCGGTAATTATGGTTCCAGAACTCAGTTCTACAATCGTGTCATTTGTTTCCTGCCCAGTTGGATGGACATCTTGTGGTTTCTGCACCTGAATCCCTAGATACAATATGAGCAGAGCCTTCTTCCAAAACAAAGATATTTAAGCGTGTAGGAAGTCTGAAACCAAACAAATAAAAAAACTACCATTCCAAGGAATTTTACTCTCCTTCAGTTCAGAATCAGGCCAACGCAGGGCAAGTTTCATTTGTTATTGTGGTAAACATACACACAAAATACCAGGAAAGAAAATATGAAGAGACAAATTTAATCTAATTCTTGCATTACAGATAGCACACTCAGTCAGGTTACAAACATCCTCCTGGAAATGGATGTGAGCCAGTATGCAGAAACAGTGCGAACGCTCTAAATCTTGCCATTTATCACACAGATTGTCAGACCCCCAGCACTCTGACTATTGATAGATTGAAGCCTATGGTCTCCCTAATCAATAAGATCCCATTTAAGAGGATAAGAGTGCTGTACGCTCTTCGCCTGTCTCCTGTATGCTGTCATATTCTCCTTTACAAATTGCTCCTTTCCCTCTGCAGGAAGATTCATCGGTGAATTCAAGAGTGATAGATTTTCAATATGCAACTTCTGAAAGACCAAAGACCGAACAGAGATGAAGAAGTGGGATGGGTGGAAGGAAGGGAAGCTTGAATGGAGTGAGAATAATGAAGAATGATTAAGGAAAAAGCAGAGAGAAAAAGGAAAAATAGACAATAACATTTCAAATGTATGACAATGATCAGCAGGTAAAAGAATATGGGAGCTGCAGAGAGAAAAACCTCATTTATTTATCAACTTTCTCAATTTCTGGATACCCCGTTCTGCCTCACAAACTGATGATGAACTTTTGAATTGTCAGTAATTGACAGGAGAAACAATTGTCAAAAATATGCACAGCAAGATCTCACAAATAGCAACATGATAAAGAGCAGATCATCTGTTCCATCAATGTTAGCTGAAGGATAGATGTTCAGCAGAACACTGAGAAGAGCCTCTGTGCTGCCCTTTGCCTAGTGCTATAGGATCATTTTCATCAATATAAATGGTAAAATCTACTTTTGAACCACAGAGCTGCTCTCTCATTAGAGAGAGATGACCAGTGGTTGCGTAACATCACATCTGAGATGAGGGAAGAGGTTGAGAAAGAAAGTCCTTCATGGAAGTCTCAGCTGGTGCACAAATCGAATCCATGCTATCAACATCACTGTACACTGCAAAGCAGCTGCCCAGCCAACTGAACTAATTAACCCCCAACTCATTGCTATAAGAGAGAGCATTGAGGGCCTGTTTCATCTGAAAGATGCCCTCTCTGACAGTACAGTCGTACTGACAGGAATAAAAATAATAAAAATCAGAGGAAAACCAGGTGGAAGTCCAAACATCCTTTTCCAAAGACTAGCTTTGTAATATGAACAGGCACAAATTTAGAAACTGAAGTTATGCAACATTTGATTTAACATCCATTAGTTGTAGTGGTGGAACAGAAAGGGCTGTTAGCCGACAATTAGCCTGTGTTCCCTACAAATGTTTTTTTCTCCTGGTGGGAAGCTGATGCCAGACTTTTGGCAGGTGCTCTTCCAGTGTCCTGCCCTGTTATTCCATTTCCATTAACTATCATTAAGTAGATGTATAATATCCCAGAAATCAACTCATAAATCATTTCAAGGTCTCAGATTACATTTTGCCTTTGGAAAACACATTTAGCCAAACAGCCGATCGCCATGTTTTATCAGCCAAGTTACAATATCATGGAACACCCATGCCAGCTCTGTGTATTCATTAAGATAGCCCCAGTTTTTCTAGGGCATGACTGAAATGTCTTTTAGAGGCAATTGCAATAGTTAGAAAACTGAGCAGGGCATTGGTCTCAAAATACACCTGATTTTCTGCCTGGTAACTCTGGGTCAAGATGTCTCCTTGCTATATGAAGAATGTTGTGAAACTTGAAAGGGTTCAGAAAAGATTTACAAGCATATTGCCAGGGTTGGAGGGTTTGAGCTATAGGGAGAGGCTAATTGACTGGGGTTATCTTCTCTGAAGTGTAGGAGACTGAGGGGTTATTTTATACAGGATCGTAAAATCATGAGGGGCATGGATAGGGTGAATAGTGAAAGTCTTTTCCTGGGGGTGGGAGGAGTCCCAAACTAGGGTTTAAGGTGTTTGAGGAAAGATTTAAAAGGGACCTAAGGGCAACATTTTCATGCAGTGGGTGGGGTTATGTGTATGCAATGAGCTTCGAGAGGAAGTGGTGGAAGCTAGTCTAATTACAACATTTAGAAGGCATCTGGATGAATAAATGAATAGGAAGGGTTTAGAGGAATATGGGCCAAATGCTGGTAAATGGGTCTCGATTTATGTAGGATATCTAGATGGCAAGGATGAGTTGGACTGAAGGTCCTGTTTCCGTGCTGTACATCTCTATAACCCTATGACTCTAAGTGACCTGCATCTTAATCTATCAATTCATGTAAAAATGCTAACGGGTGAATCTCACACATATTTCTCACCTGGATATACTGTACAACCTTTTTTAGGCCACTCTTAGGATATTATGAATGGTTCTGTGCCAGAATTATCAAATGTTTGGGAGGGATAAGAACCTGAAGCAGGTGAACTATGCAAATCTCAGTCCCATAGGTCATAATGGAATCCTGATGTTTCCAAAATAGATTTGGACTTTCAAAGGGTTGGTGGAAGGGGGCAGAAGGAAACATGCTTGCAGTTAGCTAACAGTCCGTTAAGTGCATTAGGGAGCTTATGTGTTTGAGTTACAAATTCTGCATTTTTTTTCTGGAAGACTGAAATAATTTTGAGCTGGGAATTTTCTCTGTGGTTGTTCTGAGTTAAAATTTGAAGTGCCAACCCAGATGCAGCACTAAACCTTTTCATTCTTGCCCACATTCACACCTGCAGTCTCTCCTTGGGGCTGCTAGTCCTGCAAACTCGCCCCCATTTCCTTGTTCAGCCCATTTATCTTCCGAGACAACAAACACAGAGGCAGCCTGCCAATTGTCCACCTATCAGACAATCTTTCCAGTCGGTGCCCTGATTGCAGTTGGGATCCAATAAAATAGTTCTGATACCTAAAACAGTTAAAGATGCACTTGATTCCATTGAATGCATTGGAGGAGAGATGACACAAAGAAATGACAAAACCAGGGGCATCTCTAATGCCTCAGGGGTGTCAGACAAAAATGGGGTGGGTTGGCAATCAAAGAGGCAGCTGGGGTCATCAGGCATGATGTCCATCATCCTGTAGTGATTGAAACAAGGGCCAGATGGATCTTATTGACCATGAGGTCCCTGTTTGGGCTTGTTAACCTGGGCTAGTCAGGGAGCCCTGGATGACAGAAATAAATAGGAGATTCAGAGAGTCTCCTCATTCGAGGGACTGGCTCTGAGTTGACTGATTGTTATCAGTTTGCAGTAACTGAAAGTTTAGGTTTTACATGTCTTTTATGCTTTTTGGTTCCTTCTTCCTCATCTCCCCTCTGATGAAGATATCGACTCCTGCTCTGAGGTATGTCTGTTTTGTCCACTGGTATCTACCTCCTGGTAGTTAATCTAGGTCCTTAGACAGTGATATTGTCAGGCTGTTAGCAATCACGTTGAGGGTGCTAATGGAGTAGAGGCCTGGTGCATGGGGTAATGTGACAATCTAACATGGCATCTTTCAGCAGAGTCCCTGAACACCATGAAATTTGATTCATTTTATCCTCATGACGTGAGGAATTTGACGCACATTGTCGTCTCTCTATTGTCCTCTCTCAAACCTGCCTCCTGGGTTGTGATCAGTCAGCTCAGCATGGAAGAGGACTCAAATCTAGGATATTCTGAATGCTCTGCCTCCTCTAATCTTTGGCAACTGAAGCGCTGGGGAACTTGTAACTGCGTTTTTTTTCTTTTAATAATGAGGTTACACTTCATTAAAACAATCTTGCTGAATGGATCTGAAACATAAGGAATACATCCTAAACACAGACACTGGCAATCTGGGAGAGGGATGCTGGAGCAGACTTCTTAGAGATGATTCACCAAATAAGATTTGTCTGTGTCACAGAGAAGTCTGATCCAGCAGGCCCTAAAGTACATAAGTGTTTTATGTTTAGGATTTCAACCCAATGCTTAGAGTTTCTTTCATGTGGTTGGGTGCTTTGTCCTGCATTTGGGATTAACTGTGAAAGAGAAGGATTCAAACAGTTCTGATGCTGATCCCAGAGGGAAGGCTGCTTAACTTTAGTCTGCAAGTGTTTTATTAAAAATAGCTTTGAGTACAGCTGCACCACTCATAAAAATCAATTACTTCTCACAAGGGCAGTATCAGCCAGAGATCACAATATTCTGTCCATCATTGAAGGAACTTATCTATCTGTCTTGAAGTCAAGAAATATGGAAGCAATACAGACTATGAGGTAAATTTGCTTCTTATTATAACACTTGCCCCCATTCTTGGCCCACTGCATTTTTCAGTGCAGTTATTATTAATGTGTCCCAAACTAATAGTACAGATTAATGAGTCTGGTTGGTGATTAATGTGCAAAGATTAAAGATCTGCTGTGACAAACTGCACTTGAATTGATGATGAACTCCAGACCTCATGCTGGTTCCCTCCCTCCATTAATGTATTACTATTTCTGCCTTCATAGAGATGGGCTATGCATATTGCAATGTGCCAGCTTCACTGATTCATCCTAGTCATGACAATAAAACACTGGGCAACAACTGAAAGAGACAGCTACTTCAAATGTCTCATTTCCCGCCTTAGGAGTGAAGTCAATGTTCTTTTGTTAAAAGCTTCTACTTTTTCTGTTGCAAATCTGTTTTCATATAGAGAGGTGTATATCATAGGCCAATTTTCCAAATTTACTATTGGAATGAGTGTTAAATGAATTTTACTTGAGGCAAAAAGGGATACACATTTAACCCTCTTGCCTCAATAAAACAAAATTGTTAATTAAAGCATTAGCCACATATGTTGAAGTCTAATATGAGAGAGTTTGTACTTTGCAGCTCAAGTTTCCTAAGCCAGCTTCGGTTACCAGAGTCATAAGCAATGACTTTGAGTCTGGTTGAAACTGATTTTCATAGCTTTTCGTTTCTTAAAAAAAAATGTGACTGTCCTCACAGCTTTGACTGATTTGAACTGTCACTGAATATTTCTGTGTCTGTCCAGAAGAAAAGATTGGCAGAATACCCATGCCAAATACTCAAGCCCAGTGATTTCTTAACATAATGGACATGAAGTTGTTTACTGTTTACTGGAAGATGCTAATAGTTTTTTTTTAAAAGAAATAGTCTTTCGAGATAATGATTTCAATGTGCAAGCCATTAGCATACATTAACCATTTTGCTCTCATTTGTCTTCCTCTTAAAATCTGAAGAAAACAATTTGGTTTTAAAATCAAGATTGCTTCCACATCTTTTCTATAGAGAAAGGGGCAATGAAAAATTGCAGTAATGATATTTGAACTCCCACTTCTGAGGTGCTGGCCTTCACCACAGCCAATGCAGAAGTATATTTGATTCAATGTTTCCATCAACTAACATGGTTAGAGACAAAATAAAACTGCAGATGCTGGAATCCAAGATAGACAGGCAGGAGCCTTGAAGAACACAGCAAGTCTCCGCATCCAACACATCATCCTTTAATGCCTCCACCAACTCCACCACCAAGAACATCTTCCCCCCCCACCCCTCTCTACCTTCCACAAGGATCGTTCCATTCAACAGTCTTTGGTTTGCGTCACTCTGCCCACCAACCCCCCCCCACCCCACCCCGAAGTCCCAGGTATCTTCTTCCTGCAAGAAACTGGAAAGGATGCAAAACCTGTCAGTACACTACTTCCCTCACCTCCATTCAGAGCCCCAAACAGTCCTTCCAGGTGAGACAGAGGTTCACCTGCTTCTCTTCCAACCTACTGGATTAGTGGTGCTGGAAGAGCACAGCAGTTCAGGCAGCATCCAACGAGCAGGGAAATCGACGTTTCGGGCAAAAGCCCTGCTGCCTGAACTGCTGTGCTCTTCCAGCACCACTAATCCAGTATTTGCTTTCCAGCATCTACAGTTATTGTTTTTATCTCTTCCAACCTAGTTTACTGCATCAGATGCTCCTGATGTGGTCTTCTCTACACTGGGGAGACTGCATGTAAACTTCAGGAATGGTTTTCCGAGCATCTCAGCCAGGCCCACAGCAGTCCTCCCAGTCAGCACCCATTTTAATTCCCCTTCCAACTCTTTTTCTGACATGATTATCCTTGGCTGCCTCCATTGCCACAACGAACCAAACGAACCTTCCACTCCTCCCTGCCACCAACTGGATTCATTCCTCCCATTGACCAACCAGGTCTTACCCTCTGCCTGTCTTCACCTATCTCCACTTTACCACCCTGTCCCCACCTCCCCCTTTATCTGCAGCTCCCCCCACATCCACCCTCAGTCCTGAAGAAGGATTACACTTGAAATGTTGACTTCCATACCTCCTTCTCATGCTGCCTGGCTTCCAGCCTCGTGCCTGTCCATCAACTAATAACGCATGTATGGAATATGTTCTGCTTAAATACACTGCCATAATTCAATTAGTTTAACTCAATAATATCTCCCAGCTCCCTGTTCTTTAGAAGGGCAAGAGGAGTAATAACTTGGAGAACCATCACGAATTAATAACCCTCCAAATTACAGAGCATACTTGACTCAGAAATGTGGCACTATTCCTTAATTAACACTAACCAAAATTCTGTCACTGTGACAGTGCATTACTACAATATTTTCAGCAGTTGTAGAAGACAGGTCAATGCTCCCTTCTCGAGGGTAATGTGTTGGACAATACATGTAACTTTACTAGTACTGCTCGAAAATGGCTTTCTAGAAATGACTATGATGTTCTTTTAAACCACCTCATTTTCCTTTTAATTCTGTCAAGATTGTCTTTAAAGGAATGGGGCTCTGAGATACTTGGTACAGTTATTGGAAATCCTGCCCTCCCCAGAAATGTGCATCTTTCCCATTAAGAAAGAACATCTGGGCCATAACCTTTGTTGCAGAATTAGTTATAGATCATAAATACATATTTGGAGCGAGAAAGAGGCTTAACAAAACTTTTCTCAGATATGCAGATTAGGAAGAATGTGTGATGGAATGCACAGAGCGTGGTTTTTGAGAGATGTTGATGTTTGCTATTGTTAATATCATTATTATATAACAGAATACAGTAGCACTTGATTGGCATGCACAATCTAAATGGGGCATTGAACAAGAAGCAAGATAAAGTCATGAGGGAGAAAGGTATAGAAGAAGGTTGTATTGACAGGGTTACACCAAGAGGAACAGGAGGAGGTTCACTTGCAGCATAAGCACAATGGCATGTTTCCCGGCGATACATTCTCTGTAACTCTGTCTGTCAATGTGCCACACAATGATTGATAACATATACAGAAAGGAGAAAGGAAAGAGAAATAAGGCATCTCCCATTTACGGCAGAGAAAAGGAAATTTTTTTTCTCTAAAGGTAATTAATGGAATTTTCCATCACAGAGAACAGGGAATGATCATCAAATTCTTTTTCATCAAACCTGAATTGACTGGGAAGTCAACGATTAAATGGGCAGGCAAGAAAATGGAGCTAAGGCCCCAGAAAGAGCAACCATGACCTTACTGAATGACAGAGCAGGTTGAACAGGCTGAACAGCGACTCCTGCTTCTATACCTTATGTTCTTTTATAATACAATAGAGTCAAATCAAACTTCACTTTGTCCCTCTTTAGGATGATAATTCAAAGGTTTCAGTTCTTCAAGAGGTTTTACCCTAGATATGATCCATGTTACATATGAGGAGAAAGTGAGGACTGCAGATGCTGGAGATCAGAGTCAAAAAGTGTGGTGCTGGAAAAGCATAACTAGTCAGGCAGTATCTGAGGTGCAGGAAAGTTGATGCTTTGAGCATATGTTTTGAAACATTACTGATAAAGAGCTTATGCTTGAAACTTGATGACTCTCCTCCTCCTCGGATGCTGCCTGACCAGCTGTGCTTTTCCAGCATCACACTTTTTGACATGTTACATATGACCTATGTTACATATTACCTGGGAGCTTTACATTAATGATGCAAAATGGTGTATTTTTGAAAAAAAACACATCAAATGGTTTATTCCTCTTCCTAACTCGTGTGTTAGTGAATTTATGTGTGGATCGAGTCAGTGTTCTGTCTAAGATAAACGTTCTTCATTCCAACACTGGCTGAGAAAGAAATCACTCCTTTCCAATCCTCAAAATCTATATCTCTTATTTTGGGCAGAAAATTATATTGCCTTAATATACAGAAGGGAAAGAAAACAATTAAAATAAAGAAAGCCTTGCTCACTAACTAATGACCAACTTGAGAATAAGGAGCTGGCTTGCTAATTCTTTTGCCTGACATTTCTTCTTGTAAAGCAAATTTATTTCAACATTCACAATATTGTGTTAAAGTCATTAACTACTTAGTTCCTAATGTGCATCATGTTCATACCACAAAACTTTTAAAATATTTTACACATTGGCTAAGTCAAAAATCTCAGAAGGGTGACTTATTTGGCTAATAATGTTTTGACATAGTCATGTAGTGTGTTACCTGTGCATATCTCAGAGGATACATTTGAATCAATGATGCATGCACGTTTCTCACAGGGCGGGAAATTGTATTAGCCAAAGGTCAACAAGAACAAGAAGAAACAACCCCAAAGAGTTAACAGACTTACAAACATTCAGATATCTTCATGACATGTCATGATTACTTCACGTCTGTTTATGTACTTGAAGCATGATTCCTGGTGTTAAAGAGCAGATTCAGTCAGGGGCCTTTAGGCAAAAGTTTAAAATAATCAGACTCAGTTCACTTTGATTCAGTACATTTTGGATTTCATGCAAGATCTATTCTTATCTATTTTTAGTCAGAGAGAAGCTGGGAGTAAGATTGTAGCCTAAGTAAAATTCATTTCATGATGGGGTTTCCCATTTGAGAAAAACTCAAGTAAAATCTTTCAAGTAAAGACAACAACTACAGCTCTTCCATAAGTAATATTTCTGGTACAACTGTTCCTTATCATAATCCTTTTTAGAGCTCAGCTTGGTAATGTAGTTCTCCGAGTAGAGTTTATGTTGTTATAGTTAGTCCATTTCTTTGCTAAGGAGGATTTCTGTTGAGTGCAGCCTGGTACAGTATCTTGCTTGCAGTTGTAGTAATCCAGAATTGAGTTTGAGATCTCTATCTTTGCTTGGTTAGCCTGGTCATTTTGAATAAAATATTTCATATTGCCAGGAATATGATAAAAATTATAAGGTATGAAATGTAATTAAAATAGAAAGTTCTCTCTGCACAATGAATCGTTGATGGTCCAGCCAACCCAATGATAAATACAAAGAGGATCCTACTTTAGCAATTGGAACTAATTGCCATGATGACATTCAGTCGAAAAATCTCTTTTTTATATAGTTTTTTTTGTAAAAGTTTGAAAGGCATAGGAGTAAAGGAGTGTAATGTTGCAAACATAGTTCCTTCATCAACAACATAAACTTGTCTATATATAGCAGCTCTAATGCAGTAAAATGTCCAGAGATACTTAACACAAAACTTCAAATATAACACTAAATGACAAAAGGATCCATTATAACAGATAGATATTAGAAAGATTCACAAAACAGTTTTAAGAAGCATAACGCAAGGAGCGAGTATTAGAGTGGAAATCTACATCAGCACCTAGTGTCACCCAACAGGCCCAAATCAGAACTCGTCTGGTTCCTTGGTTTCTTGAGTTTCTTGAGCAATGGTTTCTTGAGTTCTGGCACTTGTAGTTATTATGCCCTACTCTCTCCATTCAACTTTCACTAAAAATAAATTTGTCAACTTGTATTGTTCACCATCAACCCATTTTGTGCAAATGTGTGCTGCTACACAGATATGTCTAAATTGTTTTGAAATTATTTAAATGTTTGTGACAATATTAAAGAGGCATATTTCCTTCACCCTTCCCCATTTCTGTTTCCACTATCTGTGATTTGACATTTCCCTCTTCTTTATCTTCCAGTTCAGGCTAATACTCTTCTCCATCTCTGACCTGAATTCAAACTTGTTCTTTACTCCTCACCCACCATTGATGCTGGCACTTAACGTCTTCATTCTCTTTCAGTTTGTGGTCATATTTTTGCCCTCACCCTTTCAAATCCAATTAAATTCTTCCACAATCTCAATCCTATTTTGTGCGCTTTCATATTTTTCCCAACTTTCTCAGTGATTCACTCACATCTCACTAATTCACTCCCAGATCCTATCTAATATGCCTGTTCTTGGGAATTGAACACCACCAGATACTGTGAGTGAGAATTTGTAAACATGTTGAACTATTGCAATTCTATTTATCTCAAATCAACATATCCTTATCAGGAAACTGAAAGCTTAATGAAGGAATGTTTTTATTTTAGTAAGAGCTTTTTAAGTTGATAATCTGTTGTTTTATCAAATTTAAATGTGGTTAACTTTTGTATAGACTATCAGTTTTGTGGAAAATTTCATCTGTCCTACATATAACGTGGCAGAATCTCTTCCAGTCCACTAGAGGGTGTCAACGTTAATTCATGCACAATTGGCATATTACCTGTTGGAAGGTGTTGCACCTATGAGATCAGCTGACCTCTTCACATTCATCACTCACTGTGAAGAATATGCTAATATTGATACTTTTTGTTCCACAGGCACATTGTTTCAAAACTTAGTATGAAGAGTTAACAAATTTAGAGTCCATATTCAACACTCACTAATATTTATAAGATTTGGTTTGAGCTATAGTTGCCACCACATTCCTATTACCTACCTGAGTAGGTAATGGGATAATTTCAAGGGAGGGGCAGAGAGTAATGGTATGGTAATTTAGGGGAGATGGCTAGGTAAGATAGGAAATGATGGGTAGGTATGTAGTGGGATTAGAGTAGACTGTGTGATAGCATCAGGGAGGGTAGATTGTGAGATAAAGGGAGAGTATATGGTGAGATGGGATTGGAGAAGATTGTCGTAAAGGATTAGTGTGTGTGGTAAAACAGTGTTGGGATCAGTGGAGGGATAACAATAGTGTAAGAGGTAGAATTGGGCTAGGGTAGGTGCTAAGATTAGGGTGTGATAAATTCTGGAGTCAGGACAGAATAGATGCTCAGATTGGAGTTGGGTAAATGGTGGGGTTAGGGTGGTTTTGGGATTAAGATGGGGTATATGACAGAATTGTTTTGGGGTTTTTGGGATTGTGTAGGCCACATGGAGGGATTGGGATTGGTAAATTTTGGGATTGTGGTTGGCAATATTTTTTCTGAGAAGGGTAGGGTGGATGGTGAGATCAGGATGGAGTAGGTTTTTGAACATACTGTAGTGGGAGGGAGAGTCTTGGTGGTTCATGTTAGCTCAAATTAAAATTCCCATTGTTTCTATGAATTGTATTTATCATGCAAAATTACAGGAGTGAAGCAGCAAATCACATCATATACATGCGATAAGTGCAGAAATGAATGGGACTCATTGTGGTTATGATATAATATCTAATCTTTGCTTCACTTGAAAGTTTAACATTGATACCACATGCCAAGACATCCAGTAACAAGTGCTGCAAGTAACTGCTGAAATGAATATGTCTTTTAAAGGTTGATTTGTGGTGGCACAGATAAACTTTCAACATTTCCAGACAGTTTATCCAGAAATGAATACTTTGGCCTCAAATTTGACAGTTGGCAAATGCATTGGTAATGAAAAGTACTGATTAATCATGAGACTGAGGTCTCTGGTTTGAAAGAATAAAACATCTCAAGTGTTTACTGCTGCAAGATATATGCTTCTCATTTTGCCATTTTGAGTTGCACTTCCTAACATTAAGCCATATTGATAATTAAAGCCGGGAGTTGGGGCTCTGCTGTATGAGAGGTTCAGACACACAAATACAAAATTAAAGTAATTGGACAGTTACATGTTCAGTTGAATATATTTTACAATGCTTCAAATATTATAACTGTTTCTAATAAATAAAATGTTATAGCACTTATACTGGATTTTCCAATGTGATAGATATGTTTATATAAATAGTGTGAAAGAAACATTTTTGTAAAGATGCCAAACATTCTGATATCTTGGTATAAATATTCCTAGGTGGATATCAATGCGAGGTAGCATTCTGTGCTGAGAATTTGTGGATTAATTTGTTCAATACGTGATGTAAAGTCATACGGTGTAATAGAAATATTCCCACCTTGGTGTCGATCATCAACATCGTCAATTTTTAGGTGGAAAGCAACTCCAAGCAGAGGACTGTAGCCACTTTACTGATTGAACAGTTACACCATTCATTTCAGAATTTGCTTGAAGTTTCAGTCCATTAACTAAATTTATTTTGTGGATTCCACTTTGATATTTTCAAAGAAGCTACTTCTAAGATGAATATTGCCAAATGTTCTTCCAAGTTTTTGTTTTGAATGACAATGATCACAAACACAAGCAACGTTCCCTTGTCCTTTGCTTAAGTTTTCTCTTCCCACTCCTTTAGTGAATACTGGAACAAGCGTAGACTATTCAGCGCTTGAACCTTCTCCACTATTCAATTAGATGGTGGAATCTTCAATTCTATTCACATGGGTTAGATCCATATCCCTTCATACTCTTAGCCAACAAAAGAAAATCTGTCAAACATGAGAGCTCTAAATATTCTGGCATTCCCAGGGTACAGTAGCACATTGGTTATGTTACTAGACTACTAATCCTCTACTAATGCTCTCGTGACATGATCGTACATCCTACCATAGCAACTCAGGAAATTTAAATGCAACTAGTCTGTAAATCTGGAATGAAATGCTCAACTGGTTAATGATAATCGTTATGACAATATTGATTGTCATAAAGATTGACATTTCACATGGCGTGTAAACAAACATGGCCATTCAGCCCAATGAGTGAATTCTACCATTCAATGAGATCATAGATAATTTCATCATCCTGTCTTTTCTTAATAACCTCTGATTCCCATCATGATTAGAAAACCTTGAATATACTGAATAACTCCGTCTTAATATACTTGCCTGCAGTATAGAATTTTTCCCTGTGGCTACTTCTGTCAGTATGATTTTTGCAATCTACACGAAGATTAAAGTCACACATGATTAATATACTGTATTTTTCACATAAACTCATTATCTCCCGATTTATTTTCTCACGTACAGAGCAGCTGTTTTTAGAGGACAATAGACTGCCCCTATCATTGTCTTCTTCCCCTTGTTATTGCTAATGTGAATTACACATTCTTCCATCTAACATCATTTCTTGCAATTTACCAATTCCATCTTATACTAATTTAGCCACCCCATTACCCTTTTCTTCCTGCCTGTCCCTTTGAAAAGTCACATACATCTGAACATTTAGTTTCCATCTTTGATTTCCTTGTAACCATGTCTAATGCTGTAAGATCATACCCATTTGTGCCTTTAATCATATATTTTAATCTGAGTACAGTGCACATTTAAGTAAAGAGCCATAAATTTTGCTTTTTCTATTTTATGTTCCCTTTTCTCCATATTTGCTGCTTTTTAAAATGCTCTGAAACAAAAACAGAAATTGCTGGAAAATCCCAGCAGGTTTGGCAGCATCTGTGGAGAGAAATCAGAGTTAAGATTTCAGACCTAGTGACCTTTCTTCAGGCTATTATACTCTGTCCCTTCTTGTTTTGCTTTGGGTATCATTTTTAAAATAGCTACTTGACACTGACATTTTTTACAAACCCACCGACTCCCACAGCTACCTGGATTACACCTCTTCTTACCCTATCTCTTGCAAAAATGCCATCCCGTATTCCCAATTCCTCCGCCTCCACCGTATCTGCTCCCAGGTGGACCAGTTCCACCACAGAACACACCAGATGGCCTCCTTCTTTAGAGACCGCAATTTCCCTTCCCACGTGGTTAAAGATGCCCTCCAACGTATCTCGTCTACATCCCGCACCTCCGCCCTCAGACCCCACCCCTCCAATCATAACAAGGACAGAATGCCCCTGGTGCTCACCTTCCATCCTACCAACCTTCACAGAAACCAAATCATCCGCCAACATTTCCGCCACCTCCAAACAGACCCCACTACCAGGGATATATTTCCCTCCCCACCCCTTTCCACCTTCCGCAAAGACCGTTCCCTCCGTGACTACCTGGTCAGGTCCACGCCCCCAAACAACCCACCCTCCAATCTTGGCACTTTCCCCTGCCACCACAGGAACTGAAAAACCTGCACCCACACCTCCTCCCTCACCTCTATCCAAGGCCTGAAAGGAGCCTTCCACATCCATCAAAGTTTTACTTGCACATCCACTAATATAATTTATTGTATCCGTTGCTCCCGATGCAGTCTCCTCTACATTGGGGAGACTGGCCGCCTCCTAGCAGAGCGCTTTAGGGAACATCTCCGGGACACCCGCACCAATCGACCACACCGCCCTGTGGCCCAACATTTCAACTCCCCCTCCCACTCTGCCAAGGACATGGAGATCCTGGGCCTCCTTCACCACCACTGCCTCACCACCAGACGCCTGGAGGAAGAACGCCTCATCTTCCGCCTCGGAACACTTCAACCCCAGGGCATCAATGTGGACTTCAACAGTTTCCTCATTTCCCCTTTCCCCACCTCACCCTAGTTCTAAACTTCCAGCTCAGTAACTGTCCCCATGACTTGTCCAGACTTGTCCTACCTGCCTATCTTCTTTTCCACCTATCCACTCCACCCTCTCCTCCTTGACCTATCACCTTCATCCCCTCCCCCACTCACCTATTGTACTCTATGCTACTTTCTCCCACCCCCACCCTCCTCTAGCTTATCTCTCCACGCTTCAGGCTCACTGCCTTTATTCCTGATGAAGGGTTTTTGGCCGAAACATCGATTTCAAAGCTACTTGGATGCTGCCTGAACTGCTGTGCTCTTCCAGCACCACTAATCCAGAATCTGGTTTCCAGCATCTTCAGTCATTGTTTTTACTCAGAAATGGTGCCATATCCTCTTGCTTTGCAACCCTACCTCTTCCCATTTCCAACCAACTCTCCCACCAAAATCCCCTACATCCTGCCACCCCCCACTAATTAGTTTTGAGACTTCTCTACATCCCTAATTATCTCACCACCTTTCAAATGAAGCCCTTCCGATCAGAATACCTTTCTACCAAAGGACTAGTGCCAGCCCCAGAACTGGAACATATTCCATCTATACCAATTTTTAAGCTACGCATTTAGCTTCTTCACATTACTCACTCAATGCTACTTTACCTGAGGCTCAAGTTGTAATCTTGGGGTTACCATCTTGGAGGAGTTGCATCTTAGTTTAGTTCCTAACCTCAAAATCTTTCAGTAGAACCTCCTTTTCAATCCTATCAGCATTGCTAGAACCAACGTGGATGACAACAACTGGATTCCTTTTCTCCCATCAGGGGTTCACTCATGTCAAGGAAGGAAATCTGCTCTCCTTTCTTGATTTGATTGCAGGTGACTTCAAAGCCATTGCATTGTGGTTGGCTTTGAACTGTCCCCTGAAATGACATATAGTGAGATCTTCTGTTCCTGAATGAGTAATTAATCCTAGCCTTGCTCATGCTAATGAAACTCATATTTCAAGAACTAATATGAGAAAGAAAAGCCTTTCAGGGATATGATTCTAAATTTCTGTTCCCATCCGCAAGATTTCAGCTAACCTCTCCAAAATTGTCTCATTTTAAGTTTAGCAATATATCCTCTTGCTTATGGTTCTCCTCTTAAAGAAGTTGACTTACAATAGATTTTGTTTTATTCATTCATGGGATGAGGGCATCACTGGCTAGTTTATTGTCCATCCCGAATTGCCCAGAGGACAGTTAAGAGTCAACCACATTGCTGTGTGTCTGGAGTCACATATAGGCCAGACCAGGTAAGGATGGCAGTTTCCTTCCCTCAAGGACATTAGTGAACCAGATGGTTTTTTTCTGACAATCATCATTATACTCTTATTTCCAGTTTTTAAAAAAAATTAAAATTCCACCATTTGAGAAGGCAAGATTCAAACCCAGGTCCCTTGAACATTATCTGGACCTCTGCATTAACAGTCCCATAACAGTACTACTAAGCCATCACCTCCCTATAAGTTATGATTCCATGAGCACTGGCAGTGTTCCAGCTCAAGCTCAATAGTTAAGTATATCTTTAAGAGCTATGACAATTGTTTAATAACTGTACCATAGCATATGACCTGATGATAAAAAGATTTCATACTTCAACTTACCTCAGTTTACATGAAGCATAACACTCTACATTCTTCTGTTTCAATTTACAAATGTAATAGTAGCCCACATACTTAAGTTCCTGAGGAATATAATGATTGTGAATAAACATCTATTGGATGCTTCAGTACTGTGCCATGATACCCAGTTTCTTATGTAATGGGAGTTAACATAAGCATTGCCTCATCAGGTAAAACTTCCACGATTGGCTGTTTTCTGGCATTTCACTTGAATATCATTCTTCAACCAGGAATTCAGCTCACAACATATCAGCAGGCTATTAGAGATATTAGGACTCTCCAAAATACCTCTTTTCCTACTTCACCAAATTTCAATCCATGCTTTCCCAGCAGAATCACTCATGATTGACAATGAGAATGAAAGCCTGTGAGCCATGGACAAAGTTCATTCCAGGTAAGCAGAAAAAGAAGTCTTTTTTTTATTTCAATAAATTTCTTCAACTGAAGAGTATGACATACATAGTTAAAGTATCTAACAACCGTATGTGAGCTAGTCTTTTCCTTTCTATTCCTGCCCAATTTGACTCAGTGCTTTGTGAAAATACAACACTGCTAAAGAAATGCTTGTTTAACCTTCCAGCACGGAAGGAACTCATGGCAGAATATGGCAGGAAAGTAAAATGGACTGAGATAGTGACCTTTCACCTGCCCGTGCAAGTTCTGACCCTGCTGGCTTTGTTGTATTATTGCGTACTCACCTTCATAAAGCTTGACGCTTATTATTCACAAGTTATGGAATCCAATTCTTTTAGGATGTCAGCTTATTCAGTTAAGTTACACTATCAAAATATTATTTCAGACCTGAGGCACAATCAAAATATTGAGGAAATATAGACAAATTAAGTTAGACAGGCAGCAGTAATAGCATGCATATGGGAACCAAGACAACCAAATGCCATGTTAATTGTGGGATTTCCTTTCAAAAAATTCAGCTACAAGAGCCAAGGTTCATGACACAGCACCCACTCCAGAAATATCTCAGGATGGAAGCAATCCTTTATTATTAATGCTAACTAAGGTAGAAGTAAGGCTTTATTGATCTGCGATCTTGTGTATGTTGTTTGAAAAGGTTCAGAAAAGATTTACTTGTTGCCAGGGTTGGAGAGTTTGAGCTATAAGGGAGAGGCTGAATATGCTGGGGCTGTTTTACCTGGAGCACTGGAGGCTGAGGAATAACCTTATAATGGTTTATAAAATCATGAGGGGCATGGATGGGGTACATAGACACGGTCTTTTCCCTGGGGTGGGGGAGTTCAGAACTAGAGGATATAGATTTAGGGTGAGAGGGGAAAAGTTTAAAAGGGACCTAAGGGGCAACTTTTTCGCACAGATGGTGTGCATGGATGGAATGAGCTGCCAGAGGAAGTGGTGAAGGCTGGTACAATTACAACATTTAAATGTCATCTGGATGGGTTCATGAATAGGAAGGGTTTACAGGGATATAGGCCAAGTGGTAGCAAATGGGAATAGATTAGTTTTGGATATCTGGTCAGCATGACGAGTTGGACCGAAGAGTCTGTTTCCATGCTGTATATCTCTATGACTCTGTGACTCTATCTGGAAATGTGACTGAATAAACGTGCAGGAGGTAGCAATGCCTTGGGTAAAGCATTCAAAGTTGCCAGTGTAGAATACTTTGTGAAGTTCTCTGCACTTAGATGACTGGAGCTCAGCAGTCACTGGAAAAGGTTCATTCACTTTTAAACCATATCTCATACTTCTTCATTATACTATGCTAGAAGCAAAGGCCCAAGTTTTCCAATGACTGAGAATGGCCCACTCTATACAAAGGGCGGCATGGTGGCACAGTGGTTAGCACTGCTGCCTCACAGCGCCTGAGACCCGGGTTCAATTCCCGCCTCAGGCGACTGACTGTGTGGAGTTTGCACGTTCTCCCCGTGTCTGCGTGGGTTTCCTCCGGGTGCTCCGGTTTCCTCCCACAGTCCAAAGATGTGCAGGCCAGGTGAATTGGCCATGCTAAATTGCCCATAGTGTTAGGTATGGGGTAAATGTAGATGTAGGGGTATGGGTGGGTTACGCTTCGGCGGGGCGGTGTGGACTTGTTGGGCCGAAGGGCCTGTTTCCACACTGTAAGTCTGATCTAATCTATAAAAAAAACTATGCAGAGCTAGCTCTTTTGTTTTTTGCTAATGACTACTTCCAAAACAGACGGCCTCTAGCCTCCGCTTTACATGTGAGAAGCTAAAGTTTTGAATCGATCAATGTTATACAACTAACCACAGTGTGTGGCTTTTAAGCAGCATTGGTTGTAGAACATTTAAAATGGCAACTTGAAGAAGTGGGCTGTCATTCTGTAATAATTTAAAACCCTTCCTTGGCTCTGGTCTCAGACTGAACCACACCAATCACAACCTCAACATCAGGTTCGATCCCTAGATGAGGTTCTGTCTCCACAACTAAAACTGTCTTTGTCTGCCCCATCTCCACCTATGCTTTAGCCCTTCTCCTTTTGAAGGTATCACCAAGTGTTAGTTAACTCCGGACCTCCGAGAAAGCCTTCCCCTCCTACTCTCATCAATGTAAGATGGTGTAAGATGGTATCAGCTGTTGTATCTTAATTTTCAGCAAGTCCCTTTCACTTCTTAGCCATGCTCAGTTATCTACATTGACTCCTGGTCTCCAAATCCTTCCATGGCTGCTCTCTGTCTCAACCATGTCCTTCAGTTCTTGAAACAATGTTGCTTCTCCCTTTGTTGCTACTCTGTAGCCATGATGTGGAGATGCCAGTTGGACTGGGGTGGACAAAGTCAGGGGTCACACAACACCAGGTTATGGTCAAACAGGTTTACTTAAAATCCTTCACCAGATGAAGTCACTCGGTGTTGTGTGACTTCTGACCTGTACACAGCTATATTTACTTGCACTGCAGAGTTCTTTAAGTTTGCAACCCACTGCACCTGGACATAGCTGAAACGGACTGCTGCTGGAATGAGATCTGTTACTTAAAAATCTCTCTCTTGGAACAAGCCTCTAGTCACCAGTCCTAACTTCTCCTTCTTTGGCTCAGTGTCAAATTTTGATAGATTTTACGCTCCTGTGAAGCACTTTGGAGTGATTTGCTACATTGCTGATGCTACACAAACACAGGTTGTTGCTTTTACAAGTTTGACATGAGGGAAGTACATTGTGGTGTTAGCAAATGAGAGTAAAAAACTCAGAATCATATGGCATTGAGATAAAAATACCCTATTCCACTCTCTTTCCAGCTGGAGTTTAAGGAGAAACAATTAGAGAATGCGAGATCCCATTCAGAGCAGAAACAAATAGGGAAAGAGCTGCACCCAACCACTTCTATTTAAAAAACTGATTATAGAAGGATTAATTGCAAAGGGTGTTTTATTGAGCCAATTTTTCAGAATTTCATGTACCAAAAATAAGAGTCAAATGTCAATCAGTGATAAAAGTACTGGCATGCCTTCTCCTGAAACATCCCTACTGCCTCAGGATCCGAGAAGGTCCAAGACAAAAGTAAGTGATGTTCTCTGGTTGGGCATTTTTGAGCGGTGGTGGCACAGGGGTTAGAGGAAGGGCAGAGGAATAATTCCAGGGAGGAATCTGCCACTCGCTGTTCAGTGCATTGATCAAACACTGATTGTTTCTATCTGTGATTGAGGGAGCAGCCCCTCCCCCCCCCTCCACCTTACCCCCATTCAAGATTACAAACTCCCCCCACAGGGTAGCAGTTGTCCTGAACACCACATCAGAGTGAGTCCACCTGACATTGAGTTAATCCCAGCAATACCAATCTACCTGTGGCTTCAAATATTTAAAGGTTCTGCATCCTGTGCCTTTTGAGGAATGGAATTCCAAAGAGTCACAACCTATGAAGAGAAAAACATTTCTTCTGTTTTTAGTGGGTACCTCTTTAATTTTAAACTATGACCCCTAATTATGGATTATTTCACAAGAAGAAACATCCTTTCAACATCGTCTCGGCTAAGTCCCCTCAGGATCTCATATTTTGTATGAGTCGCTTCTGACTCTTCAAAACTCCAGAGGATATAGGTCTGTCCTGCCTATCCTTTCCTCATAAGGCAATAATTCCAAGTATTAGTCTAGTTATCCTTCTCTGAACTGCTTCCAATATATTAACAGGTTTCCATAAGAATGGTGACTCGTACTGTACTCAGTACTCCAGATGTAGTCTCACCAATGCTCTATATAACTGAAGCATAACCTCCTTCAACTTGCATTCAATTCCCCTCACAATAATCCATATCTTTCCTGATTACTTGCAGTACTTGCATATTCACCTTCTGGGATTCATGCACTAGGACACCCAGATCTTTCTGCGTCACAGAACTCTGCAACTCCTCCTCATTTAGTTAAAATGCCTTTTTTAAATTCTTCCCACTAAAAAAATGAATTATTTCACACATTTCCACATTAAACACCATCTGCCAGGCCTTTGCTGACTCTTTGTAGGCTTCTTATGTCCTTTTCACAACTTACTTTCCTAAGTATCTTTGTGTTATCAACAAATTTAGCTATAGTACCTCCAATCCCTTCATCCAAATCATTTAGGTAAATTGTAAAAAGAGTTGAAGCCCTGTGCACTACCCCTGTGGAATACCACTTGAAGCATCCTGCAGCCTGAAAAAAAACAATTTATTCCAGAATCAAAATCAGAAATTGCTGGAAAAGCTCAGCAGGTCTGGCAGCATCTGTGAAGAGAAATCAGAGTTAACATTTCAGGTCCGGTGACCCTTTCCCAGAAGGGTCCCATTTATTCCAATCCTCTGCTTCCTGTTAGCCAAACATGGCCCCTCTGCCAATATGTTAACCACTACATCATGAGAGTTTATTCTCTGCAATAACCTTTGATGTGATGCTTTACCAAATGCCTTCTGGAGAAACAAATACATCCACTGGTTCCCTTTTGTCTATGGCACAAGTTGTTTCTTCAAAGAAGTCCAATAAATAGATTAAATATCATTTCCCTTTGACTAACCAATGTTGGATTTATCTGATTACCTTGAATGCATCCTTTAATAATAACTTCTCTTTATGACAGATATGAAGCTAACTGGCCTGTAGTATCCTATTTTCTGAATCGAAAGTGTTGAGGAAAATTAAAACCAATGCATCAACTGTTTCACAGTTTCCTTCTTTTAAGGCTGTAGGATGAAATCTATCAGGACCTGGGTACTTATCAACTAGCAGTTCCAACAATTCACTCAGGCCTACTCCCTTGGTAATTGTAATTTTCTTGAGTTCCTTGCTCCTTTTCAATTCCTGATTCACAGTTATTTCTGGGATGCTATTTGTATCCTATCTAGCGAAGACCTTCACAAAATATCTGGCCAAATAACTGCTATCGCTTCATCATTCATTACTAATTCCTCAGACTCATTTTCTATAGAAACAATACGGTACTTTATTTACTCATCTCAGTCTTAAATTGGCACCTTTTAATTCTGAGACTATGTCCTCTGGTCCTAGATTTTCTCATGAGGGTAAACAGCCTCTCAGCATTTAATAACCTCGCCTCCATAGTCCTCTTTGGTAAAAAAATTCCACAGATTCTGACAGGAAAGAAATCCATCTTATCTTAGTCATAAATGGACAACCTCTGAGTGGGGGTAATTCATCTGCTATCTCTTTATCATCCATTACTAATTCCTCAGACTCATTTTCCATAGAAACACTACAGTACACTTTTTCTTTTTTTTTCAAATGTATCACAAAACATTTCCTTTTCTTTATTTTAGGCTAAGTTTCTCTAGTACTTTATTTTTTCTATCCTTATAAATCTTTTAGTAATGTTTTAAAAATATTCCATCCAATCTTCTGACCTGCTACTTTTATTTGCAAAAATATGTCTTTTCTATAAGTTTGATACGATCTTTGACTTTTTTAGTTAATTACAGGTGGCAAGTCCACTCCTTAGGATTTTTCTCATTTGTTAGAATGTAATTATGCTGCTATTTCCGGAATATCCCCTTAAATGTCACACTGCATCTCAATTGATCTAACCCTTATCCAAAATTGTCAGAAAACATTTGTTAGCTCTGCTTTCATTCCCTCATAATTTCCCTCATTTAAATTCAAAATAGTAGTCTTGGACATACATTTCTCTCCAATAAACCTTTTGTAAAATTCAATCAGATTATGGTTCCCCAGTGGTTTTTTCTTAACTGAGACTGGTCATTAATCCTATTCCATTGGTTAAAACCAGGTGTAGTATAGCCTGCTCTCTGGTTGACGCCATAAAATGCTGATTGAGGAACTTGTCCCAAAAACATTCAATGAATTCCTCCTCTAGACTAAGTTTTTTCCCCATCTGTTGTTTCAGTTTATATGTAGATTAAAAACCTCCATGATAATGTAGTATCCATTTGACAATCTCCCACTATTTCTTCTTTGATATCCTGACTTACCTCGTGATGACTATTAGAAACCACTCTGACAGGGGATTTTCTTGCTTTTACCATTCCCCATCTCCAGCCAGTCTGCTCCTACATTCTGGTTTTCTGAATTAATGTCATCCCTCTTTCTTATGCTAATATCATATCTCATTAATAAAGCCATACCTCCACCTTTTCCTAGCCCCCTGTCTTTCCCAAATATCATATAACCTTCAATATTCAGGTTGCAATCTCCAATATCCTGCAGCCACCTCTCAGTTATGGCCACTAGATCACACCTGTTTACCTCAATTTGTAATATTAGTTCATCTGTTTTATTTCAAAAGCTACATGTATTCAAATACAATGCCTTAAGTTTTGAATTTTGATTATTCTTGTAATGTTAAATCATATCTGTTGATTTGCTCCAAGATCTGCATTCTCTGTCCTTTCTGTCATTGAGTGTTTGTCACTTCCTCTATTAATTCCTTCCTAGAACATAGACATAGAACATAGAACAATACAGCACAGAACAGGCCCTTCGGCCCACGATGTTGTGCTGAACATTTGTCCTAGCTTAAGCACCTATCCATGTACCTATCCAATTGCCGCTTAAAGGTCACCAATGATTCTGACTCTGCCATTCCCACAGGCAGCGCATTCCATGCCCCCACCACTCTCTGGGTAAAGAACCTACCCCTGACATCCCCCTATACCTTCCACCCTTCACCTTAAATTTATGTCCCCTTGTAACACTCTGTTGTACCTGGGGAAAAAGTTTCTGACTGTCTACTCTATCTATTCCCCTGATCATCTTATAAACCTCTATCAAGTCACCCCTCATCCTTCGCCGTTCCAACGAGAAAAGGCCTAGCACTTTCAACCTATCCTCGTATGACCTATTCTCCATTCCAGGCCACATCCTGGTAAATCTCCTCTGCACCCTCTCCAAAGCTTCCACATCTTTCCTAAAGTGAGGTGACCAGAACTGCACACAGTACTCCAAATGTGGCCTTACCAAGGTCCTGTACAGCTGCAACATCACCTCACGACTCTTGAATTCAATCCCTCTGCTAGTGAACGCTAATACACCATAAGCCTTCTTACAAGCTCTATCCACCTGAGTGGCAACTTTCAAAGAGCTATGAACATAGACCCCAAGATCCCTCTGCTCCTCCACCTTACTAAGAACCCTACCATTAACCCTGTATTCTGCATTCTTATTTGTCCTTCCAAAATGGACAACCTCACACTTGACAGGGTTGAACTCCATCTGCCACTCCTCAGCCCAGTTCTGCATCATATCTAAGTCCCTTTACAGCCAACAACAGCCCTCCTCACTATCCACAATTCCACCAGTCTTCGTATCGTCTGCAAATTTACTGACACACCCTTCGACTCCCTCTTCCAAGTCATTAATAAAAATTACAAACAGCAGAGGACCCAGAACTGATCCCTGCGGAACTCCACTTGTAACTGGGCTCCAGGCTGAATATTTACCATCTACCACCACTCTCTGACTTCAACCGGTTAGCCAGTTTTCTATCCAACTGGCCAAATGTCCCACTATCCCATGCCTCCTGACTTTCCGCATAAGCCTACCATGGGGAAACTTAACAAATGCCTTACTAAAATCCATGTACACTACATCCACTGCTCTACCCTCATCCACATGCTTGGTCACCTCCTCAAAGAATTCAATAAAACTTGTAAGGCAAAACCTACCCCTCACAAATCCATGCCGGCTGTCCCTAATCAAGCAGTGTCTTTCCAGATACTCATAAATCCTATCCCTCAGTACCCTTTCCATTACTTTGCCTACCACCAAAGTAAGACCAACTGGCCTGTAATTCCCAGGGTTATCCCTATTCCCTTTTTTGAATAGGGGCACAACATTCGCCACTCTCCAGTCCCCTGGTACCACCCTTGTTGACAGTGAAGACGAAAAGATCATTGCCAATGGCGCTGCAATTTCCTCTCTTGTTTCCCACATAATCCTAGGATATATCCTGTCAGGCCCGGGGGACTTGTCTATCCTCAAGTTTTTCAAAATGCCCAACACATCTTCCTTCCTAACAAGTATCTCCATTAGTTTACCAGTCCGTTTCATACTCTCCTCTTCAACAACACGGTCCCTCTCATTTGTAAATACTGAAGAAAAGTACTCATTCAAGACCTCTCCTATCTCTTCCAACTCAATACACAGTCTCCCACTACTGTCCTTGATCGGACCTACCCTCATTCTCGTCACTCTCATGTTTCTCACATACGCATAAAAGGCCTTGGGGTTATCCTTGATCCTACCCGCCAAAGATTTTTCATGCCCTCTCTTAGCTCTCCTAATCCCTTTCTTCAGCTCCCTCCTGGCTATCCTGTATCCCTCCAACGCTCTGTCTGAACCTTGTTTCCTCAGCCTTATGTAAGCCTCCTTCTTCCTCTTTACTAGACATTCAAACTCCCTTGTCAACCAAGGTTCCCTCACATGACCATCTCTTTCCTGCCTGACAGGTACATACATATCAAGGACATGTCGTATCTGTTCCTTGAAAAAGTTCCACATTTCAACGACATCCTTCCCTGACAGCCTATGCTCCCAACTTATGCTCCTCAGATCCTGTCTTGCAGCATCATATTTACCCTTCCCCCAGTTGTAAAACCTACCCTGTTGCACCCACCTATCTCTCTCCATAACCAAGGTGAAAGTCACAGAATTGTGGTCACCATCACCAAAATGCTCACCCACTAACAAGCCCATCACTTGTCCTGGTTCGTTACCGAGTACCAAATCTAAATGGCCTCACCTCTGGTCGGACAATCTACATACTGAGTTAGAAAAGCTTCCTGGACACACTGCACAAACACCGGTCCGTCCAATCTACTTGATCTAAAGAGCTTCCAATCAATATTTGGGAAGTTGAAATCGCCCATGACTGTGGTTTCTGCACCTTTCCAAAATCTGTTTCCCAATCTGTTTCTCCACATCTCTGCTGCTATTGGGGGGCCTATAGTAAACACCCAACAAGGTGACTGCTCCTTTCCTATTTCTGACTTCAGCCCATACTACCTCCAAAGGCAGATCCCCCTCAAACTGCCTTTCTGCAGCCATTATACCATTTCTAATTAGCAACGCCACCCCCCCTCCTTTTTACCACCCTCCCTAATCTTACTGAAACATCTGTAACCAGAAACCTCCAACAACCATTCAGCAGGAGCATCAGGTCACCCCTACCTCAAACATCCTGCAGGAGGAACATTCCACTGCCTGCGCTACCATAACTCTACACTTAGTCTCCAAAACAAGAACACTGAGTAGCTTACCTTTTTTTTGTAGGTTAGAGGAGGAGGGAGGGTGGGAGACACTACACGTGTAGTGTCTCGGGTTCCTTCTCCACTCAAATATCAATCACTTACCTTCCCAACCGGCTTTGTGCTCCGACTTCACTTTCGCCCAGCTCCCACTGTTCTCTGCTGCAAAAAGCATTTCCTCTGTTGCATTTTCACAATTTTTGATTCACCACAACTTCCAAACGTTGGGCACTTACTCCCACTCAGGGGGTCGCCCATTTATGACTAAGATAAAATGGATTTCTTTCCTCTCAGAATCTGTGGAATTCTTTACCAAAGAGGGCTGTGGAGGTTAGATTGTTAAATGCTGAGTGGCTGTTTACCCTCATGAGAAAATCAAAGGCCAAAGGGCATAGTCTCAGAATTAAAGGGTGCCAATTTAAGACTGAGATGAGGAGGAATTTCTTCCCTCAGATGGTTGAACGTTTTTTGAAGTCCTTGCCACAGAACATTGTGGGATCAGTGTCCTTGTGCATATTAAAGGCTGAGATGGATAGATTCTTGATGAGTAGGGGAACCAAGGGTTAAGGAGAAAAAGCAGGCAAGTGGAATTGTGGTTCTTAGATTAGCCATGATATCAGTGAAAGTCAGAGCAGCTGAATGGGTTACACTGCCCATTTCTGTTCTCGCACCTTATAACATTGTTGTCCTCCTGCCCAGAACTCTGATGGATGAGAGACAGCAGGATTGAAATGATATGCCTCCCCAGCTAACTAAGTGTTCTTTCTGTCTTCAAGCTCAACATTACTGGGAGTAGAAGATTCAGCCCATAATTTTTTAAGAATCTTTAAGTAATAATCAGTTGAGGAAGATTTAACACAGTCAATTAGCCATGAAACCAAAGCACAAAACCACCATCACATTTAGCATAATTGATAATATACTGTATTTTTCACCTTACCACACCTTTGATACAGTACACAGCATTTATAGCTTTCTTATAACTAGTGAAATAATATAAAGCACCATGGTCTATAAAATATATCTGTCTAGCTTCTAAATATACTCTTATAGATAGGTTTCTCTGCACAACTTCAACATGTAAGAGAATTTCAACTTAATGTGCTGTTTTCAAAAGTATGATAACAATGAATAAGGTTAACAAATGAAAACTTAAAGAGAATCAAGATAGAAAGTGGCACTTGTGGCACAGTGGTAGTGTCCCTGTTGCTGGACCAGGAGTTATGGGGGTTTCAAGTCCCATCTGTTCCATAGACATGTAAAAACATCTCTAAACAGGCTGACAAACAAGAAATATTGCAACACAAAGTGCTGAAGAAACGCATCAGGTTTGGAAGCATTTATGGAGAGAGAACTGGAATTAACATTTTGAGTCTGACATGAGTTTTCTTTAGGAACCGATAAAGAGTCATAAAGAGTCATAATTGTTAACTCTGTTTCTCTCTCCAAAGAAGGTGCCAGACCTGAAGAGTTTCTTTGGCACTTTTTGTTTTTATTTCTGGTTTCTAGCATCACAGTAATTTTTTTAATGAAGCTTTCAGATTCACAGGCTGAAGTGTTTCATCAAGTGGTATTTGATTGTTAATCCAGCAACATGGACTGAAGCACTGGGAATGTGGGTCTGAATCCCACCACATCAGATGGTGAAATTTGGAATTCAATTAATTAAATATGGAATTAAAAGCTAGTCTAATAGTAACCATGAAACCATTGCCTATTGTTCTAAAATTTGATCAGGTTCACTAACGTCTTATATGGAAGAAAGACTTGTCATTACCTGATGTGGCTTGCATGTGACTCCAGACCCACACCAATGGGGTTGACTCTAAGATGGCTTGGCAAGTCACTCTGTCAGATCAAAACTGGCCTAAGCAAGAAAATTAGATCAATGGCCCATCTGGCACATCAACCTAGGCACATAAAATAACACCAACAGGCCTGTTCACTTGCAAAGTCCTTCTTTAACTTCAGGGTCATTGTACCAAAATTGGGAGAGCTGTCACACAGACTAAAGAAGGAGCAGCCTGAAATAGTTCATACTCATGGAAATATATCTTACAGATAATCTCCCAGATGGCACCATCACTATCTGCCAGGTATGCCTAGTCCTACCAGCAGGATAGAAGCAGAGATGGTGATACAGTGGTATAGTCAGAAAAGAATTGCCATGGAAATCCTCAATGGTGACTCTAAATCCAATGAAATCTGATTATATCAGGTCAAATATGGGTGAGGAAACCTCCTGCTGATTACCATCTACTATAACACCCCACCCTGCCTCAGCTGATGAATCAGCACCCCTCTACACTGAACATCAACTAGAAGAAGCATTGAGGGTGATAAAGGCACAAATGTATTCTTGGTGAGGGACTTCAATGTCTATCACCTTGAGTAGCTAAGTACCACCACCACTGGCCAACCTGACTGAATCCTATTGGCTCTATGGTTGACAGTTCAGGAATAAGTGAGCAATAAAATGTTTTTATGGAGATAAGGATTCAGATTGCCCTTCATTGAATTAGGTGGCACCAGCACTGTACAAAATGGGATATATTTTTTAAAAATCTAGTAACTATAAACTAGAAATCCATGAGGTACTGTGGGCTATCAGCAGCAGCAAAATTGTATTCAAAAACAACCTGCAAACTCATGGTCTAGCATTGTTCCCTGTCTACTATCACCAACAGGTTGAGCGACCAACTCTGGCTCAATGAGAAGTGCAGGAGGGCATGTCAAGAACTGCACCAGGAATAAATAAATATGAGTGGTGAAGCTACAACACAGGACTACTTGCATACTATAAAGCAGAAGAAGCATGTAATAGACAGGGTTAAGTAATCCAATAACAAAGGGATCAGATCTACATTCTGCAGCCCTACCACATTCAGTCATGAACAGTAATGGATTGGTACAGAAGAGGAACAGGGGGCTTCACAAATATCTCCGACCTCATTGATGGAGGAGTCCAATAAATCAGTGCAAAAGACAAGAAAACATTTGTAACAATCTTCAGGCAAAATTGACAAGTCGATGAACCACCTTGGGCCCTTCCAAAGATTTCCAGCATTACAGATGCCAGGCTTCAGTCAATTCAATCCATTTCAAGAGATATCATGAAACAGCTGAAGGTATTGGATACTGCAAAGGCTATGGGCCCCAATAACATTTGTTCTCCAGAGCTAGACTCCTCCACTAGCCAAGCAGATCCAGTACAGCTACAACACAGGGGACATCTACCTGACAATGTGAAAAACATTCCCCAGGTATATGCTGCCCACAAAAGGAAATACAAATACAAAGGTAAATACAACCATCTTCAGCTGCTCATTAATGGCCTTCCCTCCATCAGAAGTGTGGATAGTTACAGATGATTACAGACTTTCAGATACTGGACCAGCCCTCATTTAGATACAGCAAAATCTGGACAATACTCAGGCCATGTTAGTAAGTAATATTCGTGCCAAGCATTTTCCTGGCAATGACCATTTCAAACATTGGGAATCAAACCATCTCTCATTGATGAACAGATAATTGATGATGGTTCACCTGATGAAGGAGCAGCGCTCCGAAAGCTAGTGCTTCCAATTAAACCTGTTGGACTATAACCTGGTGTTGTGTGATTTTTAACTTTGTTACACCCCAATCCAACACAGACATTTCCAAACCATAGGAGGTATAGTTAGTAAGTTTGCAGATGACACCAAACTAGGAGGTCTAGTGGACAGCGAAGAAGGTTACCTCAGAGGACAACGAGATCTTGATCAAATGGGCCAATGGGTTAAAAGTGTCAGATGGAGTTTAATTTAGATAAATGCGAGGTGCTGCGTTTTGGAAAAGCAAATCTTAGTAGGACTTATACGCTTAATGGTAAGGTCCCAGGGAGGGTTGCTGAACAAAGAGACCTTGGAGTGCAGGTTCTTAGCTCCTTGAAAATAGAGTCACAGGTAGATAGAATAATGAAGAAGGTGTTTTGTATGCTTTCCATTATTGGTCAGAGCATTGAGTATAGGAGTTTGGAGCCCATGTTGGAGCTGTACAGGATGTTGGTTAGGCCACTTTTGGAATATTGCATGCAGTTCTGGTCTCCTTATCGGAAGGATGATGTGAAACTTAAAAGGGATCAGAAAAGATTTACAAGGCTGTTGCCAGGGTTGGAGGATTTGAGCTATAGGAAGAGGTTGAATAGGCTGGGGCTGTTTCCCCTGGAGTGTCAGAGGCTGAAGGGTGACCTTTTTGAAGTTTATAAAATCATAAGGGGCGTGGATAGGACAAGCAGAAAAAGTCTTTTCCCTGGGGTGGGGGAGTCCAGAACTAGAGGGCACAGTTTTAGGGTGGGAGGGAAAAGATATGTAAGGGACCTAAAAGGCAACTTTTTCACACAGAGGGTGGTGCGTGTATTGAATGAATTGCCAGAGAAGTGGTGAAGGCTGGTACAATTGCAACTTTTAAAAGGCATCTGGATGGGTTTATGAATAGGAAAGGTGTAGAGGGATATGGGCCAAGTGCAGGCAAACATGACTAGACTAGATTACTCCAATCCTCTGAATAGCATCCCACCCAGACACATTCCCCTTCTCTATTCCTGCAACCAGGACCTGATCAGGTGTACTCAAGAACCCTGTGGGAAGCTGGGAAGTGATTGCTGGGCACCTTACCGAGATATTTGCATCATCGATAGTCACAGGTGAGGTGCTGGAAGACTGGAGGTTGGCTAAGTTATTGGAGGGAGTCCTGAGGGACAGAATGTACATGTATTTGGAAAGGCAAGGACTGATTAGGCATATCAACATGGCTTTATGCGTGGGAAATCATGTCTCACAAACTTGATTGAGTTTTTTGAAGAAGTAATAAAGAGGATTGATGAGGGCAGAGCGGTGGACGTGATCTACATGGACTTCAATAAAGAGTTCGACAAGGTTCCCCATGGGAGACTGGTTAGCAATGATAGATTTCATGGAATACAGGCCCAACTAGCCATTTGAATAGAGAACTGGCTCAAAGGTAGAAGATAGAGGGTGGTGGTGGAGATTTGTTTTCCAGACTAGAGGCCTGTGACCAGTGGAGTGCCACAAGGATTGGTGCTGTGTCCACTAGTTTTCGTCATTTATATAAATGATTTGGATGTGAGCATAAGAGGAATAGTTAGTAAGTTTGCAGATGACACCAAAATTGTAGGTGTAGTGGACAACGAAGGTTACCTCAGATTACAAAAGGATCTTGATCAGATGGGCCAGTGGGCTGAGAAGTGGCAGCTGGCGTTTAATTCAGATAAATGCGAGGTGCTGCATGTTGAGAAAGCAAATCTTAGCAGAACTTATACACTTAATGGTAAGGTCCCGGGGAGTGTTGCTGAACAAAGAGACATTGGAGTGCAGGTTCATAGCTCCTTGAAAGTGGAGTCGCAGGTAGATAGGATAGTGAAGAAGGTGTTTGGTATGCTTTCCTTTATTGGTCAGAGTATTGAGTACAGGAGTTGGAGGTCATGTTGCAGCTGTACAGGACATTGGTTAGGCCACTTTTGGAATATTGTGTGCAATTTTGGTCTCCTTCCTATTGGAAAGATGTTGTGAAACCTGATAGGGGTCTGAAAAGATTTACAAGGATGTTGCCAGGTTGGAGGATTTGAGCTATATGGAGAGGCTGAACAGTCTGGGGCTGTTTTCCATAGAGTGTCAGAGGCTGCGGGGTGACCTTATAGAGGTTTATAAAAACATGAGTGGCATGTATAGGATAAATAGACAAAGTCTCTTTCCTGGGGTCAGGGAGTCCAGAACTAGAGGGCATAGGTTTAGGGTGAGAGGGGAAAGATATAAAAGAGACCTAAGGGGCAATTTTTTACATAAAGGGTGGTATGTGTGTGAAATGGGCTACCAGAGGAAGTGGTGGAGGCTACTACAATTGCAACATTTAAAAGGCATCTGGATGGGTATATGAATAGGAAGGGTTTGGAGGGATATGGGCCGGGTGCTGGCAGATGGGACTAGATTGGGTTGGGATATCTGGTTGGCATGGATGGGTTGGACTGAAGGGTCTGTTTCTGTGCTGTACGTTTCTATGACTTTATGACTAACCCTGCATTTCCCATGTCTAATGCACCTAGCCTGCTCATCCATGAACACTCGGGGTTAATTTAGCATTGTCAACCCACCTAACCTGCACATCTTGAACTGTGGAGGAATCCGGAGCATCCGAAGGAAACCCATGCGGACACGGGGAGAATGTGCAATCTCCACACAGACAGTCGCCTGAGGTTGGAGTCAAACCTGGGTATCTTGCACTATGAGGCTGCAGTGCTAACCACTGAGTCACCATGCCACCCATTAACCATTTTAATTTTACTCATGGGGGATGTGTGTTGCTGGCTGGGCTGGCATTTATTGCCCATCCCTCATTGCCCTTGAGAATATGGTGGTGAGCTCTCTTCTTGAACATTTGCAGTTCACGTGCAGAAAGTTGACCCACAATATCCTTCAGGAGGAAATTCCATGATTTTGACTGAATGACACTGAAGGAACAGTAGTATATTTCCAACTCAGGATGGTGAGTGACTTGGAAGAAAACTTGCAGGTAGTAGTGTTCCCATGTATATATTACCCTTGTTCTTCTAGGTGGAAGTGGTCATGGGTTTCAAAGGTGCTGTCTAAGGAATCTTTTTGAATTTCTGCAGTGCATCTTGTAGATAGTACAAGTTGCTGCTACTGAGAGTTGATGGTGGCGGGAGTGGATGTTTATGGATGTGGTGTCAATCAAGTGAGCTGCTTTGTCCTGAATGTTGTCAAGTTTTTTGAGTGTTGTTGGAAGTGCACCCATCCAGGCAAGTGGAAAGTATCCCATCACAATCCTGGCTTGTGCCTTGTAGATGATGGATAGGCTATTGGGAATCAGAAGGATAGTATGAGCTGCAGTATTCCGAGATTCTGACCTGCTTTTGTAGCCATTGTATTTTTTTTCTGGTCAATGATAACCACAAGGATATTAATAGTGAGGGCTTCAGTGATGGTAACACCATTGATAGTCATACTGTAACCATTAATATAATTCAATATATTACAATGAAAATATTATTCAGTAAACACTTTAAAAGTGATTAAAGCCTCAAAGATTCATTAAATAAAAATTCTCTTGAAGTCTCAATTGAAGAATTCTATGTACTGAAATAGATTAACTCGTGAGTTTTTGCGACAATTTATAAACTTCTTTAGTATGTTTTATGCTGAGATAGCTTTGATCATGTAAAATCTGCTGGAAGTGTGCAAATCCTATTTCAGGACCAAGTTTACAGCTGGTAGAGCTGACTAAATTGCTATAATGATTTAGAATCACATCTAGTTAAGGGTTTACATCAGCAATAAGTTCAATTGAATAAATTCTGCTTACCCAGGGTAATAAGAGTAGGACCTTAGAATCATCTGTAACAGTGACACAGGCTAAGCATCCAATTACGTTGACACAATTTCACAGACAGGAAACAAGAAAGTAACAAGCTCTGATTATGCTTCACTTTTTAATCATTGTCGAGGGAGCAACGCAAAAATTGGAACATACACATGGAGATTAAGATAGGGCTAGAGAGGTTGTTTAGAAGTAATTATGTCTTAAATGCAGTTAAAACTAAGTTACATATCATATTAAGGAGAAACTTTTGTTAAGGCTTTTCCAGTGGTTTTATTAGTGTAAAAAGTGGAAGTTCAGGCCAAATTACTTTTCTATCTGAAAACCTTCAAAAGTGCACCCTGTGGATAAGAGTGAATCACTGACTTCTGTGTTCAATTGTGCAAGTGTTCACTTCAGAATTGTTGGTGGTTTCACAATTGTAATGATGATGAATGTTGACAGTCTCACCACTATTACAATTACCACATTTGAATTAATGTTTTAAACCTTTCTTGGGGATCAAGTAGAACTTGCACAAACTCTCCCACAACCCAATCACCAAGAACATTCTTTAACTAAGAATGGCAAACAGTTACTGATTATCTGTGAACTAAAGAACAATGTAAATTGAGGATAAAATTGCATAAAATGTTTTAGAAGGCACTGATTAAAACCTTGATGTATGTACAGTATTGTTATCGTCTGGCACCATAGATATGGACTCATACTAGATTATAGATATTAACCTTTCTCTAGCATTACACCCATGAGGTCAAGCCTGCACAATGAGTGTCAAGAGGCTTCAACGTAGGAGGCACCACAGCCAAACACTGAGCGTTAGCATTCACAGCTGGATTCAGTGGTTACTAGTCAGAGAATTCTGGCTTAATTTTCCTTCCTAGCCAGGGTCATGTTAGAACATGTATGGTGGCCAGAAAGTCAATAGTGCCTTTTTCAAGGTACAGCAGGATTAAAAATAGTGATCTGTATATGAATGATGTACTTGTTAATCAGAGACAAACAATGAACCAGGAAGGGTTCCAGGCTGATCATTGTGTCTGCAGAAAATCAGCCAAATTCAGGAATTGAGTTGAAGTCTCCATGGCTCCATTCTTGCTAATACTATACCTTCATTTAAACATTAACAAGAATATAGTGAAGTCTTCAGAAGTATTGCCATGCTTTCACCACATAAATTTAACATATGTCTTTACTTCACTGACAAAAGCTACCCAGTGTGCATCTCTTAAACACAAGATTGAACTGCTACCTGCTGTGAGCCATTGATTACAGAGGCAGCAAATTAACACACTGATTGGTGTGGTTCTTATTGCGGGCTGAGGGACGAGAAGGGAAAGAGGAGAGGCAGCATGGTTCTCATGTGCTGTACATATGTGCACACTACATCTGAAATGATTTATCAAGCGCCAGCCTGCATTTATATGAATCAGATTTGCTGGTTTTGAAGGTAGTTATTGAAAAGTAACCCCAGCTGGCAGAGAGATCTGAGCTTGTGTTTGCAAACTGTGTGTCATAACTGAATGTTCTTATTGAGCGGTAACAAAGATGGAATATTGCATAAAGACATAGCAAACAAGAACAGGAGTGGGTCATTCAACTGCTTGAGACTGCACTGTCAATCAAATGGATCATGATTTATCTTCTACTGCGACAGTAGTTTTCTGCAATTTCCCCACTGAAATAACTACACAAGGGCTGGTATTCTATTACCAAGTCACCCCTTTATTTACATGTGCACAGTACACTGGCTCTGACCAACCAGCTCAGAGCCAGTCCCTAGAACGAGGAGACTCTCCAAATCTCTGTTTTTTTTCATGTTCAGTAAATAACTTTATTATAGGTAGACTCAGCACTGTGTACATGCCAGTCAAACAATGAGATATTCATTGCTTGCAGATATACAGATACAGCCTTTGAAGCATTTTATTTCAGCAACTGTCAATAGAACCTGCGCTGAGGATTATACATTGTAACTCCGCTTACAATCACACCTCATAGGGTGAATCCCTGCTTTGTTTTCTTTTTAAGAGCCAAAAGAACTTCAGAATAAAACTCCTCCTTACTGCAAAGAAACCAGCAATAACAAGAAATCAGTCTCCTCTTCCCTTGAGAGAGCAGAGTCCTTCCCTTCACTCCACACTGACTTAGCTCCCTCAGAGCCAGCCAGCTCTCAGAGTGAACAGGATGCCTGACACTCCTGTTTATTTTTTTCTCCTGTTTATTTATTTATTTTTTCTTCTTTATTTTTGACTCCCACACTACCACCTAACTGCGGTAGTGCTTATTTTTTCCCCAGCACCCATGGTGTGTGTGTGCAGGTGTGGGACACAGTGAGAGACACAAGGTGCACGAATCTTTATTCAGTTTCCACCACCAGGAAGATAGAAAACACCCGAGTGGCCAGTGACAAGCACTGCCCTTCACACCAAAGGGCAATGCTGCATGATTAGACAGTGAAGGGGAATTCCTATTGATCTTTTTTTTCTCAGAGGCAGCTCTTAGAGTGAACAGGATGTCTGACACTCGTGCTTATTTTTTCTCCTGTTTATTTATTTATTTTTTCTTCTTTTTTTACCCCCATACTACCGCCTAACTGCGGTAGTGCTTATTATTATTCCCCCAGCACCCATGTTGTGTGTGTGCAGGTGTGAGACACAGTGAAAGACACAACGTGCGCAAACCTTTATTCAAAATTCCACCACCAGGAAGAAAGGAAACACCCAAGTGGCCAGTGACAAGCACTGCCCTTCACATCAAAGGGCAGTGCTGAATCCCTGTTTATTTTTTTTATTTTATTTTCCTTTTAGGAAGAAAGAAAATACCTAAGTGGCCAGTGACAAGCAGTGCCCTTGACACTCTCCTTTTTTAGTCAGAGTGAACAGGATGCTTGACACTTCTGTTCTTTTTTTTCCCTTACCCCCACACTACCACCTAATTGTGGTAATGCTTATTTTTTCCCCAGCACCCATGTTGTGTGTAGGCAGGTGTGAGAAATCCCTGTTTATTTTTTTTGAACACTGGTCCAGCTCCCTCAGAGCCAGCTCTCAGAATGAACAGAACCTCTGACACTCCTGTTCATTTTTTTAAAAAAACTTTTCCCCCCACACTACCGCCTAACTGCAGTAGCGCTTATTTTTCCCCAGCACCCATGTTGTGTGCATGCAGGTGTGAGAAATCCCTGTTTATTTTTTTTTACACCCAGGTGGCCAGTGACAAAAACCCCTGTTTATATCTGTCAGCCAGAGCTCCCTAATTGGTCCAGATTAACAACCCCAGTCAAGGCTCTCATAGTGAATGAGATCCACCTGGCCCTGGTTCCAATCACTACACCCATATTCTTTGATATCCTTCATGTTTAGGAACAGGGAAGGTGAAGGCCTAGTGGTATTATCGCCAGCATGTTAACCCAGGTAATGTTCTGGGGACTCAGGTTCGAATCTTGCCACAGTAGATGGTGGAATTTAAATTCAATAAAAATATCTGGAATTAAGAGTCTAATGATGACCATGAAGCCATTGTCAATTGTCACAAGGCCCAATTGGCTCACTAATGTCGTTTAGAGAAGGGAGCTGTTATCTTTACCTGGTCTGGCCTTCATGTGACTCCAGGCACAGAGCAATGTGGTTGGTTCTTAACTGCCCTCTGGGTAACAAGGGATGGGCAATAAATGCTACCTAGCCAGTGATGCTGTCATCCCATGAATGAATAAAGAAAAAAATCCATTGACCTTTGACATGCATGTATGCAATATTTGGGCTCCAACTGCCTTCTGGTCTCGAGAATTGCAAAGATTCACCCTTCCAAGTGAACACATTCCTCACCTCTGCCCTAAATGGTGTAGGCCTTATTCTAGAACAACTTGCTGTGGTTCCAGAACTTAACAGCTGGAAAGCCAGTTTGTTGGGCAGCAGATGAGGTTTTGCCACTGAAGATAGAACAGACGTTAAGACCAGAGTAACTGAATTAACTCTTAACCACCCTCTGAAATGGCCAAAGAGCCGAGTCAAATGTGTTCAAGACAGTGGCTTGCCACCAGCCTTTCAAGGGCAGTTAGGAACAGGCAATAAATACCACAGAGGCCAACATGAATGAAAAAATAAATAAAAGATCTACTACTCTCTATTTTGATCAGACTTAGTAAGTTCAATAAAAGTTACGGTAGGGAAAGCTGGAAGGTGGGACAATGTCACACCAGAATATTGGTAATAATTTTCTGAGATTGGCCTGACAGGGAGTACTAAATCATGCCCTGTGTCAGCTTTCTTTCTACACGTATGGTAAAAATATTGAATTTCTAATGATTGAGATCTTTCTCATAAAATCTTAAAATAGACTGAAAAATACAAATTCATCAAATGACACAATGGGGATGAGCTATTCTGAACATAAAACAATAACTGGTATTTTGAGACAAAAGCTAGACAAAGATGATGAAGTGTCATTAAGTGTTCCTTTACCTTTAATGCTCACACAATGTATCACGGAGTTTCACTAAAGGGTTATTAGACTGCATGTATTTGACATAATTTCAGCTTTTAAGACAATACTAATGTGACAGTGTATAAAATGGCTTTATTCAATATGCTTGATTTATATTAACCTAAAGTATGGGTATTCAAATAAATCATTGACCCTAGTAACTTCCTTTAAAAATCTTGACAATTAATGTCTTGTATTAAAAAGCCAGTATTTAAGATTTTGCAGCTTTCTTACAGTTTTATTGGTGTGGTTATGGTGCAGCTTTCATTTCCCATTGATTGCTCCTTTTGATCAATGCGGTGGGATGTCATCACAGGTTTTTCACATGAGCTAGAGCACATGACTACAAATGAACAATTGAAAACAGGAGAACCACCAAAAATGAAGCAATAATATTAACAGCATTGCAATTTTTGTTTAAACGGGATAAATTACATTTCACTCCCTCATTGGCAATTCATTAAATCGTTTATGATATATCCACGGTGGCTTGGTGGTTAGCACTGCTGCCTCACAGCACCAGAGTCCAAGGTTTGATTCCAGCCTTGGGTGACTGTCTGTATAGAGTTTGCATATTCTCCCTGTGTCTGTGTGGGTTTCCTTCGGGTGATCTGGTTTCCTCCCAGAGTCGAAAGATGTGCAGGTCAGGTGAATTGGCCATGCTAAATTGCCCATAGTGTTATTTCCATTAGTCAGAGGGAAATAGATTGGATTGGGATATTCTTCGGAGGATCAGTGTGGACTGGTTGGGCCGAAGGGCCTGTTTCCACACTGTAGGGAATCTAATAAATAAATCTAATCTAAATAAATATCCCAACTTGCTTCCATTGAAAGGATTTATTGGTCTGTGGCAGAGAATGCATCATACAGTAGGTAAATGGATTAACAGAGAATATACCCCTGGTCATTGACAGATCACGCAACCCTACACTGCTTCAGGAGATGCAGAGAGTTTTATTTTGTGACCATGATTTGCCTTTAATTTTTTGAACTCTCCCACTGCATCTCATGGATGCAGTGATGGGCCATTGGAGTGGATAGGAAGCATTTAGTCCAGTTAATTTTACTGCCAATCACACTCTGTAAACACTGAAAGTTCATTCAATTGTGCCAGGGAGAAATCTGTTGGTTGTTGATAGCGAGCACACAAAAAAGTGAGCCTCAGACAATTTGGCGAAGAACCGTCTCGCTGGATGTCCACAGTGCTTACTGCTTGTGAACATCTGTTCTGTCATAAGGTGGGCATCCAGAGATTGGAAAATCATGAGAAATTTAATTTTAATAATATGACATGTTGCAATTATGTGTTGTTATCATCATGAAATGAGTTCACCACATAAATTGGGTCTTGTTCTAAAAGAGGCATTCACCATTTAAAGAGGGACCCATCATTTTTTAAGTTAAATATCTGAACGTACAGTGCATCTTTAAATTTCTGCTATGATTTATTTTATCTCAGTTTTACCAAAGGATGTGGCTACAATGTTTTTTATTGTTTGTATGGTAATTGGACAAACGGACATTTTAGCAGCAGTCTCAATGTCTATTGATATTTGGAGGATGAGGAGAAAGGACAGCCCAGCTGTCCCCCATCTCAGCACAAACCATTCTAATGTGGGTTTGTGCTTGGGAAATCATGTTTGACAATCTTGAATGAGTTTTTTGAAGACGTAACCAAAAAGATTGATGAGGGTAATTTGGGAAGGGCAGTAGACATTGTCTACATGGACTTTAGTAAAGCCTTTGATAAGTTTCACATGGTGGACTCATTAGTAAAGTTAGATCATATCGCATTCAGGGAGATCTTGCCAACTGAATACAAATTTGGCTTAATGGCAGGAGACAGAGGGTAATGGTGGAGGTTGTTTTTCAGACTGGGAGCCTGTGACCAGCGGTGCTTTGTAGAAGTTGGTGCTGGCTCCACTTTTGTTTGTCATTGATATAAACTATTTGGATGAAAATTTAGGAGACACGGTGAGTGTATTTGCAGATGACACCAAAGCTGGTGATATAAAGTCAGCATGAGGAAGGTAATCTAAGAATAAAAAGGAATCTTGATCAATTGGGTCAATGGCCTGCGGAATGGCAGATACAGTTTAATTTGGATAAATGCGATATATTGCACTTGGTAAAATAAACAAGCTCAGGACTTATACAGTTAATGGTAGGGCTCTGGGTAGTATTGTTGACCAGAAAGACTTACGGATTCAGCTACACCATTCTTTGAAAGTTGCATCACTGGTAGACAGGGTGGTTAAAAAGGCATTTACCACACTTACCTTCATTGCACAGACCTTTGAGTATAGGAGTTGAGATGTCATGTTGAGTTTATACAGGACATTGCTGAGGCCACTTCAGGAGTACTGTGTCCAGTTCTGGTCTCTCTGCTATAAGACAGACATTATTAAATTGGAGAGGGTTCAGAAAAGATTTACCATGATGTTGTCGAAACTGGAGCGTTTGAGTTATAAAAAGAGGCTGGATAGGCTGGGACCTCTTTCACTGAAGTGTAGGAGGTTGAGGGGTGACCTTATAGAGAAGGAGAAAATCATGAGGTGAGTAGAAAAGATCTTTTCTCTCGGATGGGGTAGTTCAAAATTAGGGGTATATTTTTAAGGTGAATGGAGAAAGACTTAAAACGGACCTAAGGGGCAACCTTTTCACTCAGAGGGTTGTCCATATATGAAATGAAATGTCAGAAGAAGTGATAGATGCAGGCACAGTTACAACATTTAAAGACATTTGGACAGGTAAATGAACAGAAAGGTTTAGAGGGATATGGATCAAACACAGTAAAATGGGAATAGTTAATTTTGGGAAACTTGGTTGGCATCGACATGTTGGACCAAAGGGTCTGTTTTCATATTGTATGACTCTATAACTTTGTAAGGGTGGGGAAGGTTCCCTCTGCTGTCTCCATTTGGGTGGCATTAGCAGGTTCTGGCATCTTTTAGAATTTGGCCTTCAGACAACTCTCACCGAAGGTCAGACACTGACCTTCTGTAGAGGAGAGAGAAAGAAAAGTTTGGAAATATTCAACAGGATTTGCACATCTGTGGACAGAGAAACGAGCGAGATCATGCTGAATTCTACAGGCGTGGCCTGTGTCTGGCCATCAGGACCATTTTTGTGTCCATAACCAAGACAGCAGAGCAATCAATGAACCTCCTGATCGCACAGCTGCTCAGGAAACAATCACTGGGGGCTGTATGTCATTACTGGCATAACAGGTCTCAAGCAGTGTGCAATGGGGTCTCCAGCACATTGTGGTGATGGTGAGAGGGGACATTGAGCAGACCAGCAGACCGTCTCTGGAGGAAAGGATATCCTTGCCCAATAGAAGCCTGACCTATGCCTGACCTGTACCAGATGTGGAATTGTAGCATGAGTTAAGTGATCCAGTAGATCTTCTTTGCTCTAGGCTTGGCAGACATTTGAAAGTAGTTGAGTGGGTTGTGGTCTGTAACCAGCTCAAAGATTGCTCCAATTAGAATGTCTCTGATGTTCTGGGAAGCAGCCCACCTCAAAGCTAGCAGTCTGTGTTCCTTACTGATGCCATTCTGAATATTCTTGTCATTCAGCTTTAGATTCCAACTGGCAGAAACAACATCAATGCTCCTCTGCCCTTTAAACCATCACCCCTCACTTCTAGGCTCAGGAAACTGGCAGTGGTTTCCAGTCTGAGAGGGTGATGGAAATCTGGTTGGTCAAGGACAGGAGATGGGACAAACTTCTGCTTCAGAGTATAAAAGGAGTCTTCACAGGCCAGTGTCCAACTCCCCGTAATCGCTCCATGAAGAACAGTGCCTTGTATATTCTACCCTCCTCCCCCCCGCCCCCCCCCGCCCCCCCCCCCCCCCCCCAACTCCATGCTCCTTCAGACTCTTCAGTTTTGTCAGCTTGAAGGACTTGAGTTTTGAAGGATTGTGGAAATGAGAATTTTATTCAGGTTTTGTGGATTTGGTTACTTTAGAAGTGGTCATTAAATTGTGGACATTCGAGATTATTTTTAACATGACTTCCTGAAAATGATATGACTGGTGATTTATTTTAGACGTTACTGCAATTTTTTTTATTGACTCATGGGATGTGGAGAATGCTGCTGGACCAACATTTATTGCCCATTCCTAGCTGTGCTTGAGAAGGTGGTAGTGAGTTGCCTTCTTGAACCGCTGCAGTCCATGTTCTGTCGGTTGACCCACAATTCCTTTAGAGGTGCTTTTCCAGGATTTGACCTAGCAACAGTGAAAGAACTGTTTGTCCAAGTTAGGATGGTGAATAGCTTCAACCACACGGCATCAACACTGACTTCACTAGTTTCCAAATCTCCCCTCTCCCCACCTCATCCCAGATCCAATCCTCCAACTTGGCACCACCCTCTTGACTTGTCCTACCTGTCCATCTTCCTTCCTTCCTCTCCGCTCCACCCTCCCCGCCAACCTATCATTGTTGGTCCCCCACCTGCATCCGCCTATTGCCTTCTCACCTACCTTCCCCCAGCCCTGCCCTCCAACTCTTTGTTATCTCTCAATGCTCTTCTCCCTCCACATTCCGGATGAGAGGCTTATGCTCAAAACATTGACTTTCCTGCTTCTCAGATGCTGCCTGACCTGCTGTGCTGTTCCAGTGCCACTTTACTCAACTCTGACTGTCCAGCATCTGCAATCCTCACTTTCTCCATGGTGAAAGGCTTGGAGGGAAACTTGCTGATGGTGGTGTTCTCATGTGCCCTTGTCCTTCTAAATGGAAGTGGTCATGGGTTTGGAAGGTACTGTCTAAGGATCCTTGATGAATCTTTTCAGTGCATCTTGTAAATTGCACACACTGCTGCTACTGAGCATCGGTGGTAGAAACAATGGATGCTTATGGATGTGGTGCCAATCAAGCAGGCTGCTTTGTCCTGGATGGTATCAAGCTTTTTGAGTGTTGTTGAAGTTGTAACCGTCCAGGCAAGTGGGGGGTATTCCACCATACTCTTGACTTGTGTCTTGTAGATGATGGACAGGGAGTCAGGAGGTGCATTGCTCGCCACAGTATCTTTATGTAGTGGGTCCAGTTAAGACTCTGGTCAATGGTAACCCCAAAGATGTTGATAGTGGTGGATTCAGTGCTGGTAACATCATTGAATCAAGGGACAGTGGTTAGATTCTCTCTTATTGGAGATGATCATTGGCATTTGTGTGGGATGAATGTGACTTGCCTCTTGTCAGGCCAAGCCTGCAATTTGCCCTAATCTTTTTTCATTTGAAGACGGACTGCTTCAGTATCCGAGGAATTGAAAATGGTACTGAACATTGTGCGATCATTGGCAAACATCCCCACTTCTGATCTCATGATAGTCAGAAGGTCATTGAGGAAGCAGCTGAAGATGGTTGGGCCTAGGACACTACCCTGAGGAACTCCTGCAGAGATATGCTGGAGCTGAGATGACTGACCTCCAACAACCAAGCCATCTTCCTATGTGCCAGGTATGATTCCAACCAGCCGACAGCTCTCCCCTGATACCTATTGATTTCAGTTTTCCTATGGCTCCTTGATGCCATGCTCAGTCAAATGTGACCTTGATGTCAAGGGCTGTCACTCTCACCTGACCTCTGAAATTCATTCTTTGGTGTTTGAACCAAGGCTATAATAAGCTATAATGAGTGGACCTGGTGAAACCCAAACTGGGCGTCACTGAGCAGGTTATTGCTGAGCAAGTGCTGCTTGACAGCATGTTTGATGACACTTTTTATCACTTTACTGATGATTGAGAGTAGACTGATGGGGTGGTAACTGGCTAAGTTTGATTCATCCTGCTATTTATGTACAGCACATACTTGGGCAATTTTCCACATTATCAGATGGATGCTAGTATTTTAACTATACTGGATGAGCTTGGCTGGGAGACCAGTCTTCAGTACTATTACCAAAAGAGAACAGAATACCGAATAGCGTAACCTATCCAAAACTCCAGCAGATTATTCCAACTTAATGATGTTGATCCAAATATTTGCAACAATCCCCTTTAACACCCCTTGGCACAAAAAGTAAAATCCAACACAGGGTCTTAGAGGAGAGGGAGATGGGGGCAGCGTGGACCACCGTCTTCCACGGAGCTGTTTCTTGGATCAGCAGCTTCATAACTGCCTGACTGCTATCAGTGAACAGCCAGACTGCCAAAACCAAACCAAACCAAACTAGAGTAAAGCTGAGCTGGGAGAACTGACTACTCCCTTTTCATTGTACAAGTGCTTTGTTTTAACTTGAAAGCCTTCTCAAGTAGGTCAACCCCAGACAATTTAGAGTACATGTCTTCATGACCTCCTTAGAAAAAACCAAGGACAACCTAACCTCGTTAAAGGAGCAGCACCATCACAGTGAGTACAGTAGGCTTTCCTCTGTAAATGTCATTAGTGTACAAATAGATTGGAACTCCCATTCTCAGGATTATTCATTTAGTAACATAACCAATCCATTCCTTTATCCATATTAGATGTGCCTGTACAGAGTGAATTAGTGCTAACATATTAAAGTTTCAGAAGTCCATAAACAAGTGAGGATGAAGTAGTTGCCGTGCAATGCAGTTGGGTACCATATACAACCATATATTAAAGACATTGGTTATGTTGTAAATGTTAATTTGGAGATAAATGGTTAAGCAGCAATACTTGCAATTTGAAATGACCATAATAAAATTTACCTTACATTTTGGGAAAGCATGTGAAGCTTAGAAAGAGCTATTTTCTGAAGGGTTAGCTTGGAATCTCAGGCGGGATATAACAGGGTCAAGGAAAACTATTAATGGCCTACATAGTTTTTTAACATGCTGCCATAGACTTCCTGAGGCAGTTCATCTTTTTTTTAACCATCTGTCTCTGAGACTGCATGAGTTCTGATGCCCACCTCTTGCCAAGAAATTCGTACAGCTTTTTTGAGAGCTGACCTCCCCTCCAATTTTCTGTATGATCTAATAACCTAGAATGGAGCTGACCTGCTCAATAGTGAGCAGCCATTTCTCACTGTATGGTTTAGAAATGTAATGTAATCCCAGCTGATACTTTAGTGAAGTAATAAGGGAAAGCTGCACTGTTGCCCCTTTGGATATTATGTCAGAACAAAATTGTTCCTGCTCTCTCAGAAGCACATAAGGGATCTAAGGACCCTATCCCAAAAAGAGCAGCGTGTTTTCCCAGTGCACAATAATTAGCCCTCAACTATCATCACTGAAAACCAAAGAGTTTAATGGTGATTAATCTCATTGGTGTTTGTGGGATCTTTCTGTGCACAAAAATGAACAGCTGTGTTCTTACATTGCTGCAGTGCTGAAAGGAATTACTGTAGAATGGTCTGAGGCCAGAAAAAAAAAACATAAAAGCCCAAGTTCTTTATTTGACAATGTTTAAAAATGCCATAATATTCAACGGGACTAGTGCCGGAAGTGGGATTAGTGTAGCAAGGTGATAGGTTTTGTTTGTTGGTGGAGAGTTCATTGGTCAAAGGGCCACTTCTGTATTGTATGAGTGTTTGACTCCAACCAATTAATCTGCCCCTTTAAGTCATGGCTGTAACCTTTAATTGGTGCTTTAGTGATGAATTTTCAAAATTTCCCTTTCAAAAATGCCCTTCAGATGCCATTTAGGAAATAAAAGAGTTTTGTCTATCAGGCAAATTCAACAATATGTTGAAGTTGTCAGTGATTGTAACCTTAAAAAAAAATTCAACATAATATGCTCCTGTGAAAAGAAAGAAATTACTTAGATTGGGTTGATATGGAGTCATTACCAATCCTTCAGGAGCTCATTCTGTAATGCATCAAATGGATAGTCAGGAATCCACTAAGTTGGTGCCATTAATTAGAATTAGAATTAGATCCCTACAGTGTGGAAACAGGCCTTTCAACCCAACAAGTCCACGGACCCTCCAAAGAGTAATCCACCCGGGACCATTCCCCTACCCTATATTTACCTCTGACTAATGCACCTAACCTACACATGTCAATCTGTCAGTAAACAACTTGTAATTTTTGAAACTTCTTGAAACTTTTTGATATGAGAACGCTAAGAAGCAGTATACATTACAGATTTTTTATACAATATTGGTAAGTATAGCCTATCAAATCTTAACTCCCAATATCTGATTGTCATACCTAAGCCATTTCATGAATTAGCCTTTTTCTGTAACAAAGACATTGACCTAAAATTGGTGCTGTGATTACTTGGCGTAATTGAAGTAATTCCAGGAGACCAGGTAGAGTAAATGAAATAGTCTGCACCCAAGTTATTATTTTGGGAGTTTTTGCATGTCACTGATAACTGTAGGCAACTACGCAAGTAACTACACAGAAAAGCATCACTTTAAAGAGTTTACAGAAATGGTGTGTTGAACCAATGAGTTACTCTTTCGGGTGAAATAAGGCCAAGTTCCTGCCTTCTGTAAAACTTGTCATGTTTGAAATTGTTATTCTTTGGAAATTATTAAAGTCACCACCCTTTTTTTTGTTTTAGTGGCTCAAGCAGAGGCTCAACGAAGATCAGGGAAGTCTTCCAGTGTCCACATCAATGCTGCAGAGCAAAAATACATGAATCTGTCATTCAACATACTGCTCTTCATAAATTTGAAATGCTTGTTGACATAACACATTCATTGCATTCCAAAAGTATTTTATTGGAACTCTGGAAGTAGCAACAGAAGTAGGCCTTTCACTCCTTGATCCTGCTGTGCCACTCAGCTGGCTCTTGGTTATCATCTACTTAATGGCATTTCACAGTCTCAAGTTCTTTCTGGAGTTACAGAGTCATGGTGATCTACAGTATAGAAAAAGGCCCATTGGCCCATTGCATCCATATCAGTCAAAAACAACATTCTAAATCCATTTTCCAGCACTTTGCCCATAGCCTTCTATGCTTTGGCCACACAAATGTACATCGTAACACTGCTTTAACGTTATGAGGGTTTCTGCCTCTACTACTCTTAAATGCAAATAGTTCCAGATTCCCAACACCCCAAGATGGCTGAAAATGCTTTCCCTCATATCACCTCAAAACCTTCTGCCTCTTAGTTTAAAACTATGCATCCCACCACCCCCAGCTCATTGATCCCTCCATCCAGCGGAAACGTTTCTTCCTGTCTCCTCTATCTATGCCCTTACAAATCGTAATCATCTCGCCTCTCAACTTCCTCTCCTATAAGGAAAACAACCTCAGTGTATTAAGGTCTGTCACTGTGATAAAGGATTTAAGCAAAGAAGCAGCGTTTTGAGTTTGGTCTAACCCTTCATTAGTGAAAAGAGTTATGTAGAGAGGAAGGAAAGACAGGTACATTGGATAGTAATATCAAAGAGTTTATATTCATTGCCTAAGGCAAAGAAATGATAAGATCCCCAAAAAAAATCCATTATTTTAAAATATTTTTGATTAGTAATTTTAATCACAGGTTTACTTTCAGGCTATAATTCTCCCAAGCTAAGTATTCTACAAGGAGTAACTATACAGCTATGGTGCAAAAGCATATTAAGGAGTGTGACAGGCCTGTGCAGAATTATTGGCTGGTCTTTCATGATTCCCCTCTCCAAATGATGATGAAGAAGCAATTTCTTAGAGCGCTTCGTGAGACTGGTGGAATGATTTCCTTTCGTATTTTTTTAAATGTTAAGCCTCTCCCTTCCAGATGTGGTAAATCTCCCCAGCAGCAGAAGCAAACTCTACACTGCACGGTAAATTAAGCGTGCCATGCTCCTACAGCACTTTAAGGCCATGCAATAAATGAGCTATAACAACTGCTAGCTACCCAGGGACAGGATGACTGCCTCTGCAACCAAGCTATACTAAGTGATGAATTCTTAATCTGTCTCAGGATTACATTTGAAACAATCCGCAGAGCTGTTCTGATAACCCTGACATTTTCTGACTGCACTGTGATTGTTACTTAGTATTTCTTCAATATCCTCAGTTTGGTTTAGCTCCTCACCATTAATTCTGTTGACTTTTATTATAACTATTTCACACAAGTGTTTCCCATTTTGATTTCAAATCCATTTGACTTTCTGCCTAATAGCAGCCTCCAGTCTAGGTATAGTAAGGGTTAACTATGGAGCTAAGTGCTACATTGCACTTAGCAGTGAATTTTAATGTTTGTCTTTAAGAAATACTCTTTTCTGTGCTAATAGAAGACTTCCATTTCCCATGCAAATCATTTGGGATTCCACCAAGCTTTCCAATCCTGTGGCAGGATCTTCACTTGAGAGTGTGTGTGTGTGTGTGTGTGTGTTGGAGGAGAGGGGCGATGTGGTGGCTCAGTCATTAGCAACAGGAACCCAGGTTCAGTTCCATCATCAGTCAACTGTCTGTGTGGGGTTTGCATGTTCTCCTTGTGTCTGCACGGATTTGCTCTGGGGTGCTCCATTTTCTTCCCACAGTCCAAGGATATGTGTGTTGGGTGCATTGGCCATGCTAAATTGCCCATAGTGTCTGGGGATGTGGAGGCTGGGTGCATTAGCCATGGGAAATGCAGGGTTACAGGGATAAGTTAGGGGCTGGGTCTTGATGGGCTGCTCCTCGGAGGATCGGTGTGGACTTGATGGCCTGAATGACCTGCTTCTACACTGTAGTGATGCTATGATTCATATCTCAGTGACATACAGGACCTGCAATGTATCGAGATGGGCTGTTTAAAATGCTCACCTCAGAATTGGTCTCAGTTGTTCTGTTAAATATTAGGCTTTCTAACCCTCACCTCTCACGCCATTTCAACTATCACCCATGATCTATCTCTGCCAACATATGCTCCATCCACTCCCCTGTAGCCCATCATTAGTCGACAAACCAACTTAATGCCAACATATTGTCCTCAGTAACCCAGTGATCACTCATATCCTCTATGTCAAAACAATATCAAAGCATGACATTTCCCCACCCTCCAACATTACCCATACATCTTCCATACCAACACATCGAGTCTCCCGTGCAGACCTCAGGAGCCTTGCTGAAGTGAAGCTCTAAACATTTATTCCATCCATTAGTAAAATATTCACATTGTCAAAAGCCCAATCAAAACAATTAGATGTTGCAAATATTTAGCCCACCACTAAATTAAATCATTGTATTCGTATCCCACATCAAAAATAGCAAAACTTTTAATAACTTCTTTGAGCTACCAATAAAATTATCAATCTGCAGTCTCCTACAGAGACTATACAAAGTTATGGGAAGAAGCGAAACTTTAATGATGACATAATGATTGCCATTGGACTAATGCCAATGAACAGTTAATTACTAGTGAGAACACAGTTTTCAACCCTCATTGACACAAGCAGCCTTTTCTATTTAAATAACTGACAGCTTAAGTTTTTTTTTAACCTCTCTTCAACACAGACAAGCTTCTTCTTCTTTTATTTAGAAAGGGCTGGGGATTTAAATAGCTTGAACAAAATAGTTCTAAAAAATTTACTTACAATTCCAGATCTTTTACAACTACTTTAAAAGTTCATAACTCTTACACTGTAAATTATGACCTTGCTAAAAATTGGGTCTGTTTGAACTCAGCACTGAGTTAAAATGGCCTGTTGAGTTTGGGTTTCCTTCATGTGGAAATTAGTTCCTAGCTCCTTTCTCATTTGGCAAAAACAGGATCTTTCTGAACTGGAAGCTGGACTTGCAAATCTGGGTCCCCAGCTATCATTTCGAGAAGTTCTAAGAGTCTCACAATCCAGTGAAAATCCAAGTCATGTTTTATTATTAGGGACATAAAGCAAAAATCAAAGAAGTTAAGTTAAACTTGTGCAAAACACTAGCTCAGCGTCAACTAGAATTTTCTGTTGAATCCTCGTAAACACATAAGGAAGGATGTGAAGGCATTTCAGAAGGTGCAGAAACGATTCACAAGAATGGCTCCAGGGCCGAGGGAACTTCTGTTATGTCACTAACTCGGAGAAATTTTAATCATTTTGCTTGGAGAAGAGAAGATTGAGAGAAAATTCTGTTTGAAATATTCGAAATCATGAGCTGCAAGGAAACAGAGGTTGGGAGAAATTGTTCCTATTGGTGAAAGTTCTGGAACTAGAGAGCAAAGACCTAATATAATTGGAAAAAGAAGCAATGCTGGCATGACTAAGACTTTGTGTGGTTACAATCTGGAAGGCAGAACGCGAAGGCTTCTTGACTGAGTGTGTGATGGAGACAGATTCAAATGGATTTGGATTGTTTTCTGAAAAGGAAAAAATGGGCAAGGCTACAGGGGCAAGGGCGATGCCAGTAAATACTCCTTCAGAGAGCCAACAGAGAAATAATGGGTTGAATGGCCTTCTTTTGTGCCATAATAATACTGTGATTCTGATCTTCAAATTACATGAACTCCAATTCACTGAAAACTGCTCCTGGATTATATCCCACACAAAATCACACGTGTGCATTACAATCCTTATCAATCTCCCACATCCTTCAGTCTAGCTTAATATATGTTGTCATCTCCAGACCCTCCCACTGTGTCACATGATTGTGAATGCTTCGACCATGATGTCCCTTAGCTGCATCCTCAACTTGCCATCTTGGCATGTTTCCTGTTTCCTCAATTCAAACACTGGTGACAGCTGTTTTGTCCCCCTTTTTCAACTTAGCAACAGCTTCGTACAAATGCAAGCTTTTTTTTTGCCTTCTCCTGTGTTTTTGAACTTCACGAGGAGTTGAATTCAGATCCAAGTCCAAATTTGCCTTCTGACTCACATTGAAAATCACTGTTTGTCACTTACTGCTCAGTAACATCAGCTTTTTCTCTTGGCCAGCCTGAAGCTCATCTTTATGTCCCTGACCATTCATTTAATTGTAAAAGCAATGGCAGCATCCAGAACAGATTTGTCAATGACTGATTCATTTCAAAGTGGAGCAGCTCATAAGTAGATCTGTGTGATACTATAAATCCCTAAAATGAAACAGAAAATATTTTTTCTGTTTTACTGCAAATAGCATTTATATATTTCACTGCTATGTGACGAATATCTGCCATGGAACAGATAAAGAATACAGATATTCACCCAAGGTCATTTAATGAAAAATATGATTACTAGCCACCAATAAATACCTGGGAGTGAGTTACTGCTGAAATTCAGTCAAGGGGCTCTGATGATGTCATAAATTATATGAGCAAAGATTGAGCACTTTATGAATGTAATCTGAACTCTGTGATTGAATAACTGTCATTACTAACTCTTGGGCATTTGCTGCTTTATACATATTGCTGCTACTTTTACATATATCTCATTATTTGGCAGTAAAGATTGACTTACATAAATCAGGTTAGACACAGCCAGTTTTTAGTTGATAAACAAGGTTCCTGCATGTGACTCTTTGACAATGTGACTCCACTTATGTGTTTCTCAACAAATGCTGCCCCATCCCTTGCTACATATAAGATGGGCATCTCCTGTGATTGAAACCCACTGAAAATAGGAAGCTTAATGGAAAATCACCCTAAATGTGGTGACCTTGTTTTGTTAAATTCGCTCACAGGATACAGACACCACTGACTAAGCCAGCACTTATTACTCATTCCTAATTGCCTGGAGGACAGTTAAGAGACAACCACATTACTGTGGGTTTGGAGTCATGCATAGGCCAGACCAGGTAAGGATCCCAGTTCTGAAGAAGGGACACTGGACCTGAAAAGGTAACTCTTGTTTCTCTCCATAGATGCTGCCAGACCTGCTGAGTCTCTCCAACAATTTCTGTTTTGTTAAGGATAGCAGTTACTTTCCCCAAAGGACATTGGTCTTATGGTCATAATTAATTCCAGATTTTTTTTTAATCCACCATTTGCCATGACGAGATGTGAATCCAGGTCCCCAGAATGTAGCCAATGTCTCTGGATTGCTTGTCCAGTGACAATACCAATCAGACCATCACCTTCCCATACAATACATAGCAACAATCTTTTAAAAACACAGCTTGTTTTGTTACTGAGAGTCGCAAACAGCAAGCGGGTGCGAGGCAATTTCAGTTTCATGTGTTGTGGAGAATGATTTCTTTGAAAAAAAGCCAAAACGTTGATGAAAGTTCCAAGAATTTTTCTGCTTAATTGAACAAGTAATTTCAAATAACTTTAAAGCCCAAAACTCATGACAAAAAAAAATTATTACAAAGGAATCTGTCTCAAGAGCAATGAGGGATGGTCAATAATTGTTGGCCCAGCCAGCAAAGTCCGCAGCCCAAGAATGAGTCAAAAAAACTGAACAAAATAGTTCAAAGAATTCCTGATGAAGGGCTTATGCCTGAAACATCGATTCTCTTGCTCCTCGGATGCTGCCTGATCGGCTGTGCTTTTCCAGCACCACACTCTTCAACACTGAGTAAGTACCGGCTGTGTTAATGGTGTAAAGAGGTAGTTTCATAATAACAACTGATGTTCAGATCTAATGCAGGCATTCAAAGCCAGAAAGAGATTTGGCACAGTAAAGTGCTAGGAGACATGTTTGAGGTAATTAGGACATAAGACAGAGGTGAGGTGAGAAAATTTCCTACTATACAGTGCATTGTTACAACTGCGACAATCTAAAGGGTGGTGGAAGCAGATACATTTGTTACTTTCAGGAAGGAATTGGATAACTACATGAAGGGAATACTTTTGAGGGCCTTGGACAGAGGAGGGAACCTCACTGGGTTGTACTCGCACATACAGAGACAGGCATAATACAGGCCATTCTGCTAAAATGCTTGTTTCGTTAACACAATTCGCTGTAACACGATAGACAAATTGGGGACACTAGATTAGAGTGGTGCTGGAAAAGCGCAGCAGATCAGGCAGCATCCTGATTTTCCTGCTCCTCGGATACTGCCTGACCTGCTGTGCTTTTCCAGCACGACTCTAATTTGGACTCTGATTTTCAGCATCTGCAGTCCTCACTTTCACCAAATTGGGAACACCGTTTCTAAAGCACAAACTTTTAAGACATGTGTTGACAGTAATGCATTTGCATCGCCAACACTTTAAGCACTATTTGTAAAGCGTAATGTTTCTACAATACGGGGTTGCATAAGAACGTAACCAACTCACTATAAAAGAACTATCTGAAGGTGGAATGTCCACTTTTGTGTTACAAAATTTTAGAGGATGAATTTGTGGACATCCCACCAGCCTACCTGACACTGAGTGCTGGGATAAGTGGGTGTTGGGCCATTCACATAAGGCATCAGGCAGTATTCACTCTTTAAGCCTATTGAGACTCTTAAATGGACAATTGATTGCCATCTAAGAGACTGATGCCACCTCCGTTGCCATCTTCTGGCCTGTGGAAGAAGGCAAAAGTAGGGCAAAGAGCATGGCAGCTTTAACAGAGTGGGCTGATGGGGAACCCCTTAATATGCAGGTAAGAGGGTCCTTATGCCTAATGAGTGAACTCACCGAAGATTGTACCCGCTCACCACCTTCTGCCTCCTTTTCAGCCAGTCTAACATGACCCGCCCCTATACCAACACATCCCCACCACTCCTTGATGGGCCTTGCAGACTTGTTTTCCCAAATTTCTGGACTCACCGTAGGCCCAGCATCCATCCACACTCCTTCTTGGAGACTGGGGTTGTAATCTAAGGAATGGCCACTACAGTCACAGGCTAGAAAGATGCCTTGGTCAACTGTTCCTGTCCCTGAGGGGCATAAATCCTACCCTTAACCAATTCATGCCAATACCATATGATAGCTCTGCATTCCTCCAATTCTAGCCTGTTATAACTCCTCCACTGGGCTGTTGTACTTTTGGATACAGTGGTGACTCTGATGCCAGGGTGCTACTTTCAAGGCATGATGGCTCAGTGGTTAGCACTGCTACACCAGCGACCTGTGTTTGATTCCAGCTTCAGTGTCTGTGTGGAGTTTGCATGTTATCCCCTTTTTTGCATGGGTTTCCTTCGGGTGCTCCAGTTTCCTCACACAGACCAAAGATGTGCAAGTTATGTGGATTGGTCATGGGAAATGCAGGGCTACAAGGTCAAGATGGGGGGAATACTCTTTGGAGGGTTGGTGTGGACTCAATTGGCTGAACGGCCTGCTTCCACACTGTAAGGATTCCATTTGACACAAGTTCTGAAATTCTCTTGAACAACAGATCTGCCTTTTGTCTCTCTCTCTACTCCTTTGAGTAACTTGTTAAAATCTATGGCATTGCCAAGCTATTGATAACTTGTCTTAATATCTCCTCCTGTGGCTCAGTGTCAAATTTTGTTTTGTAATTCCTTTATGAAAGGGTTTGGGACATTTTACTATGTTGATGGTCGATGTAAAAGCAAACTTAGATTGTTACTATAGATCACTGGGGTAATCCATATCAAACATCTTCACTTCCAATGCCTACTTTCAACTTTCAAAGTGTGCATCCCTTAGTTAGTCCACTTGTTGCATCTCCCACAAAGTGTGTTTTACATCCAGCAAAAGAACTGCGAGCCGGCTTTTAATAATAACAAACAATAATGTTAATTTATTTGATATAATTAATACTATAACAACAAAATACACTATGAATTAACAATTTGGGGCGGCACGGTAGCTCAGTGGTTAGCACTGCTGCCACACAGCGCCAGGGACCCGGGTTCAATTCCCGCCTCGGGCAACTGTCTGTGTGGAGTTTGCACATTCTCCCCATATCTGCGTGGGTTTCCTCGGCGTGCTCCGGTATTCTCCCACAGTCCAAAGATGTGCAGGTTAGGTGAATTGGCCATACTAAATTGCCCGTAGTGTTAGGTGCATTAGTCAGGAGTAAACATAGGGGCGTGGGTTTCTCTTCAGAGGGTCAGTGTGGACTTGTTGGGCCGAAAGGCCTGTTTCCAAACTGTAGGTAATCTAATCTAATTTACACTACAAATGGTATCTTTTGATTTAACTGAACTTTGGATGATCATATACCACCACACTAGAACTTGGCCATATTGCTTGTGGTGATACCTTATCTCCCAATGATCTCAGGGTGCCTTCTCTTCTCCATAATGGGTCTCGAGTTACCATGGTGTTGTGGCGATTCTTATACTCCAAAGTCTTTGCGCCCTTTTGGGAGGGTCTCCACTGTCCACCAATGGATCAATCAGGCTCGATCACCCTCAGCGGTCGGAACCAACCAGGCATTGGCATGTTGTTGGTAGGGTGGTCCTTAGGCCATCATTGCTGGAGGTGCTGGACGCATGTAGCCTCCTCCAAATAAGGGCTTGAGACGCCCCCATGTCTGGTGCACACCTTGATGTTTCCGTTCACCCTAAGGATGACATTTTATTGATTCCATTCAAACCCAAATTCAGGTGTGTATTGTAGGTCCTGCAGCTACAGAGTTAATTGCAAACTGTCTAGTGGTAGCTGCAGCATGTTTATTAGTACAGTCACTTTGGTCAAGGTTGGCCTTAGTTTCCCAGCATGCTTTAGTCATTGTCCAATCTTTGTAAATCCATCAGCAATTCATCATTTTGAGCGGCCCGTCCGGCCTCACAATATAGCTGTTCATATCAGTTCTCCTCTAATCACTGGATGACAAAGTCAAGAGTGTGATGCTGGAAAAGCACAGCAGGTCAGGCAACATCCAAGGAGCAGGAGAATCAATGTTTCAAGGAAAAGCCCTTATTCAGGAAATGTCGATCCTCCTGCTCCTCGGATGCTGCCTGACCTGCTGTGCTTTTCCAGCATCACATTCTCAACTCTGATCTCCAGTATCTGCAGTCCTCATTTTCTCCCAATGGATGACAAAATGCCAAGCTAAAGTCAAACTGACTAGTGATGCGCTTGGATCCCTCCAGAGGGAGTTAGAAAATGGAACGTAAAGTCAATCTGCATCACTGTTATGTCTCACAAATTCTTTCCACTTGTGGAAATAGCAAAGACGATGAGAATGAGATTTTCAGCTAATTCCAGAACAAAAATCATCCTTACATTTAGTTATCTTCTCATTGATTTTTATTTTGTGACATCAAATAAGGTCTTTAAATTCAATTCAGTTTTTATGCCCCACAATCTTGTTAGATAGAGTACACAAACATAGGAACCACAGGGACATTTCATTGCAGCTCAATTAAATTGAGTTTAATCTTACATTGTCTCAAATAAACTGCCAGTGATATTTTGGTTTGTCCATGAATGGATCTGCATTGTGATTGCAACAGACAAACGTTAATGTATAGATAAGCTCTACAGTAGAATACAGCAGCACCAGAAGAGTAGTTGGGAAGTGTGTGGACAATGAGACAACACCAAGTGAGTAAGTAGCTGTGTTTGAACCAAAGTTCGATTCCCCTCCCAGGCACATAGATTTGCATTAGACAGAAGAGTGAGAAGCTTTAATCAGAAACAAAATATAATGAGAATGAAGAACAGGAACACAAGGTTGGATAATGGAGAAATGGATTCGGGGTGAGTTTAGTAGTTGGTGCTGAGGTACGAATCCAATTGAGACATTGGATTGGATTTCACCAGCCCTTTGGAAGTGGGCTGGGGACACTTTTCTGCCAGGTGCCAGGAAGACAGCCGAATGTTTCTCTGCTGACAATGGAATATTCTCACTAGTGGGCATGGTGGTGGCATTTCAGCCAACTATGGAGATGGCCAGGTACAAGCCATAAGTAACGCTGCCCATTAGCTATTGGTTGTCAGTCTTCTAAATGGGCCAACTACTCGGACAGCAAAGTCGCTGTCTTCCATTGAACGATGTCGCAACTTCAGGCTCTAGCTTGGCCACCTCCAGTAAGATCCCATCTAGGGTCCTGTTGTCTCTTTGCACAGGCTTGGCACTCAGTTTTTGACTCAATGATAGGGCAAGCTGGGATTGTGAGTTTCAGGTTAATGTGCCATTTTAATCTGACAAATGACTTCAGTTTAGGCTTACCTCTTACAAACCTTAATCACACTTTGGTTTAACTTTGAAAATTTTAGTTCAGCTATTTTGACCCAAATTGACCCAAATAGAGTGTGCAGGAGGTTAGAGCTGGTGACAACATCCTTACCAGCACATTCATGGTGGTAAGATTTTAAAGTATGGATGGTGGGTGCTGTTGGGAGGGATTGCAGTCAGTAAGAGAGGGCCTCAAGAACTTGCAAGTATCAGGGTATAATGATGCAATTATCCTAATGCATTTTATTTCAAGATTGTATGGGTTGCACCAGTACTTAAAGGGGACCAAAATGGGCCAGAGCTAGAAGAGGATGAACAGTCAGGATATTTGTGTTTTCTTGGCTTGTTTGTGGGCTAAGAAGTGGAGCACAATTCTGGGCCTCAAGGCTTCAGGCCTCCCCTGCCGACAAGCTTCCATTCTTTCCCACTATTCCCTACACTGGCTATAATTGACACTGTCCCTTCCCTCCTCCATCTCCCACACCTTTCTTAACTGCAAAGTTGTGTAGGAAGTGCTAGAAGGAGAGTCCAACGTCTTCTTGTCAGCACAGCATGTTCTCAATAGCAGAAGCACAGCCATGTGCCAACTAAAGGTGAGCTCGTGACCATAGCTTCAGGTGACAGGAGGCAGCTGCTTGCCATTTTAACTGCTGTTCCTGCATACTAGCCTCATGGCCAATATTGATATGCTGATCAGAAGCTGAATTCCCTCCAAGCTTCACACAATACCATGAAATGAGTTTGCCTCTCATTCCATCCACCACTTGTCGCACTCACATCTCCAATCAAAATTGAATCCCTTAAGTTACACTTTCTGTGTTTTAGGTCCAGTCTTTAAGCTTTGTGTCTGTCAAGAAACAATATATTAAAGTTAAAGTTCCAATTAGCAGTACAGAAGGAGTGCTGCACTGTCAAAGGTGCCATCTTCTGGACAAGAATTAAAACCCAAGTTCTTTCTGTGCTCTCAATTAAACATTATTCAAAAACAGAGCAAAGGACCTCGTGTGCTCACCAATCAAGCATCGTGACCAATGATCTAGTGATTATCACACGTCTGCTTGTGGGATCTTGCTGTGCACTAACTGGCTGTTGTGTTTCCTAGACGACAATAGTGGCTTTTTCTTCCTTTTTTTTAATTTCACGATAGTTGTTCTAAAGATTGCAGGCAGCTGCCCATGGCTTTCCTCCTGACAATAATTTATATTTTTAATCTCATCTACTTATTTTAAATTTAGTTTGTAAAATGACAAGAACTTTAACTTTCATTTTTGAATGAGTGTACAATCTATTTCATTAAGCATTTGCCTTCATTATTCCAGCTACAATAAGAAGGAAATGACTTTTCCGTTCATTGCAACCTTTAGATAATTTAGTCAATAACCTACATGTTCAAAAGCTCATGAAAGCTATAGAGTCCTGAACTGGTTGGTGAGTTTAAATATACCTCTTTGTGGATGTGGCTCAAGTCACAGCCAGCATTGCAACAAAATAAACTTTTTTATTGAACAGGTAGAGCAGAATGAATCTTATGTGTTACTAACGCAGAATAGAACTTCACTCGTGTAGAAATGTTTGTGAGGTTGTCAAAATAGCTTTTCAATAGGTTTGGGGTCATTTTGAGACCATGTTTAATAAAGCTGCAGAATACCAAAAAGCAAGGTTTGCATTTTAATTCCCAGGCTGTACTGAGTGAAGTAATCTCAGTGAAATGGTGATTTGTGCCCCATCACATCGAGTTCAGGTCGTGTTAATCCATGGGTGCTCCAAACCCCAGACTCATTGGTTTGGAGTTTAGTTCAGAGGCCAAGTGATGGGGGAGGGCGTGGTCTACTTTGAGATTAGGAAACCTAATTATGAAGGTTTCTAAGGCAAATTGTCTAAAAGATAATGGGGGAGAATCTGACAGTGGTTCTGGGAGAAGATGTTGTTCAGGAGGGCTGACTCTGGTTGTGTTTGGGCTGGGGATGAGAGGTGTGAGTATTGATAGGGGAGGGAATGAGTAGACAAATTTTGTTGAATTTCTAAGTGAGTTACTGTTTTCTCTTCTTGGAGTCATTAACTGTAAGAAATTCATAGTACAGAAAGAGACTCTTTGGTCCAAACTCATCCATGCCAACCAGATATTCTAAATTAACCTAGTCCCATTTGCCCATATCCCTCTAAACCCCTCTTATTCATGTACTCATCCAGATGGCTTTTAAATGCTGTAATTGTACCAACTCTATCACATCTCTGGCAGCTCATTCCATACACACACCGCCCTCTGTGAAAAAAAGTTGTCCCTTAGGTCCCTTTTAGATCTTTCCACTCTCACCGTAAACCGAAGCCCCTAGTTGCCCTACTCTGGAGAAAAGACCTTGCCTATTCACCCTATCCATGCCCCTCATGATTTAATAAACCTCTATAATTTTTATAATATTTTATAACCTCTCATATTAGCCCATAAGGAGACTGGAAAGTCACTTTTCCCTTTCTTGTCTTGTTTCATCAGCCAGATTTCCAGAGGGCCAACAAGAGTAATATATAGAATAGTTTAGAATATAGAATGACTGTAAAAATTAAGGCATGCTGACTCATTTTAATACTGAAATGATTTACCCATCACTTACAAGCAGTTTAGTCAGTGGTTCTTTGTCCTGCCTTCATAACGATGTAGGATAAAAAATATCATTGAATGAAATTCCCCCTTTAACCTTTGTTTCTCCAATTGCAGTTTCTCTAATGTTTCTAAATAATTGAAGCCCCTCATTCTCTCTTCAAACTTTAATCATTGTATGCTGATCTCACTGTTGGGATGTGTGCATGTTGGCTAAGGACAGATTCTGTCTGTGGTTTTTGCACAAGCCCCTAGATTACCAATTTAGGGTCCCTCATAGATTAGAGTGATGAGGTGGTGGTGCTTGTGGTGGGGTGGAGGTCCGGGGCATAAGATGCAGTGAGTCCTCCTGACAGAAGCAGAGCCAGAGAAGGAGTCAACACCTTCCAAATAGAAGAGGTTTGAAAATTGGCCTGATACACATATGTATCTAAAAGTCATGCACGTGGAAAATAAACTCAAAGAAGGTTGAGGTTAAGCAGATCTGGCTGAATAACAATACTGCAGCTACAACTCCCCTTCAGCCTCTTCATGCATCCACATTGTGGCATGGTTTGAATGATATAGAGCCTAGACATGAAATGGTGCAGAAACTAAGCTGTCTAATCACGTCCGGACAGAGGGAGCTGGGGAACCGCAACAGCTAATTGCATTTTACAGCTCAATTAACGCTTTCTGTTTCACAAAATTTGTTCATGCAAAATGAGGAGAGACGTTCCACATGAGAGTCTGTTGAGTCATTGTTTGATATGCTGAGCTGCACAATGAGAATTTATATAGACATTCTCAGAAAGGTTGAAGACCTTGTGCCTACTATCAGTGCTCTGCACTTTGATGTGATGAGACAGGGAGTTTTTGTTAAAAAAGCACAGGATGTTGGTCAGGTTCTTGCCAGATTTTCTATTATCTACAATCCAACACACCAGGAATGATTTTATCAAACTGTTAATTAATTATAAAGGAGTCAAAACTGAACCATGTTAGTGATGTGCTGGAAAAAAAAAGTGTTTATAGAAGTTATCTGATTTATTTATATAATGTTTTAAATTAACAATTGAATACCACTTGGGTATGTGCCTTGTTGTATCTGAATTTTCCGATTTCACAAAGGAAGATCTGTTTCTTGTTAACCTATGTGCTCATGGAATTGCTCGTGTACAAAATTTTTGAAATAAGCAGTTTTCAGGAAAGTGATATTTGTCTGTAAGAACAATAAAGTAAGAGCTAATTGCAGCACATAGATTCAAACAGCACCAAAGGAAGCCATGTCGCCCATTGTTCCCATACCCTTTGAAAAGGCTATCCCTTCCCCATTTTCCCAGTCTGTCCTACATCTGCAACAACCATCTTTCTAATGCTCACAAGATATAAACTTCGCTTCACCAATATTAAATTCCCTCCCACATTAGGTGCCTGAAGCTGTGAAGTATATCATTTCTTTTGGAAATGGCCCAAGGGTAACAAAATATAAAACAATTCACTGAAGGTGTGCCATAACTCCTATGGGTGCCAACATAAAGCCCTTACAACAATTGTTTCTGGTGGCTATAAAAAAAGCCTCAAATACACAGGAGAGGGGTCACACGTGGACGTATGTCACCCAGATGTTGAACTACATGTTAAAGACTAATAGGGCCCACTGAGATGTGAAGAAGAAAAAGCACATAATATAAAGTAGAGCCAGTAAAGCTGAGTTTGATTGTGAAATTGCAGAATGGGAGATTGCAGATTGTTATAATAGTCACGCACTAAAGCAAACCTTTAATCACAAACATTTTAAAACATATGTGATCAAAACTGTGAGGATTCTATGAGTTGCACAGGACAAAACAAAAAGCCATAAAATATGGTCCTTAAAGCTCAAGCATCTGGCAATAAACTGGTGAGATGTTCAGGAAGAAATAACAACAGAAATAGGTATACTGATGTGCTTGTCTTTAGATTAGAGTGGTGCTGGAAAAGCACAGCAGGTCAGGCAGCATCCGAGGAGCAGGAAAATCGACGCTTTGGGCAAAAGCACTTTGTCGGGAATAGTAGAGATAAATGGGAGGCTGGGGAGTAGGTAGCAAAGAGTACAATAGGTGGATGGGGGTGGGGATAGAGGTGATAGGTCTGTGGCAAGGGTGGAGCAGCTAGGTGGGAAGGGAGATTGGCAGGTAGGACAGGTCAAGAGGACAGTGCTGAGCTGGAAGGATGGAACTGGGGTAAGGTAGGGGGAGGGGAAATGAGGAAACTGGTGAAGTCCACATTGATGCCCTGGGGTTGAAGTGTTCCGAGGAGGAAGATGAGGTGTTCTTCCTCCAGGCGTCGGGTGGTGAGGGAAAGGCGGTGGAGGAGGCCCAGGACCTGCAGGTCCTCGGCAGAGTGGGAGGGTGAGTTGAAATGTTGGGCCATGGGGCAGTGGGGTTGATTGGTGCGGGTGTCCCAGAGATGTTCCCTGAAGCGTTCTGCGAGGAGGCGTCCAGTCTCCCCAATGTAGAGCTTGTACCCAATGGAGTGCAATGATGTGCTTGTTTGTCTGATGTGCCACCAGACTTGGGAAAAAAGAAGATCAGATTCTTCTGAAAGTGCTACTTGTCAAAATTAAAGATAGTAACAATTTATTTGAACTTGTGATATCTAGAGCACTGTGGACTTAGCGTGTATAATGCAGATAACCTCCCAACATGTGTCATTCAAATTTATTCAGTTAATATTTTCAATCAAAACACATTTTTCTTTGGTTTTCCAAGTGATTTCAAAACGAGATGAAGAATAAATTTCAAGATACATTCCAAAAAGTACATCAGGTTGATTGTCAGATTTAGAATCATATTACTCAACCCATATATTTATCACTGTGATGCTAATAATTACTGCTTGAAGCATATAAATCCTTTAAACCAACTGTAAAAATATTTGTATTATCAGAACAATAATCAGGCACAGATGTAGATTTAGCCAATATTCAGAATCTCATCGGAAATTGAATTCCATTCATTTAAAGGTATGATTGAACATTTGAGAATACAGTTTAAATAATAAGGGACATGGAACTGATTAAAGCATTTGACAATAATATCTCTAAGTGCCTTATTCCATTGTCCTTTCTAATCAATACCTGATTATGGTCTGAACACAGAGCTTTCCCTTGACTTTGCACTTAGAATTAGACAGTCATTTAGCTGAAATGGTAGATACTTCTACAAGCATGGACCAAGAGGAGGCCATTCAGCCCCTCAAGCTTAGTGTTATTAAATTAGATCAAGGTCAACTTGTGCCTTAACTCCATATAACCACCTGTTATTCATTTGATACCCTCATCCAATAAAGTTCTGTCAAACTCAACATAGCAAATGTCATTTGACTCACGATCCTCAGCCTTTTGGAGGAAAGAAATCCACATTTTTGATAAAGCACTTTTACACACAAAGGGTATAAGATTTCAGTTCCAAATGACCCAACAACAATTTCATATTGTGCTTCCTTATAGTGGATTTCCACAGGAGGGATTCTCTATACCACTGCTTATGATTAGATTCCCTACAGTATGGAAACAGGCCCTTTGGCTCAACAAGTCCACATCGGCCCTCCGAAGAGTAACCCACTCAGACCCAATCCCCTACCCTATACTTATCCCTGACTAATGCATCTAACACTATGGGCAATTTAGCATAGCCAATTCACCCAACCTGCACATCTTTGGATTATGGGAGGAAACCAGAGCACCCAAAGGAAACGCACACAGACATGAGGAGAATGTGCAAACTCCACACAGACAGTTACCCAAGGCGGGAATCTAACCCGTGTCCATGGTGCTGTGAGGCAGCAGTGCTAATCACTGAGCCACTGTGCCACCCCACTCCAACTCCTTCAAATCTTTTATCATTTTTATAATATCATTTAAATCAGCCTTCAATCTTCTAAATCAATGGAATAAAACTCAGGTTTGTACAGCCTATCCCAGTGACCTAACTTCTCAAATCCTGATTGATTAGTTTGTACCCAAGCCCCACATCCTTCTTGAGTTGTGGTGCCAGTACTGAAAGCAATGTTTCAGAAGGGATCTGACTATGGCTGTATAGATGGGAGCAAACTTCCTCACCACTGATTTCTAACTCTTGAGATAATGTAAAATCCAAAGAGCCAATATCCCTTATCAGAGACTATTACCATCTCATGACTTCAAGCAGCCATCATGTTATATTTGTGAGACTGAGTAGTATTAATTAATTCACTGTCACAAGTCTTCCTGATTGGTATTAGTCTCAGCGACTGATAGAATGTAATGAAGGATGTCCACATGAATTCTTCAGCTGAAGATAGGATTAAACTTGATGAGCAATAAAATAGGCTTGTCACATGTTGACTAATGTAACTACATTACATCTGAGATACGTGATGGTTTCTTGTGAGTGATCAGACTCAACAAAAAACTGTTAGTTACACCGATTTACCACAAGAACTACAACTTGTAGTTCTCCAAATATTGGCAATGACAAATTAGCATCACTTTAGCCTCTCCCAGGAACAAGCCTTTATACGTTGATGGGTGGAACCATTAAAATGATGTCTATTAACCCAGTCAATTACCAACTTCCTTATTCATAAGAACCAGGAGCAGAAGGATGTATTTCAGTCCCTTGAGACTGCTCTGCCATTTAATACAAGCTTGGGTTGATCTCATCTCAGCTTCAATTCCATTTTTCTGCCTGCTGCCGTGGCCTTTGAATTTATTATGAATTAAAAGTCTATCTATCTCTTCCTTAAATGTATTCAGTGTCCCAGGGTCCACCCCATTCTGAAGCAGGGAATTCCACAGATTCAATGCCCCTTAACAGAAGTAATTCTCCTCATCTCTGTTTTAAATCTGCCACCCCTTAGCCAAAAATAGTGATCTCTCTTTTTAGATTACCCTACAAAGAGAAACATCTGCTCTACATCTACCTTGCCAATATATCTCAATTAGACCTCGTATCATTCTTCTAAACTCGAAGGGGGAAGGCCAAAACTGCTCAATTTCTCCTCACAAGACAAGCCTTTCATCTCGAGAATGAATCTAGTGATCTTTCTCTAACTGCCTTCAATGCAATTCCATTCTTCTTCAAGTAATGGGACAAAACCTGTATGCAGTACACAGTACTCCAGATGCAGTACACAGTACTCCAGATACAGTACACAGTACTCCAGATGCAGTAGACAATACTTCAGATGCAGTACACAATACTCCAGATGCAATACGCAGTACTCTAGATGCAGTACACAATTCTCCAGATGCAGTATAAAGTACTCCAGATGCAGTACACAATAATTCAGATGCAGTATACAGTACTCCATATGCAGTACTCCATACTCCAGATGCAGTATGCAGTATTCTAGATGCAGTACACAATGCTTCAAATGCAGTACACAGTGCTCCAGATACAGTTCACAACACTCCAGATGCAGTACACAGTGCTCCAGATACAGTTCACAACACTCCAGATGCAGTACACAGTACTCCAGATACAGTTCACAACACTCCAGATGCAGTACACAGTATTCCTGATACAGTTCACAACACTCCAGATGCAGTACACAGAACTCCAGATGCAGTACGCAATACTCCAGATGCAGTATACAATACACCAGATGCAGTACACAGTACTCTAGATGCGGTACACAGTACTCTAGATGCAGTACACAGTACTCCAGATACTGTATACAGTATTCCAGATGCAGTACACAATACTCCAGATGAAGTACGCAGTACTCCAGATGCAGTACACAATACTTCAGATACAGTACACAGTACTCCAGATGCAGAATACAATACTTCAGATGCAGTAAGCAGTATTCCACCTGCAGTACACAGTACTCTAGATGCAGTACACAATACTCTAGATGCAGTACACAATACTCCAGTTGCAGTATACAGTATTCCAGATGCAGTACACAGTACTCCAGATGCAGTACACAATACTCCAGATGCCGTATGCAGTACTCCAGATGCAGTACACAGTACTCCAGATGAAGTACACAATACGTCAGATACAGTACACAGTACTCCAGATGCAGTACACAATACTTCAGATGCAGTATACAGTATTCCAGGTGCAGTAGTCAATACTTCAGATGCAGTACACAATACTCCAGATGCAGTACACAATACTCCAGATGCAGTACACCATACTCTAGATGCAGTATGCAGTACTACAGATGCAGTACACGATACTCCAGATGCAGTATACAGTACTCCAGATGCAGTACACAGTACTCCAGATGCAGTAGACAATACTTCAGATGCAGTACACAATACTCTAGATGCAATACACAATACTCCAGATGCAGTACATGATACTCCAGATGCAGTATACAATACTTCAGATGCAGTACACAGTACTCTAGATGCAGTACACAGTACTCCAGAGGCAGTAGACAATACTCCAGATGCAGTATGCAGTACTCTAGATGCAGAACACAATACTCCAGATACAGTACGCAGTATTCCAGATGCAGTACACAATACTTCAGAGGCAGTACGCAGTACTCCAGATACAGTTCACAACACTCCAGATGCAGTACACAAAACTCCAGATGCAGGACACAATACTTCAGATACGGTATACAGTACTCCAGATGCATTCCGCATTACTTCAGATGCAGTATACAATACACCAGATGCAGTACACAGTACTCCTGATGCAGTACACAATACTTCAGATGCAGTAAACAGTATTCCAGCTGCAGTACACAGTACTCTAGATGCAGTATACAGTATTCCAGATGCAGTACGCAATACTCCAGATGAAGTACGCAGTACTCCATATGCAGTACACAATACTCCAGATGCAGTACACAGTACTCCAGGTGCAGTACACAATACTTCAGATGCAGTATACAATATTCCAGATGCAGTATACAATACTCCAGATGAAGTACGCAGTACTCCAGATGCAGTACGCAGTACTCCAGATGCAGTACACAATACTTCAGATGCAGTATACAGTACTCCAGATGCAGTATGCAGTACTCCAGATGCAGTACACAGACTCCAGATGCAGTACACAATACTCCAGATGCCGTATGCAGTACTCCAGATGCAGTACACAATACGTCAGATACAGTACACAGTACTCCAGATGCAGTACACAGTACTCCAGATGCAGTACACAATATATCAGATACAGTACACGATACTCCAGATGCAGAACGCAGTACTCCAGATGCAGTACACAGTACTCCAGATGCAGTAGACAATACTTCAGATGCAGTACACAGTACTCCAGATACAGTACACATTACTCTAGATGCAGTACGCAATACTTCAGAGGCAGTACTCAGTACTCCAGATACAGTTCACAACACTTCAGATGCAGTACACAAAACTCCAGATGCAGTACACAATACTTCAGATACGGTATACAGTACTCCAGATGCATTCCGCAGTACTCCAGATGCAGTATACAATACACCAGATGCAGTAAACAGTATTCCAGCTGCAGTACACAGTACTCTAGATGCAGTACACAATACTCTAGATGCAGTATGCAGTCCTCCAGATGCAGTACACGATACTCCAGATGCAGTATACAGTACTCTAGTTTCTGTACACAGTACTCCAGAGGCAGTACACAATACTCCAGATGCAGTATGCAGTACTCTAGATGCAGAACACAATACTCCAGATACAGTACGCAGTATTCCAGATGCAGTACACAATATTTCAGATGCAGTATACATTACTCCAGATGCTGTACACAGTACTCTAGATGCAGTACACAGTACTCCAGATTCAGTACACAATATTCCAGATGCAGTACACAATATTCCAGATGCAGTACACAATACTCCAGATGCAGTACACAGTACTCCAGAGGCAGTACACAATACTTCAGATGCAGTATACAATATTCCAGATGCAGTATACAATACTCCAGATGCAGAACACAATACTCCAGATACAGTACGCAGTATTCCAGATGCAGTACACACTATTTCAGATGCAGTATACAGTACTCCAGATGCTGTACACAGTACTCTAGATGCAGTACACAGTACTCCAGATTCAGTACACAATATTCCAGATGCAGTACACAATATTCCAGATGCAGTACACAATACTCTAGATGCAGTACACAGTACTCCAGATGCAGTACACAGTACTCCAGATGCAGTACACAATACTCCTGATGCAGTACGCAGTACTCTAGATGCAGTACAGAATACTTCAGATGCAGTACACAGTACTCTAGATGCAGTATGCAGTACTCCAGATGCAGTACACGATACTCCAGATGCAGTACGCAGTACTCTAGATGCAGTACACAATACTCCAGATACAGTCCACAGTATTCCAGATGCAGTACACAATACTTCAAATGCAGTATGCAGTACTCCAGATGCAGTACACAATACTTCAAATGCAGTACACAGTACTCCAGATACAGTTCACAACACTCCAGCTGCAGTACACAAAACTCCAGATGCAGTACGCAGTACTCCAGATGCAGCACACAGTACTCCAGATGCAGTACACAATACTTCAGATGCAGTACACAGTACTCTAGATACAGTACACAATACTCCAGATGAAGTATGCAGTACTCCAGATGCAGTACGCAGTACTCCAGATGCAGTACACAATACTTCAGATGCAGTACACAGTACTCTAGAGGCAGTACACAATACTCCAGATGAAGTATGCAGTAGTCCAGATGCAGTACGCAGTACTCCAGATGCACTACAGAATACTCCATCTGCAATATACAGTACTTCAGGTGCAGTCTTGACAATGCCTTGTACAATTGCTACAACATTTCCCTACATGTATACTCTAATCTTTAAGTAATAAATGCCAAAATTTGATTTGCCTTCCTTTTTGACTGTTGTACCTGAATAATACGTTTCTGCAATTCATGCTTAAGTATAGCCAGATCTCTCTACATCTAAACAGTTTAAAGTTTCTCTCCAATTAATAATAAGTTGTCTTTTTATTCTTCTGACCAAGATAGATAACCTCACACATTAAACTCCATCTGTTGTATTTTGGCCAAGTCACCTAACTTATCCATATACCTGTTTGTAAATTTCTTACTTTTTCATTGCAACTTACTTACCCACCTACTTTGGTGTCATGTGTAATTTTGGCTATAGCATATTCTAAGTCGGTATCCAAGTCATTAATGTAGATTGAAAATTGTTGGGACCAAGGAACTGAACCCTGTGGCACCCCATTGGTTAAGTTTGCCAACTCAGCAAAGACCCATTCATTCTCAGCTTCTGATTTCTGTTGGCGAACCGATCCTCTACCCAAGCTAATATATTACCCCAATCCCATGTGATCTTACCTTGTGCATTTATCATTTGTGTAGCACCTTATCAAATGCCTTCTGGATGTCCTGATATACCACATGTATAGGAAACCATGATCCACTTTGCTTGCAAATCATTGAAGAATTCCAGCAAACTCAATTTGCCCTTCATAAAACCATACTGAATCTGAAGGACTCTGTTTTGTCTTTTCAAATACTCAATTACTTCTTTCTTAATAATTGCTTCAACAATGTCCCAATGTTAGAAATAAAAGATCTGAAGATATTGAAAATTGGAACGCAAAACAGAAATTGTTGGAGAAACTCAGCATGTCTGGCAGTATCTGTGCAGAGAAAGCAGGGTTAACCTTTCAAGTCCAGTGACTTTTCTTCAGAAGGTTGTGAAAAAAATTGCTTTAAACAAAGAGAAAAGGTGGAAGGAGGTGCTGCAGTTTTCAAATACGTTTTGAAAATTAATGAATCGCATTACAAGTTGTATTTAAATTGTTGCCTTGTTCAAGCACTGAGGTAGAGTCGCCGGATTCATCAGTACCATGAGTATTTATTCAGGGCAGTTTTGCTTCAAGAAAATCTGATGATTAGTTTTTCAACCAGGACCAGTTGTGAGGTTCAGGAGTACTTAACGTGACAAGAACTCACTGATTGGCTCTTAAGCAGGTGGACAGACTGTATGTGAACAATATAATGGCAGAAAGCATACAGATTTGAAAAAAAAGACAACATCCTCTCTCTTTGCAGAGAAGTGACAAAGAATCAGAAGACAGCTAGTTATTCTCATTCAACTTTTGTCTATCAGTTGCTTTCTTTAACCAGTAACTTAGAGACTGAAACATTAGTGTTCTAACCACCCTGCGTCTTTAGTAAACAACTGAGGGGACTTTGAACAAAGAGGTTCAGAGATAACAAGGACTCGGAAGAAGCAAAAGGACACTTCATGAATCCTGTGTAATGGTGCTTTTACACTCTGTTTGTCCAATTGTTTTCTTCAACCAATAACATCTATGTTTCTTTGTTTGTCCACGTCTGTCTAATGCGTGTAAGGAGTTAAGAAGGAGTTGAGTTTAAGTTAGAGAGTTATGAGCTGGTAATTCATATTTTGTTTGCCTTTTGTTTGATTAGAATTTATTTATCTGTAATAAATAATAAAATCTTGTTAAATGCAAAAATCTGGTCAGTGTTTTGTGTTAACTTGAACTTGTCAAGCAGGAAAATCAGGGACTTTGATTAAATTTTTAAGTTTCGTGATAACCGCAGGAGTATTGGAACTATATCCCAACGTAAGCATTCTCATACTTTAAGGTTTCTTGGAGAAGATTCTCCCATCAGCTCTTCAGAACCAAATGAGATAGACAATAAATGTAACTTTGTCACCACATCAAGGGACAGCATTTTCCTCTGGATCCGGGACACAGGGGTCAGAACTGTTTTGGGTGGTCACTCAGAATGAGGGAGTGTACTTGTGGTGTAGTGGTTATGTCCTTACCTCTGAACACGGAGGTATGGATTCATGACCCATGCTCCAGAAATGTACACCATCTCTGAACAGATTGAGTTTAAAAGAATAAAAACCTCAGGATGAAACAGTTATTATAATGTTCATGGGGACTCCTTATTAACTAACCCAGAGACTGGCTCGTCATTGAATCAAGTGTAGCGACAAGAGAGGCTTTCCAATTTGAAAAGAGCAGAATGCTTGAATTAAAGTAATTAAGGTGAAAGTGTGCTTCAAAATAGGCATGCCTCATTTCAGCTTCTTCAAGGTTAGGTTTAAAAAAAAGTGGCTCAGTGGTTAGCTTAGGTGTCTCCTGGTACCAGAGACCGGGTTCGATTTCACTCTCAGGCGATTATCTGTGTGGAGTTTACACATTCTCCCTGTGTCTGCATGGGTTTCCTCCAGGTGCTCCGGTTTCCTCCCACAATCCAAAGAAGTGCAGGGTTAAGTGGGTTGGCCATGCTAAATTGCCCACAGTGTCCAGGGATGTGTAGGCTAGATTTCACTAACCATGGCAAATGCACGGCAAGGGTAGGGAGTGGGTCTGGGTGAGGTGCTCTTCAGAGGGTTAGTGTGGATTTGATTGGCTGAACAGCCTGCTTCCACACTGTAGGAAGTCTATGGACATGAATCTCATTGACAGGCAACCACTGTGGGCTGTATGAGAAAGCCTCACTTAATGTGACTGTGCCTGCCCCTTAAGGGCAGCATTAGCACCCTGGCCTCCAAGCACCTAAACTACCCCTTCAATTGCAGGGACCTGGAGGCCATCTAGAAAAATACTCGTCAGACTCTTACTTTGTTGTGCTAGCTGCCCATGCTTTGTTACTGGGCAACCCTGCCTCTGCCACCCCAGGCTCCCCCTCCCCTTGATCTTGCCAATGTAATAATGGTTCTAAGGCAGGATGGAGCTGCAGGATGGGGTAGATCCTTAGCTTGCACCCATCTCAGATTGTTGCCCCAGGAGGAGCTGAAATCCTGTCCTCGTATCACTGGAATCAGATTAAAACATACGCTCATATTCTGGGCTGAAATCTGTGCTGTTGATTATTAAACAAACAACTAGCAGCTGTATATTTTCTGTATCATGACAGGGTCACATTGTGGTCATATTACTTCAGGATGATATAATGATCAATACAACTTAGAACAATGTAAAACAGTATTAATACTCAAGATGGTTCTCCAACTCAGCACTAATTATTTTTAATGAGATCTGCAGTATAGACCTATCACTATATTTGGTTCTTTACTCTCCCAGTTTCAAAAAACCTCACACAGCTGTGCCAAGCAGCAAGAACTCTATCAGTTGTCCATTTTGTTAAGCAATGTTTTATCTGGTGTAAATCAAGCTTTAACATTTCCGTTATTTAGTTGCAAAATGTACTTTAACATCCTTAACATATTGTAAATGCATTACGTATTACTGATATAAAATGAGTAAAATAGGGGTTAGGTTTTATTTATTAAAATAATGGATAGAAATTTACTGCAAATATTTTAACTCACTCTGCACGGTGGCTCAGTGGTTAGCACTGCTGCCTCACAGTACCAGCGACCTGGGTTTGATTCCAGCCTTGGGTGACTGTCTGTGTGGAGTTTGCACCTTCTCCCTGTGTCTGCATAAGTTTTGTCCAGGTACTCTGGTTTCCTCCCACAGTCCAAAATGTGCAGATTAGGTGAATTGGCCATGGAGAATGCAGGGTTATAGGGTTAGGACGGGGGATGAGTCTGGGCAGGAGGTTCTTTGCAGGGTCGGTGTGGATGTGATGGGTTGAATGGCCTGCTTGCACACTGTAGGGATTCGATAATTGCTCATTACTACCACTTCAAGGCATTACAATCCATAGATAAAGATGCTTTGCATTATACCTTTTCCCTAGCTGGTAAGAACCTGTGGACAAGATGCTAACAGCACGTTAAGACATATTCAAATTAACCAATTGGTGTTTCTGACGAAAATGATGAGAGTCAACAAGAAAATGATCACTTAATAGTGCACAAAAAACAGAGCTGGTGCATCTTGAAGAACATATAAATTACAGTTGGCTGTTTTAATTCATCCATTGACCACCAAACCATTAGAGATGGAAAATTACTGATTAACTAAAATATGTTAAAATGTAATACCATTCATCACATCTTAATGTGCATCATGTATCGATATGCATGGAGGTGAAATCATGGTTTGATATGTAAAACCATACATCACACTCTAGTGCAAAATCATCTATCACACTCAATTGTGTAAAGCTATGACTCATTCACATATAAAAACATGACTCACATTTTAATGTTTAAACATGTGCTAATGCATAAATCTTTGAATCATTCTTTAATACTTTAATGTGAAAAACCACTTGGAAGGGTGTTCTTTATTAACGTGGCTGTTAGCAAGAATCTGTGTGGATCTACACACAAGGATTAGAACTAAGGACAATGGTCTGGGTGAGAGAATTAGTTATAATATTGAAACACACACTGTTAACAGTAAGCACCAAAGTAGGCACAGTGGTTTATTGTTCTGAAATAAACTCAGAGTTTGATTTTGTTTATGCCTCCTGATACTATTCAACATGACATTTTGGCAGTACAAAAAAAGACCATTCTATTCACAAATGATCTGATAATAGAAATATTTGTAGACATAAATTACTTTGTACATTTGCCCAACTGAGATGGAAAATGCTGAACTGGTAATATGTACCAGCTATAGTTTTATCACACTTTTGCCTGAAGGTGCGATTTTTTTTGAAGTACTTAATAACCAGTTTTCAGCAGCTGAACTGTGTAAGATGCCATCTGAATAAAGGGCATTGAACAATCACTGGCAACATGTGCAGCAGGCAAATTATTACGTCAGTCAGCAATACCCAATCTGCTACTTTCAAGCTCTACATGTTTTGCACAAATGAACATAACAGAAGGTAAAGATTCCCCACCTAAAGTGCTACTTTAATGGAACATGCGCAACTTACAGGCCCGTTGGTGGATTATTTCATCTGGCTGGCATTGCAATTGTACTTGTTTTTGGAGCTTTCCTGTACTTGGCTACAGTTTGAATTGGCTGGTGATGAAGTATTTTTCATTTTATATAAAAGTCTGCATTGAAGCAAGATGCTTGCAGACATGGGTGGCCTCAGGGCTGCCTCTAGGAGTTGAGCTTGACAAAAAGAAGTGAAGAGGGGCCACACAGCACAAGAAAAACTGCTCAAAGAGGGAGAAGGGATCTCAGGAAGAGGCCATAGCCATCAAGGTCTTCTCCACCTCGAACTAAGCAAGGACAAATGAGTTAAGTGGTTCTTGCTTCAGAAGCGATTGTACTTAAGATCACACTTATTGTACTAAAAGAGGTCACTTCTTGAAGGTGTGTTACAGTATGAAGAATGTTTCAAGCAACATATCAAATCTTTCCCAACTCAACATGTACAGTCATGCTTTGGAACAGAATATTGACAATGCTGCAAGGGAACATGCTACTTTCAATGATGAGCAACTACCTAGGGATGGATGACATCATTCTTTTCCCAGAGAGTTAACACTATCACCAGATGCAGATGTTAGTGACGGAGAAGTAGACCCAATTTAACTCCCTTATACATGTTGCAGTTTCAAATCAATCAAACACTGAATCTCTGATTTAATGGAAGCCAGCAGAGAACAAGCGAGATGACTATTTTTACCTTGTGTTTCTGAAATGGGGCATAGACTTTCCTCATCTATCTATTAAAACAGATGCATCGAATCAAAGATTTGAAGATGTCTAACAGAGAGAAGGGAAAAAAAATGTACTAGAAATGTTGAGAAAGAAGGAATTTGGGAAGCTCATTTGAGAATCTATATTATTGTGATTCAATGTTCTTTGAGAGGGGAAGAAGCTTGGGGAGGGGTGTTGTGATGTCATGGAGTTGTGCATTGCTGAGCCTAAATAACACAATGTGAGCAAGATGGAACTCTCTCGACGACTCAAATGAGTATATGAACATGAACTCATGGAGAAGATAGATTAGTCCTTATTAACTGCAACTAGAAGTCAAAGTGTGGTATATGTATGATTACCATGTGTAATAGTATTTAGCATTATTTTATAATCAATAGTGTTACTTTGAAGTTTAAATCTGAAGACAATTCATAACTTTATCATCTCCATTCTCATTGTGTGACACAATAAAGAGAAAAACTCAACTCATTCTCCTTGACAACTCATTTGATCTATAAATTTCTTCCTGCATCCATGTTATTAGGCCAGCACTCCCAGCATCGGTGTGACAGTCCATTGAGGAGAGATTGAGGAGGTGGGGCCTGCATTCTTTGGAATTTAAAACAATGCGAGGTGATCTGATAGAAATTTACACATTTTTTAAAGGTATATACAGAATAGATACAGTGGGCGGCACGGTGGCACAGTGGTTAGCACTGCTGCCTCACAGCACCTGAGACCCGGGTTCAATTCCCGCCTCAGGCGACTGACTGTGTGGAGTTTGCACGTTCTCCCCGTGTCTGCGTGGGTTTCCTCCGGGAGCTCCGTTTTCCTCCCACAGTCCAAAGATGCGCAGGTCAGGTGAATTGGCCATGCTAAATTGCCTGTAGTGTTAGGTAAGGGGTAAATGTAGGGGTATGGGTGGGTTGCGCTTCAGCGGGTCAGTGTGGACTTGTTGGGTCGAAGGGCCTGTTTCCACACTGTAATGTAATCAAAAAAAAATGTTTCCTCTGGATGTGAGGTCTAGGGCCAAGCAACATGGTCTCAGAATAAAACACAATCCCTTTAGGACTGAAATGAAGAAGATTTTCTTCACTTAGAGGGTGTTGAACTTTTGGAATTCTGTACCCCAGAAGCTGGAGAAGCTTGATCATTAGGTAATTTCAAAGACTGTTTGATTGATTTCTAGTTATTAATGACATCCAGGGATATAGGGTTAACCTAAGAATATCGCATTGAGGTAGATCACAGAATCCCTACAGTGTGGAAGCAGGCCATTCATGCTAGCTGACCCTCTGAGGAGCATCCCAGCCAATCCCACACCCTATACCCCAACCCTGTACACCCTGCATTTCCCATGGCTAACCCATTCCTAGAAATTATGGGCAATTTTTCATGGCCAATCCACTTGATTGACACAATTTTGGACTGTGGGAGGAAATCAGAGCACCCAGAGGAAACCCACACAGACACAGTAAGTGTAACTTCCACATAAACAGTCGCCCGAGGCTGAATTTGAACCTGGATCCCTGGCACTGTTAGGCAGCAATGCTAACCAATGGGTGATCGTGCCAACCTCATTGCTCAACATGGTCCAGAATGGAGGAGCAGGAAATTGTGGAACTGAATGCCTTACTCCTACTCCTATGTTCCTGAGGGCTCATATCCTCACTTCCCATCTTCACTTCAATTTTTTTATCCATCTTTGGACTAAGGCTGTAATGAGGTCAGGTGTTCAATGCAACGGGTGGAACACAAACCAAATGAAGAAATAAGATTGTGTGTTGATCTCACTCAGTTGAACAATGGAGTGTGAAAAGAATTCTATCCAATTTCATCAGTCAACAACAGCATAGCCAAATTAGCAAAAAGCAAATTCTTTACCAAATTATACACAAACAGTGTATTTTGGTTAATTTCTCTTGACTATCAGTAAGATCACCGGCTACTCTGATTAAAGATTTTATTTTAATCATTTCTGGTTCGGAATTTCATCTGCACCAGAAAATGTTAGGAAAGCAACTTCAAGAATTCATGAATGAAAATGTGAAACGATTTGACATACAAATGATATCTTAATGGATAGTCAGACAGAAAAGGAACATGAAGATAGAGTCACAGAGGTGTTAATAGCATTACAGAAGACAGAACTGTACATGCAACAAGAAATGTAAATTCTCAAAAAGCAACAATCATATTTTTGGGGCATATAATCCAAGAACAAGGAATCATTGTGCATTTTAGAAAAGCAAGGATTAGGAGGCGCACTTCCAGCTGTGAAATGGATAAGTGACATGTAGTGCTTGTTGGGCCAAGTGGAAAATTCATTGCTTTGTCAGTCATACTCACCCCGTAAGATAACGTTTGGAAAATTGTACTAATGTCAGAAACTGACTGCTGCTTTTCAGAAATTTAGAAGCTACTCTCTATAGATGTATTTGCTCATTACATCTCAGCCTTATTAACCAAAAATGCCACAGATACATTGTTCTTAGGACTAGACCAGTCCTTATTCAGGTTCAGGAACAAGGGAACCCATATACTTTACACTGAGACCACTAATGGAAACTGAATAGAGAGATACTATCATTGAGAAGGAAACATTGGCTGTTACGTGGAGCTGTGAAAGATTCACAGATTTTACTGGATTGGGATTTCAGCTTGAAATAGACAATAAGCCACTAGTTATATTACCGGAGTCATGGAGTTTGCCAAAAAATTGCCAAGTTTCAGATTCGTTTGATGAGGTTTAATTACGTGATAGTCTACATTTTAAACAAGACTTTAAAAATTATGGCAGATACATTGTTCTGAAAAAAGCTGATGAAGACAATTGAATTCTCATCGAAAGATATGTTCTGCTGCTATGACCAGTACACTACCAGCCACTGAGAAAAAGCTCAGTGAAATTTGTGGAGGATCAGATGGGATGTCCATAAAAATTAGCAAAATCTGACTGGAAAGGTGTGAAAATACTATTCAGCTGATCAAGTACTGTAAAGGCATCACAAACAGAAACAACAAGAGTTATTTAGGAGGAAGCACTATGTTGTACAACCATAGAATGATTATACTGAAGTCACTCAGGCAATAGATCAACAGTCAAACATCTACAGAGTCATTAGTCTCCTCAAACTTTTCAAAAATCGCTTAGGATAGACTTGCAATTGATTTATTCCACTTCAAAAGGAAGACATATTTATTTGCAAAAAGCTACAATTCAAGATGGATTAAAGTTTTAGGACTTCACACCACCATTGCGGGTTAAATAGAAGCACTGAAACAGGGTTTTGTTGCAAATAATTTCCTAGAGGAAACAGTTTTCAGGTAATGGACCTCACTTTGTGAATGAGGAATTCAGAAAGTTCACTTCTCAGGCAGCTATCAACCAGGTGACAAGTTCCCCACTTCATGCTCAGTCAAACAGAAATGCACAGAGTATAGTCAAAATAATGAAGTCTCTAAAGTCCAAGCATGCAGTCTGGGAATTAGTATTACCCAGCCACAGAGCAATGCCACTAAATAATAGACATTCCCCAGTAGAGCTGAAAGAAGATTAAGAACAAAATACTAATACCAAGGTAAACATAACCTCTCACGATGGCAAGAATATAAAGGACATGAAGAAGCCCAGCAGAAGAAAGCAGGAGAAGTGCTATATCTTGAGACATGGGATAAAAGTGCTGTCCACTTTAAAACCAGGATAAAAAGACTGGTGAAGAGACAGAAAAGGAGCAGCAACAGTCCTTAGAGGAACAGTTCTGTATAGAGATCCTATGTAGTCAGAACAACTGAAGAAATCTTCAAAAGAAAAGGAAGAGTTTTTTTTATAAAATGTATTCACAGGATATGGGTGTCACTGGCTAGGTCAGCATTCATTGTTCATCCCGAAATGCTCAGAGGGGAATTAAGAGTCAACCACATTACTGTGGGTCTGGAATCACATGTAGGTCAGGCCTGGTAAAAATGGAAGATTCCATCCTTAAAACACATTAATGAACCAGATGAGGTTTTCTAACAATTGGCATTGGATCCATGGTCACCATTTGACTCTTAATTCTCAACTCTATTTTATAATTCAATTCAAGTTCATACATCTGCCGTGGTGGGATTTGAACCTGGGTCTCTGGAATAACATTCCAATGGTAATACTACTAGACCATCACCTCCCACTGGCCCCTTATTTTATTATCCTAGAATAAGGATGAATTAGGCTTATTAGTAAATAAAAGACATAGTAAACAAAAGCAAAAAAAACCTAAGAATGTGTGTGTAGACACCCACAGTTCAGAAGTATTAAGAATGATCAAGTATACTGGCAGTGGTGTTCATAATGAACAGCACAAAGCAAGGAAAATCAGATCCAGTGTTTCCCACCCAGTGAGAGCTTTTGCCGCCTGATGCCAAGATCCTGACACAGAAGTCCAAATTCCAACCGCAGAAGTTTAATACTGGCTGGTCTTCTGTTATCTCAGTCAGTTAATAAAAGGAAAACTGAGGGAGAAATTTTATGAAAAGTGACGTGAATAGCAGAGAATCAGAAGGAATCTAATAAAAAAGTCATCCGGCTTTAAACTGCTTGCAAAAATAAAGCCTTCTTCAATCATTGATCAATATATTCTTAACAATCCGTGTTTCTCTTCCAATTGTATGAAACAAACTATAATCAATGCTACTCACAGAATTTACCCTACCCATTAGCAGTGCATAATGGAAAAAGACAATTATAAACATGTTAAATGCAAGGTTTGCCTGAAGTGCATCTTTGAGTATTCAATTCCAAGAATCTTTTCAGAAAAAAAGCAAAGGACTTCACAAGCCATCACAGGTTGAATTCTGACATTACTTCACCCAAACTCGGAGAAATCTGTAAATCTATGCTGGTAGTTCTACAATCAGCATAACTTTTGAAAATACAGATTATTTATTGGCTACTTCTGCAGACCGCATAAGCTAGAAAAGCGCAGATGTGGTTGGAATCTCTCCAACTCTTCTGGGGACTGGAGAGGAGATTAAGTCAAAGTCTAATCCTTTAATACAGGCTGAGATTCTGAAGCAACATCTTTAAGGAAGCCATTAAAAGACATGGCAAACAACTCAGTAGGAAAATATAATCACATTATTGCACAAAATGTAATTTTCCAATTCCGAAATTCTGCTTAAAACCTTATTCTGTGTGAATACTTGATATTTAGTTCAATGATTAAAAAATATCTTTACAAATCCCATTTTTCTCTTGAAATGTCATTCATGATTTTAAATAAGTCTGTACGCTCTTCTGACAAACATTTTTTCAACTCCACGCATTGTCTTTGATTTGTATGTACTCTAGTTCTGCACTGGTAAATTATTGGCCTGGATTTGTGCAATGACTGAGTGCCTCTCTTTCATGGTGGAAAATGTAGACAAGCCTGGAATTTGGAAGTCCTGCCTCTCAAAATAATATCTCCCCTTTTTGTGAGGCCGGGAATGGAGGTGGGATATATTCAGAAAAAACACATTTTTCAGAGACAGATGGCCAGTTAATTCACCCGTTGCCTCATTTTAAACTACATTTTGCTGGCCCCCTCTGTATGAAACACAAAGTGTACTGAATAGATCTGTTAAGAGCATTTCTTTGCACATTTCATTCCTTTGGATAACAAGGACACCTCTTTGGAGAAATAAGTGCTCCTTTGGATAAGTTACCAGGGCATCTTTGGGGGTATTTCAGGGGTTTTCTTTTGGAAGATTAGATGCCTAAGGAGGCAGGGAAAGTGTCTTTGCATAAATAAGCAGAAGAATATTCATTGTCAAGCTCATTGGAGTTGTCAACAGACCTGTCTAACACAACTGTCAAAAGTGTCAAAATCAATGGTCAAGAGAACCTGTCAAGGGGATTTCTTGAAAGCAGCTGTCAAAGGCAGTTATCAAGATGTCAAACCCTTAAAAGTCCTGGCTTTAAATCGTAACAAAATAGACCCAAGTGTCTTTGCTTACTAACTGTACACCCAATCCCGGCACTGACATTCTACCACTTGTCCTGCTTTGTTCCGTAAAATTACATCCAGTGCTGCACCCTCTCTTGTAGGACTTCCTACATGCTGGCTTAAAAAGCTCTCCTCGATACATTTTAAAGAATTCCACCCCCTCCAACCCTTTCACACTTTGTCTATCCCATTTACGATTAGGGAAGTTGAAATCCTCTGCTACCATTTGTACACTTATTTGAGATCTACCCTTCTACATCTCCCTGACCTCCTGCATGCGCACAGAATTTGTCCACAACAATTAGAAATCCCTATCACCAACTGTTACATTCTCAATATCCAATTAGTGAAGAAAGGGTTTAAACTCAATACATTGAGATGAGGATAAAGGCAACACTGAGAATGTCGACAAGCAACTATCTAACCAATACCCTGCATTTGTATGTTTTGAAATTCAACTGATGCAACTGGCACAGACTGTTAATTGAAATTTTTAACTCAGGTCCCAGATAGAATGGGGAATGTTCCACACAGAGAAGGCACCTAATATAAAATAATCTCCATTAAGGATTAATTTAGTGGTTTGTTTTTTCAGCATTGTTTTGGGACTCTGTTAGCTTCCAGCAATGTGATTGCCCACTTTACTTTGAGGTTTTAGCCTTCTGGCCTCAACTTCCTAAGACATCCTCCCTCCTTAATGACTCTCTGACCAATATTGCAGACCACTTCTTCCTTTATTCACCAGTCCCCTTCCGGAACATCGGAATATTGAGCAGCTAGTCTTGCCCTCCATCAACTACGTCTCTATGATATCAAGACCATCATATTTTCCTGTGGTAACCAACACCTCCTCTTCTCCCAAAACATCATGGCCACTGTTTCACTTTGAGCTGATCATCAATATATGCCAGCAAACTGTTGAAGGAGTGGTTTACCATTATATATATTAATACAGCTCGAATAAAACAGGTTGCGTTGAAGTCCATTACCTTATAATAGTTTGTTTTAATCTTCAAAATGATACACACGCAGTCTGATATTATCTTCTGCAGATTGTTCTGAGAGTTGCAAATCTTGGCCTCCATAAGAGAGTTTGATGTCCAACTTCTCCAGGAGGCTCCCCTCCTGCCTCGGATACAAACAGCTGTCAACCCAAAAACAAAACTCCAAAAGTACTGTCTGCTTTAATCTCTTAGTTGATCATACATATACATATGATTTATAGCCCATGTTTAATTATCCTTGTGAAGGTGACACCTTCTCGAGCTATTGTCCACGTAATATGTACACCTTAGGGAGGGAGTTCCAAGATTTTCACACATCAAATTCAGAAATGATACATGTTTTCTTAATATGTGGAATTTCTCTCCCAACCTTGTTGTATTTCAACATGGATGACCATGACGTAGCCTGGGAATCATACTTCCACAGCCACAAGTGAAAACTCAACTATCAAAATACTTTCAGAAAGTTTGCAAATACATTATATAACTCTCTAGACTTCCCCTACCCCCTGCCTGTCATTCGCTGCCAGCAGATACACTAGTCACTATATATGATTACGGTTGAATGGCAAAGTTAAAAATCATCTCCTGCTTGCGCACAGAATTTGTCCACAACATTTAGAAATCCCTATCACCAACTGTTACATTCTCGATACCCAATTGGCAAAGAAAAGGTTTAAACTCAATAGTTTGAGATGAGGACAAAGGCACCACTGAGCATGTAGACAAGCAACTATCTAATCAATGCCCTGCATTTGTATGTACTTAAATTCAACTGATGCAACTAGCACAAACTGTTGATTAGAATTTTTAACTCAGGTCCCAGCTAGAATTGGGAAATGTTCCACAGAGAGAAGATATCTAATAAGAAATGATCACCATTAAGGATTAATTTAGTGGTTTGTTTCTCAGCATTATTTTGGGACTCCATTAGCTTCCAGCAATGTGATTGCACTTTGTTTTGAGGTTCTATGTTTATCTCATGTTGCAAACATTGTCTTGGAAAATCCATGTGTTAAATCCATGGAATCATACCTATTGCAGTACTTCAACAGTGACTCCACCAGCCTTTTGCCTCTGCTGAAGATCTTGGAAAGAGTTGCTAATGATGGAGTTGTTGTGAGGGCCTTCAACACAGTTGTCAGACACTCACCAATTTCCCCCCTCTCCCTCAATCCTCCTGAATTGTAAATAGAGTGAAATAAATAAATAATAGTATTTTTGCTCTTCTTTTTCTCATCTAACTGCATTTTAATGAGCATTAAAATCGAGGGAACTGTTAAATATAGCGTCAGGGTTGGGTCAGTCAGTAGCACTCTCACTTATGTGCAAGAAGTTGCCAGTTCAAATCCTACACCAGGACTTGAGCTTGAAACTTAAGTCTAATACTGACATGTAGCACTCAGGGAGTTAGGTGCTGCATTCAATAAGGTTTTATTAAATCACATTCAGTTGGACATAAAGGATCCAATGACACTATTTCAAAGAGGATTGGGGAGTTACCCCAATGTTCTGGCCAATAGTCCCCATAGTCAACATGTCTAATAAAGATTACCTGATCATTGTCACTTTGTAGTTGTAAGAACTTGTTGCATGCAAATTGGCTGTCGCATTTCCTGCAATGTAATAGGGATTGCTTTACAAAAGTACTTCATTGATAGTACATAAAGGTTTAGATCAGAGTGGTGCTGGAAAAGCACAGCAGGTCAGGCAGCATCCAAGAAGCAGGAAAATTGACGTTTCGGGCAAAAGTCCTTCATCAGGATCCTGATGAAGGGCTTTTGCCCAAAACAGCTCCAATCCTGATGAAAGGCTTTTGCCAGAAACATCGATTTTCCTGCTCCATGGATGCTGCCTGACCTGCTGTGCTTTTCCAGCACCACTCTAATCTAATCTCTGGTTTCCAGCATCTGCAGTCCTCATTTATGCCTAGTACGAAAAGGTGTTGACTGGTTTAATTTTCTCAATTTCACCATGAGATGTGGGAATCCCTGGCTAGGCCAGTATTTATTGCTCATTCCTAATTGCCCAGAGGGCAGTTAGGAGTCAACTCCAATGTTGTGGGCCTGGAGTCACCCTGTAGGCCAGATTAGGTAAGGATGGCAATTTTTCTTCTTTGAAGAATGTAGTGCAAAGTCCATTGTATTAATGAAAGTCATTGGGCAGGACCTTTTATTCTGGGGCAAGGGGAATGCTTTCCCCACATTGAAGGAAAGTCAACAGCCGGATGGCAGGCACAAAAAAAGGCTCCTGCCCCTCACTGGTAAGAAACATTGCCCAACCAATCTGATTAGCTGGCAGCTCCAAAGTCTCAGTAGAATCTGAGCCAAGTTTTAGGCACTGCTAGACTGCAACCAATCCTAAAATGAAGGCCCATTGGCACCCTCGGCCCAGGTTAGTAAGGGGCATTGGACAGGAAGTTTCATTGATCTTAGAGAGGGGGAAAGGGGAAGTCGAGGGGTGGCTGTTAAAAGTCCATGTGGGAGTGTAAGGAATTGAGCATGTTATTTTCTGAGGTACTGGACACCCTTTGAAAATAGTATCCCCTCCTTCCAGCAATAATAAAAATGCTAAGAGAAAAATCTTCCTCTCATCTACCCATATCAGCTGCCCCTATAGCATGTACAGAGTAATATTGGGGACAAATGATCTTTTACTTCAATTATGTATTTATATCCGATAGATGAGCTGCTGATTCTCAGCTTAAAATATTGTGAATAGTTTTAGGACACGTATCGAAGGAAAGATCACCTGGCATTGGAAGTAGTTTAGGAAAGGTTCATTAGGCTGATACCATGTATGGAGGGACTGTCTTATGAGGAGGGGTTAAGGAGATTGGGACTGTACTCGTTAGAATGTAAAGGAATAAAAGACAGTTTTATTGAAATAAACAATATTCTTAGGGGATTTGAGAGGGTAGACATGGACAGGTTGTTTCTGCTTGCAGTTGAGTCGAGGACCAGATGGTATACTCTCAGAATATGTGTCGCACACTTAAGTCAAAGAGGAGGAAGTTATTCTATCAAAGAGTAGTGAATCTGTGGAATGTTTCACTCCAGATGGCTATTGAATTTGGGTCATTAAGTATATTGAAAGCTGTGGTGAACAGCTTTTTTAAAATCTGCAAGGGAATCAAGGCTTATGGGGAAAAGCCAGGAAAATAGAGTTTCGGACTATCAGATTAGCCATGATCTCATTGAATGGCCGAGCAGACTCAATGGGCCGAATGGCAAACTTCTGCTCATCTGTCTTATGGTCTGTAGAATGGGGATGAGCTCAGCAATTGGTGAGAAGTTGGGCCTCTGGGCACATACCCTATATTACACCTGGCATGTAAAACCCTTTGTTTCTTTCTTCCCTTATCTTGCTTCCTGCTGAATATCTTTGCTAAGTGCCATTCCACAACACATGGCATGGACTGGGAATTTACAGAAAGAGACTGAGTTCCACTCTCACACTCTGTGTGAAGCTTGAAAGGGTTCAGAAAAGATTTACAAAGATGTTTCCAGGGTTGGAGATTTTGAGCTATAGGGAGAGGCTGAATAGGCTGGAGCAGTTTTCCTGGAGCATTGGAGGCTGAGGGGTGACCTTATAGATATTTATAAAATCATGAGGGGCATGGAAAGGGTGAATAGCTAAGGTCTTTCTCCCAGGGGAAGGGAGTTCAAAAATAGAGGGCATAGGTTTAAGGGAAGAGGGGCAAGATTTGAAAGAGACCCAAGGGGCAATGTTTTCGCACAAAAGTGGTGCATGTATGGAATGAGCTGCCAGAAGAGGTGGTGGAGGCTGGTACAATTACAGCATCTAAAAGGCATCTGGATGGGTATATGAATAGGAAAGGTTTAGACAGATATGGGCCAAATGCTGGCAAATGGGACTAGATCCGTTTGGGATATCTAATTGACATGGACAAGTTGGACTGTAGGGTCTGTTCCATGCTGTACAACTCCATAGCTCCATATCAATGCATGCTGATTTTATAAGTTATTACACAGTTAGATCACCAGTGATTCATAATGTAACTCATAATACCCCCCAGTCTAACTAGTATTTTTAAGCTATTGTCTCATTTTTGCTGTGTTTTTCATAATTGAGACTTTATTGGCAATGCAACAGTGTAAGTCATCTTGGTTGTACTAAGTTATTTTGCCTTTAACTGACAGAATTGCATCTGGTCAAATCTTGAATTGTCCAGTCAAGCCTGTCCTTAATTTTCTGACTTCAGGATGTTTAAGGTCATCTACTGTTTTAACCTCACTGAAAGACTGGCTAAACAACCTTATACTGTTGAGTATTTCAACAGAAACACAGTGCTTCAATAACAGCAAATAGTTTGGAAAAGATACAAAGCAAACTATTCATTTAAGACACAGAAAAATACTGAAGACTGATTTTCATACTTTCAAAGTTTCAAATCATTCAGAAAAATAAACAGAATTAGGAAAAATATTATTGAATGTTTTCCAAATCCGTATGCTGTCGAAAGGACACCTGGAAATATTAGGACGTGGAGGTATGGTAAATGATTTTAAATACTTTTAGTCAGATTTCCTGCCACAGAGTTCATAACTACCTGCCCTGAAGCAATGTAAAGTTTTAAATCCTGATCTGAATAATGGGTAGAGTGTCCTTCTTGTCCTTCAATTCGAGGGTTTTTCATACCTCCCTGTGGAGTGAGTGTCAATCTCAGTGTTTATCATTTTCCAATAAATGTGTGCCCTAAAGGTATTGCTTTACACTGTAACGGTTTAGCATGCAATGGTGCATAAAGCACGAGGAAAAGGAGAGCAGAGTTGAAGATATCAAAGAAGACTGTGAGAGAGAGGGGATGGGAAAGAATCAGACTGGCAGATATATGGATGCACACTTAATTAGAGAGAACAGGGACCAAAATATATAACGAGGGCAACAAAATGTGAAGACAGGCGATCATGAAAGAAAGAGAGGCAGAGAGACAGAGAGAGAAAAATATTGGCCAAATGGAAGAAGAATTAGAAAGTGAAAGAAACATGAAAAGATAAAGGGATGTGAATTTCTTTTTTGTTTATGCGAATGTTTTTAATTCAAAAACAGTTTGGAAAAAGTTATCTGGCTGCTATAGAATGATTTAAATCAGGCAGAATCTAAATGAAGGCTATTTTGTTACTTGATGTGGTTAGACTTCATAGTATGGGAAAAAATTACTTGCCCAGCTTTTTGAGACAATATACTGTTGGGTTTGGACAACCAAGACTGCCACTGTGGTTGCCTGACAGACAATCAAAGCTAAACTTGGTGCAGATTCTTCTTTGTAGTCCAAGGGCTCAATAAATCTGGGACTGATTTACATACTGCAACGTGATCATATTGTACAACATTGTTTCTTTAGCTTGCATGCACTGAATAGTGCAGGAAAGTTTTTGTTCTGTTCCCCTTAGTTAAAAACATTTTCATCATGGGGCATCATTTTAACCAAAGTCTCCGGCCAGAAAAAAGGTTTGGGTGGAAATTTGCTTTTGCACTCTGCCCAATATCATCCCATTTCCTGCCAGATATGATTCTCTATTGTAATCAGTCTTTATTACTCTGTATTACTCTTTATTACACTCCTGCCCATGTTACTCTCAATCTCAACCTGGCTGACATTAAACTCTATTACATGCCATTTATCATTAATCGTAATTGCAGCCTACATAATATCAGTCTCCATTGTAACATTCCCAACATTGCTCTCAAATGTACACCACCCTCGGGCAGTTCTCTTCCTGAATTTCAATGGAGATTAAAAACACTCCGGGTGTAAATCCAGCATTACAACCAATCACATTGTTTTCACTGATGGAGGGGCTAATTTACCACCTATCACTTCCAAACTGGATGAGGTCCCACTACTCCGTGACTTTTCGGGAATCTACTCTGGGAGAGCAGAGATCAGCTCTGAGGAAATTCCTGAGAAGCATTAATGCATAATTTTCAACTGCACATGTTGAAAATAAAATGTATCAAATTACAAATTACAATCTGAGAATGCGCCAACTGTACAGTTTCAAAAAGTGATTTGGCAGCACAAAGTGTAAATGTTTCAGAACTTTCTGGTTAAAATGTTCCAATCAGTCACTCTGCATCAACTACTACAAAGCTCGCATATACTTCATAGTTGATTTAAAGACGTTTCTTGGTGCTTCACCATCACATACAGGTATCAGATTACAGAAGAATAATTCACCTGTCACATCTGGAGCTTTTAAAATAAGTACCAGATAGGGATTTAGGAAACGGATTGTTTTACATGCCACAGGGAAGTTCCTACTCCAAAGCAACAAAAATCCATAATTCTATCCTAAATCTGTGAGGTTCCCAAGTTCTTTCCAGAATAGAAAGAACCCACTAACACATTCCAGAACAGAGATCTCATGTCTCCACTTCACATTTCAGAGCAGTGAAATTTCAAAGCCCTGTCTCAGATTCTGTCCCAAAACCAGCAAAATCACACAAGACAATCATAGAGCAGCAAGGTTCCACTGCTATCTTACAGAGCTGCTAAGTTCCCAATCTAGACCAGGAAGATCTCAGTTCTGTCCATTGGACCTGACTGCAGCTTAATACCACAAATCAACTTAAATAAGTGAGGTCCCATCGTTTGAAACCAGAGAGTGAGGTAGAGCAACTCTGAGAGCAGTAACAGTCTACAATTCCAGTGAGTTCATGCACTACAATTCCCAAGCAGCAAGATCCCATAATCATGTCTTCAACAGAATTGTCTCAAAGCCCCAACCCCAGAGTAGCGTAATTCCATGATCCTGGAAAAGTAAGATCCAACAAACTACATCAAATCATCAAAGGTCAAACAGTTCCATCCCATTGTCAAAACCTCTCACATGTAGCCAAGGAACTTGCAAAAACACCAATCTGAGTGAAAGTTGCTAAAGATGGCAAAGGAGTTTGACACTTGGCATAAAGCTGATGTCATGTCTTCAAACAATTGAATAAAAATAGTCATCGAAATCAAAATTACATAGAAGAAATGTGTCTTTAGTGCCCATTGTCTTAGATCAACACAACCGCAAGATACACAATTGTAATCAGCGTAAACTTGGAGTTAGTAACACCCCAGTCAGTGATAACTGAAAGGAGTCGGTTGTACTGGCCTTGTTCCAAGCAGACTTTCCACAGATCACCATTCTGGAGCCATTGTTCATACCGCAATGTACATGCACATTGTACTGTTGCATGATCATGAATTGTGCAAATGAAAGTTTGTTGCCAGCATTATTTGGCACCTCATGTATTTAAATACAATGGGAAGGTTTACTTAAGCAATGGGCTTTCAAGCTTATTTTTGCATCTTGTCAGCATTTACCTTTCTTCCACTGGTATTTTCTCCAATGTATATTTATTTGTCCTCTACAGATGACACAAATAATTCATAATTTGTTTCACTTTAACGAGATGAATTCCATCTGCATTCAAATATTGGAAACTAATCATCTTGGGTTATGATGAGAAAATCCTGGATGATAATGTGTTTTCATTGATGCAGTAAAAGGTAGTGTGGGGTGTAGAGCAGTTTTCAAAAAAACTTGGAAGTAAAATGTAAAATTGTTAAAAGAGTTTAATTTAGCACCCAATAGAGACAACACAATAGTTAACACATAGTTACAAAGAACCTGTGTCAGATAATAACAGGATTCATTCTCTCTTCTTTTCTTCTTTCAGGCAGCATAAAATGACTTTCAAACCATTTCAAGAGACAATCGATCTTTACAATCCCTGCAGACACCACCCTGCTCCCAATATGCTAACTAGATGGCTAAAAAGGCTCCCAGCCATCAGCAAATTTATTTCAAGCCCTTCTGAAGCTCAGCCTTTAAAGTTTTCTAATTAGTCAATTAATACAACTTAAAACTCTATTCGCACTCCCCTAAGACAGAATGCAAAGTCTGTGGAAATGATGCCTACATGGTCAATGAGCACATTCTTCTTAACTACCTGATTTAACTCCTCCAATCTTTATACTGCTGCTGATTCTCGACATACTGGGATGGGAGTTATTGGAGAGGGAGTTGAAGCCTCTATTGTTGGCCCAGCTATGATTCTTGACTGGGCAACTGAAACAGGAATCAAACAGCATTGTTCTTTTCTTTCCCCTGGCAGCACTGGCGTCTAACTGATTCTTTGAATAATCCATCAGGTCAATCAACTTCGATAAGTGAGTAACAGGATGAATAATGACTACTGCTCATGATACATTTTTACAGACCGCAACACAATGGTGAAACATATTTCATGACAAAGCTCTGTACAAATAGAGTGACTTTGCTCTAGGACATTCCTAAAGGCAAAGTTTAGATTTGTAGTTTGCATTGGTTTGTACCTGTATTTATGATTCCAGGGATTAGGAGTTTTTGGAGCAAAATTGATTATTAAATATAAGCAAATTTTTAGCCTTCTGTCCTGATCAATATTTAGCCCTTAATCAACATCTGGATTATCTGGCCGTTAGCTCACTGTGTTTGTGAGAGCTTTCTGTGTACAAATTGATTGCCTTAGTTCCCTACAACACTACAATGACCGCTATTTCATCAGCCATAAAGTGCTCTCTCCTGGTCCTGAGGTTGTGAAAGGCATTTGCAATCTTTTTCAGTCTCCCCATGGCATTGCGTATTTCACCTGCTGTCTAATTGTTAATTCTGAATTAATAGTTCCACAGCCTCTAATCACTCATAGAATGAGTTGTGTAAAGTCAGTTTTCATTGTATAGATCAGTTAAACAGCTGCTTTGCAGGGAAAGCATTCCAATAATACTAATCATTTTTGAAAGTGCATTGACTACCTCTTACATTGTGCCATTTGCTGTGCATAACAGCCTCATTCCCCCACAAAGCCCCCTCTCCCCACCCACCAGGACCCTATCCTTCCTCACCATTCCCTCAACAACGCACCCCACCGATTAGTATTCCCTACACTGGCAGTGTTTTTTTTCTGAACTTTACATTACCCAGATTAGGAGGGCAGTTCATTGAACAGCTTGATGGACCAAAAGAAATTTACACAAAAAACATAGCACACATTTATAAACAGTTTCCTTAAAGAAACACGTTCAAGCCGAGTTCTGTCAGGCATGGTTACAAATTTGTATAAACTTGGTACATAAGAAATAGTCACAGCAAAAATGTGCAGCATATGGTCCTGCAGCTGCTATTCTTCATCTGTAAAGGCAAATGCTTAGATTTCCCACCTAGCACCACCCCATGATTACATCATATTCCTGGTAAGAAAATGGGCCAGATCCCATCTACTTTAATGCCTAACCACTTATCTCCATCATTTGGAGTAGATGTTGGAAGGATACATTTAAAGTAAGCATATTGAAATAAAATGATAAATGACATGGCACCGTCATTTAGTCCAGCCTTCAATATTTACACACAGCAGTGGGTAAACATTCAGGGCTGTTAGGTGCTAGCAACAAAGCAAAAGTAAATTTCAATATTTAAGCACAAACTATTTTAAAGCTTTGCAAAATCCTTCTTTCTCCACCCAGTTTTAACTCTGTTTTTCCACTGCTAACTATCTTATGAACTGTTTTTTTCTGCACTTTATTCCCAACTGGTTTTCCCATCACTTTTTCAAATAAGCAACAGCATAATTTATTTTTGACAAATTCCGCTATGTTTGCCATTTCAAGGTTAGGTTGGTGAGGCTATATCAGAGGCTTTAATCACATACACCTCTGGACGATCCCACATTTCAGGCTATCTTCCTACGAAGCCACCTATCAGGGTATTACATGCCTAAGTGATGAACTCACCATCTGGAATCCACTACCTGACACATTGCTTAGTACTTACCCATCTGCCTGATCCTCAGCACAATGGGCAAGTCTGGGAAATAAGAACCAGATCTCTGTAAGTCCACCCCTTTCAGCACTTCAGAGCCTGTCCCATCACTCATTCTGTCCCTGCTAATTATCACTGCGCTGACAATATACCAACAGGGCAATTTGATGTTGTTGGTTAGTCAGGCTTCGGGATAGCTCTGAGGTATTGGAAAGGATAGTAAAAAAAAGTACGTTAGGTTTACACATTATAAGTTTTCAGAAAATATTTCCAAAGCATTTTCTGCATTTATGATAAGGTTCAACTTTTGAAATGTAGAGAAAATCCATTGCACAGATGTTGGACAACAGAAAGCATGTACACATCTTCAAAGACCCCAAATTTACGAAGAACACAGGGGTTAAACCAGTACAAGGAAGTTTCCTGTGCCAACACTGCATATGAGATCCCTCATATTGTTTCTTGTTTTACTTTAGATGTACAAAACCTCTGTTTCTGACCCCATCAGCAGCATTTGCTACACAGCCAATATTCTTTTTCACAATGTATTTGGCTTAAGTTTCTTGCTCCTCTCCTGAGCGGTGATCACTGCCAAAGTTTAAGCATTTTCCAGATACAACACGAACATTTGTAGAATATAACATTTCCATTAGGGACATGGTCAATGAAAAGATGCATTTATTATGAAGCTGTGTCTGGCAGAGAAAGGGAAACTTAAACAAAAAAAAACAAAAAAATATCTGGGCTCTGGAAAGTTTCCTTGCACTCAACCATTTAATGCGCTGAGAAGCAATAAATATTTCCATGTTCAGCTGTTTAAATCATTTGTGCTTTTCTTTAAATAAGCTGTGGCATCCTTACCCTAGTATATTAAAATTTGCCCTCTGTGAATGTGGATCTAACATAAAGATATTTTTTGCAGTTATATTGTTTGCAGGGACATTAGTATGCAAGTTGCAGATTAACCAGTTTCTATCAAAAGCTAGTTTTTTACTCAAGGTACAGTAGTTTGCAAATCATGGTCTGAAAATTGGACTGTCAGTCTATTTTGTCTCTTTGACATAAAACATATTAATCACAATTTGTAACCTTTGCTAGTTGGAGAAAACCAAAGGCTACAGCTTTGTGACATCGGCAACCAGGTGACTAGAGTTCACGGCACACAGACAATATTGAATCACAATCTTGAAACAATATCACAATTCACAAATGTAAATATTGATCGCTGAGATACAAATCAGCCGTATTCAGGTTTAGTGGAGTATCAGGCTGGAGTGGTTGAATAGAACATAGAGCATAGAACACTACAGCACAGTACAAGTCCCTTGGCCCTCGATGTTGCACTGACCTGTGGGACCAATCTGAAGCCCTTCTAACCTACACTATTCCATTTTCATCCATATGTCTATCCAATGGCTATTTAAATGCCCTTAAAGTTGGTGAGCCTACAACTGCTGCCGACAGGCCATTCCATGCCACTACTACTCTCTGAGTAACAAAACTACCTCTGACATCTGTCCTATATCTATCACTCCTCAGTTTAAAGCTATGTCTCCTCATGCTAGCCATCACCATTCGAGGAAAAAGGCTCTCATTGGTCACCCTATCTAACCCTCTGATTACCTTATATGCCTCAAATCCCTCAGCCTTTTCTCATAAGACCTTCTCTGCAAACCAGGCAACATCCTAGTAAATCATGTCTGAACCCTTTCCAACGCTTCCACATCCTTCCTATAATGCAGTGACCAGAATTGTATGCAATACTCCAAGTGCGGCCGCACCAGAATTTTCTACAGCTGCAGCATGACCTCATGGTTTGAAACTCAATCCCTCTACTAATAAAAGCTAACACACCACATGCCTTCTTAACAACCTATCAACCTGGGTGGCAACTTTCAGGGATCTATGTACATGGACACCAAGATCTCTCTGCTCATCCAGACTACCAAGAATCTTACCATTAGCCCAAGACTCTGCATTCCTGTTACTCCATTCAGAATGAATCACCTCACATTTTTTCACATTAAACTCCATTTGCCACCACTCAGCCCAGCTCTGGAGCTTACCTATGTCACTTTGTAAGCTACAACATCCTTCATCACTATGCACAACTCTACCGGCCTTACTGCTATCCACAAATTTACTAATCCATCCCACTAAGTCCTCATCCAGGTAATTTATAAAAATGACAAACAGCAGTGGCCCCAAAACAGATCCTTGCCGTACACCACAAGTAACTGAACTCTAGGATGAATATTTCCCATCAACCACTACCCTCTGTCTTCTTTCAGCTAGCCAATTTCTGATCCAAACAGCTAAATCACCCTCAATCCCATGTGCCTCCATATTTTGTGCAATAGCCTCCTGTAGGGAACCTTATCAAACACCTTACTGAAATCCGTATCCACCACATCATCCACTTTACCCTCATCCACCTTTTGGTCACCTTATCAAAGAACAGTCTATTCTTATCCAAAATCTCTAGTCAATATTGAAAGGTCTGAGAAATACTCTATATTAAAATTCCATCACTTGGAGTCCAATTGCAATTGTCAAGTTGTGTCTTTATTATGCACATAGGGACCAATGCTGGGCAGTCCTGGTCCTTCTCCACTGAGGTTGAAATGAGCAGAATTTATGTTTGTTTTCATTATCAGCTACAACCTAATGGTATTAAGTAGGCAAAGGCTGCAGCACAATGGTCTCTGATGGCTGATAATTGTGTCCTGTACAGTAATTGCAATGCAGAGACTTGGTATTGTCCTTCTGGAGACTGTAAAAATCCATAAAAGATTTACAGGGGTGAATTGATGTGGTTTGGGGGCCATCAGGTGAGGTGACAATGGCATTCCCTGCTTATTAATTAGGTTACCCTCTGCATTGTTTGTGTGGCACCCATTTCTTAATCGGGTCACCCTGCATCATTTTTCTGTGTATACATTGGCACCCTGGCTGCTGGTCCTGTCAGGCACTCAAAAACGAATCGAAAAGTGTGGCGCTGGAAGAACATCTGGATGCTGCCTGACTTACTGTGCTTTTCCAGTGCCACACTTTTCCACTCTGAACTTCCAGCACTTTCTCCTACTTTAAAACAAATCCAAATTTTTTACCTTCAATACTGTACTGAGCTATAATCCAATGGATAAAAATAAAATACTGCAGATGCTGGAAATCTAAAACAAAATGGAGTGTATTAGAGAAAATCAACAGGTCTGACAGCAGCCATGAAGAGAGAAATAGAGTTCGCGTTATGAGTCCAGTTAGACTCTTCTTCAGAACTGAAAGGAGCTGAAAAACATTGTAGACAGAAGGGGAGGAGAGCAAGTGGAACAGTACCCAGAATATAAGACAAAAGACAAAGGCAGTGCCCAGAGCAAAGGATCAACATGATCGCTTATGCTCTGGGTACGTTCATAAATTATTCTACTTGCTCCTCATGTTCCTCTGCCTACAGCATAAAAAACCCAACATTTTCCAAGTTAAAAATCACACAACACCAGGTTATAGTCCAACAGGTTTAATTGGAACCACTTGCTTTTGGAGCGCTGCTCCTTCATCAACCACCTGATGATGGAACAGTTCTCCGAAAGCTAGTGCTTCCAATTAAACCTATTGGACTATAACCTGGTGTTGTGTGATTTTTAACTTTGTACACCCAAGTCCGACACCGGCATCTCCAAATCACAACATTTTCCATGCTTGGTCAATAGTGAAAAATTCTGGATTAGTGGTGCTGGAAGAGCACAGCAGTTCAGGCAGCATCCGAGGAGCAGTGAAGAAGTCATGCTTAACTCAAAATGTTAACTCTGTTTCTCTCTTCACAGATGTTGCCAGGTCCACTGAGTTTTTCCAGCACTTTCTGTCTTTCTTATAATCCAATAGAGTCTGCTTTTAGGAGCTACGGTGCTTATTTCATCTGCTGAAGCACTGGTTACATCAAAGCCATGTGTTGTGTCTTCTGAGGCTGCATAAGACTGTTTCGCCCAGTTTCATCCAAACCTAAATCAGGTGAGAAAAATCCACAGGAGTCATCTGAAGGCACATGCATTTTAAAATGTGCTACTTGAAGACTTGTACACCTGAGCTTAGTGAACAGACCATACTTTTCACAACCATCCGGTATGTGATGTCCAATTACTCACCTGTTTGAGCCTACAAGCATCACCTTAAGCTATGAGAGGTATAGCATTTGTTACCCAAAGTGAGCCTCAGTCAGTGACTGATACTGCAAACCACACTCGCCCATCTTTCTTAAAGCCTGTGTAAACAAAAATTGGCTTCAGCCAGCTCTCTAGGCTCAGCACATTGCTTCTGTGGCAAATCATACGTATACATTCTGAATGAGTTCTTCACAGTTGTGGTTGCTGGTCAAAAGTTGGAGCAATTAGCAAATTCAATTGCTCCAAATTCTGGCAGTTAAAGTTGGAGAAATATTATTTACAAACTAATGATGAAGTTAGCATTACTTACAGAAAATGCAGAACAGTAACAAAATGTGGACAGCAAGTTACATTTGACACATGTGGCAGAAGGAAAAGCTTTTTACCAAGTTAGAATGAAACTGTGTTGACAGGTGATAGATGAGAAAAAAAATGAAGCATAGTCAAGGAAGAAGATCAGAAATTACTGTGACAGTACAGCGAGAATAAGAATTGGTAGTGAAAGCCATAATAACCCTGAGACCAATAGTGATTGTAAGCTAAACTAACCAAAATAAATATGTTTGCAAACTTTAAGGAAATGGATGAGTTGGTTTCATAGCAATTCAAAAGCCTTATGAAATTAGTATGAAGAAACGGAAAAAGGTGTGAAAGGAAACATTGATGGGGTATTTTTGTAGTTAAAGTATTTCCTGCGTTCTATGTAGATTATAATGTAGTAAACATACAATTCTTGTAATTTTGAACAGATACTGGAGAGACTAGAGGTAAATGTAAACTGTTCTGGAAAGCCCAGTTACAGGGAGATGTTAACAGGTAAATTATAGATGTTGGAAGAGAATAATGGAATAAAGTATGTGAGTCACAGTTAAAAGATAAGATGCTGATTTTAGTTCCTTGAGTAGAGGTTTAAAAAGTCAGATAGTCAAGCAAACCTGTCATTTGGCAACCTCATTGACTACCAAGAGTTGACATGAGATTGGGAAAACAGAATCTTGCCCAATAATTCAGAAAATATTTCACCTAACTGAGTGATCCACTGAATGTTTTACAGCCTGGATGATCACAGAGATAATTCCTGGGCTAGTAAATGTTACAGGATTAGTGGTGCTGGAAGAGCACAGCAGTTCAGGCAGCATCCAACGAGCAGCGAAATCGACGTTTCGGGCAAACTTTTGCCCGAAACGTCGATTTCGCTGCTCGTTGGATGCTGCCTGAACTGCTGTGCTCTTCCAGCACCACTAATCCAGTATTTGGTTTTCAGCAGCTGCAGTCATTGTTTTTACCTAGTAAATGTTACAACCTGGAACCATAAAAAGCAAGCAATATAAAAATGGAATCCAAGAGTAATGGGGAATGATCAAGAGTCTTGAGAAATTCATTTTGAGCTGATTGTTTACATCAAAGGCAGAGAACTTGCACCTGATCATAACAAAAAGTGATAAATGAATGGTTTGAGTCTAGTCTGTCCTCATGCATCTGAGTTCAGAGCAATTAATTTATAAATAGTGGATGTGCCTACATTAGAGGCACTTTAATTTAGAATAGGATGGCCATCCTTGGCTAAGGCATGGCTAGAACAGCTGTTTTGGACTTGAGAAGTAGGAGTTGTAGTTGTATTGTATATCATTGAAGATTGATTTAAGTCTTAATAGTAGCCAGTAAGAGTACTATAGGGACGGGACTTGCTGGAAAAGCTCAGGAGGACTGGCAGCATCTGAAGAGAAATCAAAGTTAACATTTCAGGTCCACTGAACCTTCACCAGAACTCTGTTCATCAGAATGCCTCGGTTCTGAGGAAGGGTCTCGAGACCTGAGACGTTAACTTTGATTTCTCTTCACAGATGCTGCCAGTCCTGCTGAGCTTTTCCAGCAATTTCTGTTTTTGTTTCTGATCTACAGCATCTGCAGTTCTATCAGTTTTTAAATGAGTACCATAGTAGCCAGATTAAGGTTAAGAAAGAGTCAAAAGACTAATGACCAACAAAGGCATAGACTGGTAGTGTTATGCATGAGCAGGTCTTCACTGACCTAAACTAGACCAAAGTTTCACAATATCTGATGTAAGAAGGCACACTGTAATAAATCTAAGAATAGAGAAAGCATACAGGGAGAAAGCAATTGACTCAATATACATCTGGGCATGGGAGTGTGAGCTGAGCAAGATCGAATTTAACCTGAAATGACCAAAAAATTCAAACAACTAGAATCATGCCAGTATCTTTGCAGTATAAGTAAAGGTTATTTTGCATGAGAACACATTAGTCAAGGGCACTGAAAGTGATAACATGGCAACCACACTTCATCCAATGAGAAATAGTCTGATGGTGTCTCTTCTGCCTTATACTTGCTAAAGCGAACAAAGGGTTAGAGTGGTATGGCAAACTCATCTGTGTGAGACACTAATAAGTCCCCAATGTTAAAAATTGTGCTCGGTAGACAGTGGGTAAAGAAACAGAGGATGCAGGCTACAGAGATTGCAAAGCTTTCACCAATTTTATGATCTCGCCCCTTGTCCTTTCTTTGCTAGGTCAGACAATGTAAGGAGTTTCTCCAAACAATGCAAATCAGCCAGGCAATACCTACATCCCACATTACATACAAGACAGCTGCAAGAGTAAAAGAGCGGATTTGTTTATTGAGGTGGGAGAGAGTCTCCAGGAATCTGTCAGTGTTTTAACTGTAATGGTTGTTGACATTGTTCAGGCCAATTCACTCACACAGGGCTGCAGATGATTCTCGTGTGCAGTTTACAAGTGATACATTTCAGTAAATACCCTCCCAAGCAAATGAGATAAAGTGACAAACAAATAGACTATTTGCACTTTTGGGGCAAAGGTACAAGAGCTGTAAAACCAGATTTCCATGTTTATGTTTGACAAAGTGTTATAAGAATTCTGAAATTTGACCTATTAACTAGAGAACCAAATTATCTCATAGCACAGATGGGAAAATTATTTGTTCACCATGTCTTCAGAAAGTCTTTAAAATGACTTATCCACTTAGAACCATTCCCATATCCTTTCCCCATTCTATTTCCATTTTTTTTCACTTAATTTATCTTTTAAATGAGAATGTGGATTTACTTCCTTTATTGTTTCTGATAAGGTATACCACATCCTTACCACCCTTTTCACAAACAGAATCTTTCTGAACACTGTTAAAAATCACACAACACCAGGTTATAGTCCAACAGGTTTAATTGGAAATGCACTAGCTTTCGGAGCAACGCTCCTTCATCAGGTGGTTGTGATGATTTGTGATGAACCTGGTGTTGAGTGATTTTTAACTTTGTACACCCCCGTCCAACACCGGCATCTCCAAATCATTCCTGAACAATCCCTTCAGTCTTTTGGTAATAAATTGATATCTATACTCTCAAATTATCATTTCTCTGACAAGTAGATTCATATTTTCCCAAATTATTTTATTAGAGGCCTCAATCAAATCTTCTGCACTGGTGAAAATAGCACCAATTTTGCTCACCTCTTATTCGGTATAAAATATCATAATATCCAGCCATTAACTTTAAGACATTGGACTTATCAGGGGAACGTACAGAAGACAAATCACAAGCTATAGAATGACAAGCTCTGGAAAATTAAATAAAAATATAAAATCCTTGCCTGTGTGTGCTAGGGGAAGATGTGCTAGTGAGCTGAGGTACTCATGCATGCTCATCTGGGTTTGAGCACCGGTGTGCTGTGAAGGTTATAGTCAGAGAGTCACCTACTATCCACCCCTGCATTGCAGGTAAACTACTATCATATTCTGAATACTAGTTTGCAGCAAACCAGTAATCCTTCAAAAAGAAACAGGACAAAAGAATTTCAACTAATCTGCATGACCAGGAGTCCCAATACGGACTGTTCAAGTATCAATATTCTACTATTTACTCTTCACAAATAATCCATAGAAACTAATCTGTATATCTTTAACTTTCTCCTTTTTTGAATTTGTTTCTCATTTCTAATCTGTGCATGTGCGTTGTATTGTTATTCCTTCTTGCATTTAGTAGCTACAAACGCACTCTTTTGTTACCTTAAGAAAGCCGAATTGGCTCATTTTAAAACATTAATTAACTTAGTCTAGGTGAAAGATATTCACAAGGAAGGGGATCCTTTGCGAATTAGCCTTGGTCCAACCAGCTGAGAGGGCAGATGAACAAAGAAGAGGAGCCAGTTCATCACTCAGGTGTTTGACAATTTGGGGTATCCTACCTGGAACTGTAATAACTTGGGGAACATTGCCTGAGGTCAGGTCGTAAAGCTTCCATAGTAACCGAAATGTATTCCAATGATTTAGAATCCTGTACACATGATTATCCTGGCAAAGCTGTGATTCCTCACACATGGGTCGAGAGTGTGGTGCTAGAAAATGAGCCCTTCCTGATGAAGGGCTTATGCCCGAAACATCGATTCTCCTCATCCTCGGATGCTGCCTGACCTGCTGTGCTTTTCCAACGCCACACTGACTCTGATCTTCAGCATCTGCAGTCCTCACTTTCTCCCATTCCTCATACATGGTTTGAAAACATCAAGGGGTACCAGGATAGTACAGGAGAATAGCATTAAAGTAGAAGATCAGCCAAGAGCTTTTGAACAGTTAAGCTGGCTGAAAGGGTGAGTGGCTGATATCTGCTCCTGCCTTCTACACTCTTAAGGAGTTTAGGATTTGGCCTGTCTGTGCAAGTGCTTGAGAAGACAATGAACTCCACCTGAATGACAGGAAGAAGGACCAGTTTTTTAAAAAAGAAACAGAGGACAAATTACTATTCAGGTTAAAATGACATCTTGAAAAGAGAATATTCCTCTGCCCCTTTGACAACGATTATGGTGCAGAATACTAACAAACATGAAAGTTCGAAAGATAAATTTACATTTCAATAGCACCTCTCATGATCTCAGTGTGTCCCAAATTGCTTTACAACCAATGAAGTACTTTTTGAAGGGCAATTGGTGCTGTGACATGAGCAATGAAGTGACAGTGAAAAGTCCATTTCAAAAGTAAAATGATACACTACTCACACTGATTGCACTTAAGGTAATGGAGACACGAGAGTGATTCTAATCAAACTGGGATATCTGAAGGCTCAGGAAAGGAAAAATTAGGAGCAGATTACCTCCTGTGCCATTCACAACTCTCCAGTAACCTTTTCAAAAAATAATGTTAGTGCAGGTTTGGAGATGGCAATACTGGGGCCCCATGAGAAAGGAAAGGGGAAAATATAGCTAGAAATATACATTGAAAGAAGGAAGGGAGGAAAATGTGTCTTCAAGGAACACAGCATCAAAAGTAAACTACTGCCCCTGGCTGGGAAATGTGTGTAAGTAACAACAAGCTTAGTTATTACTGAGCACAATCATTAGTATGAAAGCTATCACAATGCCAACATCAAAGAAGCAATACCAAGTAAATGAGAAGTATCCTAAAGCCTCATGTTAGGAGGCACCAGCAGGCATTTCAGGTGCAGACGCTATGTTGGAGCCAGTACAATGAATGGGTTTAGTAACTGTGAAACGGTAAAGCCAAAAACACCAGTTAAAACAGAAAAACAGCTTGATTCTCTCAGCAGAAGAAAGCATTTCTATGAACCTGTTATTCAGTGCATTTAATCTCCTTCAGCAGGTTTGGAATTATTCCCAGAAATCTCATGCAGAGTATAAATGAGACTACTGCTTGTTTGGACATCATGTCAAGGGCACCATGGGGAGTTCTGCTAAGAGTCACATTTAATTTAATAAGTGATTAGTTATTTCTTCTTAAAATAGATGCAAATGTTAACAACTGAATAACAAATAAAACTCTCTTATTTTGCTTGTCCCTGTGCTCAATATATTATAAAACATCACCTTGATAAGGATTTTGTCAATCTGTCCACACATGGACTTTAAATCAGCAACCGAACAACACTAATATCGCTTTCAACAAGATACCAGTTTTTGTCATGTTTGAGTGCAGACATACTATCGATGATGAATTTCACCTTGTAACTATTGATAATTCTCCAAAAGGGGAAGATTTCAGGATCTATACTGAAGTTGAATCTCAGCCATGCTCCAGAGCTGCAGAATGGTTGATGAATAACCTAATGGGAGGTCAATTTCCGAGTTCTTTATGAAGCTATCAAGAGATATCACCTTTTTTTTTTAGATTACTTACAGTGTGGAAACAGGCCCTTCGGCCCAACAAGTCCACACTGCCCCGCCGAAGCGCAACCCACCCATACCCCTACATCTACCCCTTACCTAACACTACGGACAATTTAGCATGGCCAATTCACCTGACCTGCATATCTTTGGAATGTGGGAGGAAACCGGAGCACCCGGAGGAAACCCACGCAGACACGTGGAGAACGTGCAAACTCCACACAGAGAGTCGCCTGAGGCAGGAATTGAACCCGGGTCTCCGGCGCTGTGAGGCAGCAGTGCTAACCACTGTGCCACCGTGCCACCTTTTTGCAACCTCGCTGTATGATTCTTTAGATGTGCATGCAAAAGTAAAAACTGTGACAGGAGCTGGTGGAGGTTAAAGCTGTGATGAGATATAGGGCATTTATGACCATTCTGTTTAAATTATTCTTCACCAGCCCCCGTCGTTGGGTTCTTAACTAGGAATGCAAGTTTCTGCATGCATTCTGCAATAGGTAAACCACTATGCAGAGCACATCATTTTAAACATGCTGAATTGGATTCATTTGGCAATCCTGTATCAACAAACATCCCCTTTCCAACCTCTTCCACCCATGGTTTTGAGCTGGGAGTAGTCTCATTAATTGCAGAAGGCAACAATATATTACCAATGGAGCTGAAGTCTCGAAATAATATCTCTATGAGGGTTAATCTTTGCAGCATTTATAGTATTCTCTAAACTATTTGAAGAAAAATGATTTCTCTCACTGACTTTATAGTCAGGATAAATCCTGGAGCAGGCTAGAAATGTGACTGGAGACACAGGCTGCTTTCTTTAATTCTTGCAGTGGCAAATGAAAATACATGGTTATGAGCCATGAAAAGTACAACCAATCAGTCACCAATTTTGCCATTGATCTGAGCATAACAATGTTCCTTAATCAAGGTAATAGGTCATTTAAAGTTAAGTCACATCACTGGAGCACTTTTCTTGTAGCTTTCAATCAGCACTTCGAAATAAGAGGCGTTTGAAAATATTTGGTAGTACCAAACAGACAGGCCCAGCCAAAGCTTTTGAAAAACACAGAATCCCATGGTGTTGGCTTAGGAACAGTACAAAGTAAAAACTTCAGCCCCGAGGATAAAAAGCAGGTCAATGTGAGTGTCGGCTTTATTATTATTGGCAGCAAGTTTCACAAAGCAGCCAAATCACAAGTAAAGGAGGGACATGTTCAGGCACTGTTCACATGTTGAGATGTTCAGAGAGATGTACTTCTCACTGCTCCACTGAGCACTTTAACAAAGCACCCTGCTTTCTTTTGGATGCACACCATGCCTCTGCCTTGTAATAATAATTTCAAGCCAGCAATGCGTGATTTTATTTCAAATCAGCGAAAGGTTCACTGGTTAGGGCCTGGCTCAGAGCTCTGTCCAGCTTTAATGGTTCACTTTCCACAGTTTTTCTTAAACTCGAAGAACAATATTCCTTTGTCAGTTTTCTGCCTGGTTCATCGAATTGCAGTCTCTTTCCACCATTCAATGTTAAAAGTTTAAAGTATATCGTGACATTTATTTTTTAGAGACACTCTGCATTGGCGGGTAAATGTCAAGGTGTTGTTAGCAATAGCGGTTAATGTTTTTTCATTTTCTAAGTAGTTTGTACTTTTGGCTTTTCTGACTCTCATTGAATTGAGAAATACCCTGGTTTATCGTATTTTATGTAGATAATCAGTTTTGTCTGTGAAGATATCCTGTCATAGTGCCTCTGGCGACATCATTGGTGGAAATCTTCATAACTACTATTACTCTGCTTGTCAAAAAACAAATTCTTATGCCAGTTTCCTTCATCTTATCCAAATATATTTTAATGTTGTACCACTTTTTAAGAAAGGAGCGAGAGACAAAGCAGGAAATTATAGACCAGTTAGTCTGACCTCAGTGGTGGGAAAGGTGCTGAAGTCAATTACAGAATAGGTCAGAGTCAGCATGGATTTATGAAGGGGAAATCATGCTTGACTAATCTTCTGGAATTTCTTTGAGGATGTAACTCTGAAGATGGACAAGGGAGATCCAGTGGATGTAGTGTACCTGGACTTTCAGAAAGTCTTTGATAAAGTCCCACATAGGAGGTTAGTGAGCAAAATTAGGGTGCATGGTATTGGGGGCAAAGTACTGACTTGGATTAAAAATTGGTTAGCTGATAGGAAACAAAGAGTAGTGATAAACAGCTCCCTTTTGGAATGGCAGGTGGTGACCAGTGGGGTACCGCAGGGATCAGTGCTGGGACCGCAGCTTTTTACAATATATATTAATGATATAGAAGATGGTATTAATAGACCATTAGCATTTTTGTTGATGATACAAAGCTGGGTGGCAGGGTGAAATGTGAGGAGGATGTTAGGAGATTACAGGGCGACCTGGACAGTTTAGGTGAGTGGTCAGATGCATGGCAGATGCAGCTTAATGCGGATAAGTGTATGGTTATCGACTTTGGTTGCAAGAACAGGAAGGCAGATAACTACCTAAATGGAATCAGTTTAGGTAAAGGGGCAGTACAAAGAGATCTGGGTGTTCTTGTACACCAGTCAATGAAGACAAGCAAGCAGGTACAGCGGGCAGTGAAGAAGGCTCATAGCATGCTGGCCTTCATAACAAGACGGATTGAGTATAGAAGCAAAGAAGTTCTTCTGCAGCTGTACAGGGACCTGGTGAGACCACACCTGGAATATTGTGTGCAGTTCTAGTCTCCAAATTTGAGGAAAGACATTCTGGCTATTGAGGGAGTGCAGCGTAGGTTCACGAGGTCAATTCCTGGAATGGCGGGACTATCTTATGTTGAAAGGGCTTGCATACCCTTGAGTTTAGAAGACCGAGAGGGGATCTGATTGAGACATATAAGATTATTAAAGGATTGGACACTCTGGAGTCAGGAAACATGTTTCCGCTGATGGGTGAGTTCCGAACCAGAGGACACAGCTTAAAAATAAGGGGTAGCCATTTAGGACAGAGATGAGGAGAAACTTCTTCACCCAGAGAGTGGTGGGTGTGTGGAATGCTCTGCCCCAGAAGGCAGTGGAGGCCCAGTCTTTGGATTTGTTTAAGAAAGAGTTGGATAAAGCTCTCAAGGATAGTGGAATCAAGGGTTATGGAGATAAGGCAGGAACAGGATACTGATTGAGGCTGATGAGCCATGATCATAATGAATGGTGGTGCAGGCTCGAAGGGCAGAATGGCCTACTCCTGCACCTATTGTCTACTGTCTATTGTCTATATAAGATTAAATTTGGAAGGAGGAGTTTAATTCAGATAAATGTGAGACGCTGCATTTTGGGAAAGCAAATCTTAGCAGGACTTGTATGCTTAATGGTAAGATCCTGGGGATTGTTCCTGAACAAAGAGACCTTGGAGTGCAGGTTCATAGCTCCTTGAAAGTGGTGTTGCAGGTAGATAGGATAGTGAAGAAGGTGTTTGGTATGCTTTCCTTTATTGGTCAGAGTATTGAGTACAGGAGTTGGGAGGTCATGTTGTGGCTGTACAGGACATTGGTTAGGCCACTTTTGGAATATTGCGTGCAATTCTGATCTCTTTCCTATCAGAAAGATATTGTGAAACTTGAAAAGGTTCAGAAAAGATGTACAAGGATGTTGCCAGGGTTGGAGGATTTGAGCTATAGGGAGAGGCTGAACAGGCTGGGGCTGTTTTCCCTGGAGTGTCAGAGGTTGAGGGGTGACCTTAAAGAGGCTTACAAAATTATGAGGGGCATGGATAGGATAAATAGGCAAAGTCTTTTCCCTGGGGTCGGGGAGTCCCGAACTAGATGGCATAGGTTTAGGGTGAGAGGGGAAAGATATAAAAGAGACCTAAGGGGCAACTTTTTCACGCAGAGGGTGGTACATGTATGGAATGAGCTGCCAGAGGAAGTAGTGGAGGCTGATACAATTGCAACATTTAAAAGGCATCTAGATGGGTATATGAATAGGAAGGGTTTGGAGGGATATGGGCCGGGTGCTGGCAGGTAGGACAAGATTGGGTGGGGATATCTGGTCGGCATGGATGGGTTGGACCGAAGGGTATGTTTCCATGCTGTACATCTCTATGACTCTATGGTTGAATGGCAGATTTTAAAACAACTAATTACTTCCCTTTCACAACAATGGTCTGCCTCACACATCAGTTCACTTCTTCCAAATCTGACAACAGTTTATAAATTGCAATATCAGAAGCAATAATATATGTAGTTTATATTTTGACTTTCAATGAGAAAGAAGAAATAACTTGCATTTGTATAGAGCCTTTCACAGTCAATGAATTGCCTTTGGAAGTGTGCAACATGTTGTAATATAGGAAGGGTTGGAGGGTTTGAGCGAAGGGAGAGGCTGAACAGGTTGGGGCTGTTTTCACTAGAGCATCAGAGACTGAGGGGTGACCTTATAGAGGTTTATAAAACATGAGGGGCATGAATCGGGTAAATAGCCAAGATCTTTTCCAGGAGATGGGCTTAGGTTTAGGGTGAGAGGGGAAGGACATAAAAGGGACCTCACGTTTTCATGCAGAGGGTGGTGCATGTATGGCATGAGCTGCCAGAGGAAGTGGTGAAGGCTGGTACAATTACAGCATTTAACTGGCAAATGGACGGGTATATGAATAAAATGGATTTAAAGGGATATGGGCCAAGTGCTCGCAAATGGGACAAGATTAATTTAAGATATTTGTTTCCGTGCTGTACATCTCTATGACTCTATGACTCTAAGTGTGGCAATTTACACACAGCATGCTCCCACAAGTAACAATGCGATACTACAGATAGTTGTTTTTTTGAGTCATGTTAGTCAAATAATATATATTGACTTCAGAACATTAAAAGTCCTCCTGGCTTTACATCTTTAAATGACTGTAGGACATTTTCATGACCTTAGAGGGCAAACAGGATCTCATTTGAAAGTCTCATAGAGTCATAGAGTCATACAGCCTGTAAACAGACCGATCAAGTTATCCGAAATAAATCCGTCGCACTTGCATGCATTTGACCCATATCTCTCGAAACACTTCCTATTTATGTAACTGTTCAAATGTCTTTTAAATTTTCTAACTGTACCTGCATCTACCACTTCCTCTGGCATCTCCACACGCAAACCACCCTCTGTGGGAAAACATTGCCCCTCAGGTCACTTTTAAATCTTTCTTCTCTCACCTTAAAAATATAAAATACAACAATACTAACAGACACTACTGTCTCAGAGCTGCTGCTCCTGATTAGGTTAAGAATGCCCGATATTTCTACAAAAAAAAAAAAATTTTGGCTTGTAATCTCAAGAATTGTTATGCGTGATGGAATACTTTAGTTACCAAATTGATCGGACTGATGTCTCAGAATGAAGGGCATTTTGATGTTTGCCAGATTTCCTGGCAATGGAACAGAATTTGAGCAACATTGTGAGCTGAGTTCTCCTTTCCCTTTGTTACATTCTTCAGGACTAACACCGCAATATACAAGATACATTAATCTACATCATTGTTTCATGTAGTACTGTTAAAAATAGAAGCTGTGTTTGTTTATGCGAATGTGCTGAGTCTCAAACCTAGACAACGTGGAAAAAAAATTGTAGATAACTTTTAAAAGATCAAATGAAATTATCTTTCCCAGTCAGCATATGCTTCACAATAAAAATAAAATGTGTGCGTAATGGGCAAATGGTATTTTTGATATATTGTGTTTGTCGGGGCAAACTGGCAACTGGATAAACCTTTCCTGAAGAAGGGCTTATGCCCAAAACATCGATTCTCCTGTTCCTTGGATGCTGCCTGACCTGCTGCGCTTTTCCAGCAACACATTTTCAGCTCTGATCTCCAGCATCTGCAGTCCTCACTTTCTCCTCCAACTGGATAAACCTACTAAACTCATCAGTCCTCCCTTTTTAAAGAACAAATGCAATTCTGTCATTATATTCAAACCATTTAATCTCCTAGAGAGTCAGATTAAACAGCCAATTCTACCAGTGGGAGTTTCGAGAGATGGACCATAATCGTGTCCATATACAGAGAGCAGAGCACATTTAAATCCTAAGGGGCAGGATTTTGCATTTCGAGTCAGAGATGCAATGTCAGGACCACTTCTGGGTCCTGATCCCTCATACGGTATGGAGGAAGTAGTCATAGCCCAAAGGTGGCCTGCTAATTGGCTGAAATGAGGATTGGCAGCCAATGAGCAGCAGCGAGTGTGGGATAGAGGCAGGAGCTGTAAAGTGCAAGTCCAGGGGAGATGTTGACATTGTGGTGATGTTCTTAGATCAGCACGTAAATAAGAGTAAGTGAGGACTGCAGATGCTGGAGATCAGAGTTGAGAGCGTGGCGTTGGAAAAGCATAGCAGGTCAGGCAGCATTCAAGGAGTAGGAGAACTGATATTTCAGGCATAAGCCCTTCATCAAGAATGAGCCCTCATTTCTGATGAAGGGCTTATGCCCGAAACATCGATTCTCCTGCTCCTCGGATGCTGTCTGGCCTGCTGTGCTTTCCCAGTGCCACACTGTCTTGACCCAGTGTGTAAGTACCCAAGGCCAATGCTATGGTGACATGTGTTCAAATCCCACTATGGCAGAAACTGCTGTAATTTGAACTCAGTCCATGAATACAAAGCAGTCTTAATAATGGTGACCATGAAACTGCGATCAATTGTTATTAAAATCCCAGCAGGTTCACAACGGGCAGCACGGTGGTTCAGTGGTTAGCACTGCTGCATCATAGCACCAGGGTCCCAGGTTCGATCCTGGCCTTGGGCGACTGTGTGTGTGGAGTTTGCACATTCTCCCCGTGTCTGCATGGGTTTCCTCCCACAGTCCAAAGATATGCAGGTCAGGTGAATTGGCCATGCTAAATTGCCCATAGTGTTAGGTGCATTAGTCAGAGGGAAATGGGTCTGGGTGGGTTACTCTTCGGAGGGTCGGTGTGGACTTTTTGGGCCGAAGGCCTGTTTCCATACTGTAGGGAATGTAATCTAATCTAAATGTCCTTCCTGAAAGGAAATTTGCAGTCCTTATGCAGACCGGCCTACATGTGACTCCAGATGCACTGCAATCTGATTGACTGTTAAGTGACTGAGCAAGCCTCATAGTTTGGGATGGGCAACAAATGCAGTCTTTGCCAGCAATGTCCACATCCAATGAAGGAATAAAAATAAAGCATGAGTCTGCTTTAATGCTGGAAGCCCAGGTTCACAGGAGGAGAAGCAGATCTCTTGAACCCAAGGCAAATACATCCCACAGTCCTCTAATCCAGCCGTGGAGGTTCCATTGAGTCAGTAAAAGAGAAACAAAGGAAATTGTTTTGGAGGATGGCTGGAGAAGAATAAACTAAATAGATGTAGCTGGAAGTGGAAGAAATTGTCAACAGTTGGAGTGTTGTGTGGAGGCCCTGGGTACAATGTCACAAAGGGCTTTCTTCATTCACACAGATAGAAGAATAGGAGCAGGAGTAGTCAATTCAGACCCTCAGGCCTGCTCCGCCATGCAATATGATTATGGCCTATCTCACCTCAGTCTCAACTCCCCTTTCCTGCACACTCCCCATATCCCTTCAATTCATTACAAATTCAAAATCTGTCGTTCTCCTCCTTAAATTGACTCAATGTCATCATATCCACCACACTCTGCAGTTCTGGATTCCACAGATTCATGACCCTTTGAAAGAAGTAATCTCTCCTCATCTCTGTTTTAAATCTGATACCCCTTATCCTAAAGTTACAAACTTTTGTTCAAGAGTGCTGCACAAAAGGAAATATTCTCTCAATGTCTACTCTGTCAATCCTCTTTAGCATCTAACCTCAGTTAGATCTCTTTCATGCTTCTAAACTCTAGAAGTTATAGGGCTGGCAAGTTGAATACCATATGAGAGACCTCAGATCTGCAACCATCAGTATGCACAATAACCAAACGGGAGAAACATGTCCAGAGTTATTATCTAGTCAGCAAAGTCCAAGGTGGTAGCACTATTGGGGGCCTAACAATATTGATAAAATTCAATTGAACAAATGGTAGTAGTGAGAGAAACCAGCACCGTTTTATCTCTGAAATAAAACAAAGAACTGTGGATGCTGCAGATTTGAAACAAACAAAAACAGAAATTGCTGGAGAAACTCAGCATCTCTGGCAGCATCTATGGAGAGAAAGCAGAGTTAATGTTTCAGGTCCAGTGACCCTTCAGGATTGATCATGCAATCACTTGGGACCATAAAAAAATTGAAGGGGAATGATGCCAATCTAAAGGAAGATCAAAGAACATATGCTTTAGAGTCCTTGGTTGTCTTTGAGATATAAGGTGCTAAACTGAGGCCAATGTTGATTTGCCATTTTCTTGGATGCATTCTTTATGGTGAATCTTGCAGTTTTTGAAAATCATCAAGTCCTTGAATACTTATTCTCTGAAGCATCTCCTATGGAAAACAACTACCAACGTCTTCAGCCGGGAGACAGTGGTTACTTTCCAAATGTCTGCCAAAAATCACGCACTACCTCACTGGTAACATTGATTCCAGTGTGGATTTCTGAGACATTCTTTGGGTGGGTCTGCCTATGACAGCCATTGTGTCAATGTCCAGTAATTTGCATTAGTTAAAGCCTTCCTGAGATTGCGAAAAGTTTTGATGGGTGTCTGGATTGTAGGAAGTTTCTTTTCATAGCCACCGAGGGTGGTTCACTTGTTATCTCAACAACAACTTGGAAGACAGTTTTGTAACTTCTTAAGTGGTTCGTCCTACCTCATCCACAGAGATATTTGAAGGTTTCTGCGCTTATTGCTGTTGAATGGCTACTTGCAGGTCAGGTGTTTTAAGTATGTCATCACATCAGACTACTGGATAGATATGCACCATCAATTCATGGTGTAAGTAAATATAATCATGGTTAATAGAAGCTGCCACATAGACAGATCAATATGAGTGCTAAAGCACTTCTGTAAGCCTCCTTCATGTATTTGTGGGCACACTTCCCTGTCAGTTGCCATGTCACATTTATCCTCTGACAATCCGTGGAATGGAAGCTCTAAAGGTGCATGAATAACTTGCATGAAACAATGGATATTCTTTATGTGATGCTACTTACTCCTTGATATAACCTGGAATAAAGATCAGGCAGGGTGTGCCTAGAGAGATCGTTGACTCCTGAACTGGCCCTAGTGAGGAGACCGTTTTGATTGTGAACCATATGTGTTCCATCTCTATATAAATACAGATAGTTGCTATTGTTACAGGACAAAATATCCTGAAGACTGAATAATTATATTTTGCTGGAAGTCCTTTGTCACATAAGAACATAAGAATTAGGAGCAGGAGTAGGCCATCTGTCCCCTTGAGCCTGCTCCACCATTCAATAAGATCATGGCTGATCTTTTCATGGACTAACCTCCACTTCCCTGCCCTCACACCATAACCTTTAATTCCTTTACCGTTCAAAAATCTATCTACCTTTGCCTGATAAACATTCAATGATGTAGCTCAACAGCTTCACTGGGCAGGAATTTCACAGATTCACAACCCTTTGGGTGAAGGAGTTCTCCCTCAAATCAGTTCTCAATGTTCTCCGCCTTATTTTGAAGTTACGCCTCTCCTTGATCTAGATTCCACCTGTCAGTGAAAACAACCTCCCTGCTTCTGTCTTATATATTCCCTTCATAACTTGATATGTTACTACAAGATCCCACTCATTCTTCTTAACTCGACTGAGGATAGTCCCAGTCCACTCAATCTCTTCTCTCAAGCCAGGGAACCTCCTCTGCACCCCCTCCAGCGCCAATACATCTTTTCTCAAATAAGGAGACGAGGGTCCAAGTTACTCTGCTGAGTAGCTTTACATTGGCCAAGTACAAGTACCAAAAACAGTAAATATATTTGATCTTGAGAGCTGGTTTTAGCAATTAAAATATTTCCTGACTGGGCAGGGGGCAAGCATTACATCAACAATATTGATTCCTAAACTCGCTCATGCCTTTAAGAAAATTGAGGCACAAAAGGCTGATGTAAAGTTTTCACTTGTTTTTGATGGGTGTGAGTCATTGCTGAACACGGTGAATCATCAAGAAGGTTGACATTATTTATTATATCTGAATGCTTTGCAATGCAATAATGATAAGCTGTTCTTATTGGGATTAAAAGCACAGCAAGTCTGTACTGTTAAACAGTACACTTTTGTTGTATTTACTTCATGAACTTACATGTACAGCTCATAAACTTGAATGGAAGATCCATTCTTGAAGTTAGACAAGTTTTCCCCTGCAAATCAATCTTGAGTGAAGGCCCACTTGTTGAAGATAGAACGGTTAGCAATGGACTGTTAACTAATACACAAGCACCAACTATCAGCTGTTCTCGTAAAAAGAAAGCATCGATTTTTACAACACGCACTTCCTGCAAGAATGAGGTGGGAAATACATGTTGAAGAAGTGTTCGTGCTTTTTTCATGTACATAGGTTAAAGCTTTGAGACTCCCTGTGAATAATGCAAAATCAAGTTCACTGCAACAAAAAAATCCTCATGGCAGATGGTGCACCAGGATATAGATTTGTGAATAAAAACAATATCTCACATTTATATAGCACCTTGATTGTAATATGTTGTCCCAAGGCACTTTACTGGAGTGTAATACGTTGACATCAAGACAAATAAGAAGACATTAGTTCAAATGGCCAAATTCCTGATCAAAACGTTTTAGAGAGTGAAAAGCAGAAAGCAAAATCAAGAAATGGAGAGGTGTTGAGTTTATGGTCTGGGAAAGTCACCAATAGAGGAGCAATGAAAAATATGGGATGGACAAGAGGCCAGAATAAGATAATGGGTTGGTGGAAATTACAGAGATAGAGGGGGGCAAGGTCACAGGGGGATTTGAAAAGAGAGAGAGCAAAATTTTAATTCAAGCTATTGGTTGGCAAGGACTAAATGTAGAGCAGTGAGTGCAGGACTGATGGGAAATAGCTGACACGAGCTGAATCAGAGCTGTGCCATTCATAGTTTTGATATTTTCCCCAATTAAGCTGTTCAGTGGTGTTAATACACACCTCTGCAGTAGGTGGAACTTGAACTCTGGTCTCCTGGCTCAGAGGTACACCTTACTCTACCTTTGCACCATAACAGTCCACATTCATAGGTTATATCGCAGCTGAATTTATAAATGAGGAACATTCATGTTATCCAGTGGCTAAATGTAAATGGGCATTTTGAGCTTCATTAATTAAATGATTGAGAGGATTAGTGCTGCTGGTTTTATTGGAAAACTCATCTTGCAGGTAACTATCAGAACACTTGTCAATGCACAGGACAAGTCGAGTTCAAAGTAGAAATGAATCCAAATTGTGCTAATCCACCTTAATTTGAATTCAGTAATGACTATAAACGATAGCTCTGATTTAAACAAAAAGCAAGTCAATAAATAAAAAATGGTTTCAGGCAATAAACAGGTGATCAATAACAGACTGTAATAAGAATAAAATTGAAGTCTGAGGAATTTCCCATTACAATGTTTAATCACTGCCAGCTCCCCTTTCAAAATATCTTTTATAGATCTTTGATCATTGCTAATAAAAGATGGATTTTATAGATGCCATTGCAGCAACCTACAAATGAAATGCCAAACTGGTAAAGTTACAATGCAAAGCTAATTGCAGACTAAACAGTAGAGCAGTGGACTTAGTTAACTGATCTTACAACTAACGGATAAGAGTAAAGCTCTTCATTCCTGTTGCAACTACTTTAAAATTATGATGGACAATTAATCACAGAATCATAGTTAAAAATCACACAACATCAGGTTATAGTCCAACAGGTTTAATTGGAAGCACACTAGCTTTCAGAGCGACGCTCCTTCATCAAGTGATTGTGGAGGGCTCGATCGTAACATAGAATTTATAGCAAAAATTTGCAGTGTGATGTAACTGAAATTATACATTGAAGAATTGATTGTCTGTTAAGCCTTTCATCTGTTAGAATACAGTGATAGTTTCACTTCTTTCATGTGTAAATCACAAAACCCTTTTTTTTGAAGTTGCATTCTCGGGTTAGCTGTTAACAATGGTGATAGCTAGACAATATGTTGAAGATGTTAGCCCCCTGTGTTCTCTGTCTATGACCTGATGTTTAGATTTATTCTGATCTAAAAAGTGAGATAACAGAGTTTTACATAAATTCATACAGTTTTTGAGCTCAGAGTTCTACATGAATGTATGCAGATTTTGAGCAAAGTGCAATGTAACTCTGCAAGTACAAATTCACCACACAAAATATATGTGTGCATGTGGGTCTTTGTCTGTCTGTGTGTGGGGGTTGTGAGTGTGTGGGGGTTGTGAGTGTGTGTGTGTGTGCGCGCGCGTGTGTGTGTGTGTAGTGAGTGCAGAGTGTCTTAAGTCTGTAAAGGGGTGCATGTGTGGGAGTGTGTGTGTCTATAAGCTAGTGTGCTTCCAATTAAACCTGTTGGACTATAACCTGGTGTTGTGTGATTTTTAACTTTGTACACCCCAGTCCAACACCAGCATCTCCAAATCACAGAATCATGGAATTGTTGCAACATAGAAAGAAGCTATTTGGTGCCATCATATCTGTGTCAATGATGAATTGACAAATTGTCACTCCATTAACCCTACAGAGATACAACAAATAGACAATAGACAATAGACAATAGGTGCAGGAGTAGGCCATTCTGCCCTTCGAGCCTGCACCACCATTCATTATGATCATGGCTCATCAGCCTCAATCAGTATCCTGTTCCTGCCTTATCTCCATAACCCTTGATTCCACTATCCTTGAGAGCTCTATCCAACTATTTCTTAAACAAATCCAAAGACTGGGCCTCCACTGCCTTCTGGGGCAGAGCATTCCACACACCCACCACTCTCTGGGTGAAGAAGTTTCTCCTCATCTCTGTCCTAAATGGTCTACCCCGTATTTTTAAGCTGTGTCCTCTGGTTCGGCACTCACCCATCAGCGGAAACATGTTCCCAGCCTCCAGAGTGTCCAATCATTTAATAATCTTATATGTCTCAATCAGATCCCCTCTCAGTCTTCTAAACTCAAGGGTATACAAGCCCAGTCACTCCAGTCTTTCAGTGTAAGGTAATCCCGCCATTCCAGAAATTGACCTCATGAACCTACGCTGCACTCCCTCAATAGCCAGAATGTCTTTCCTCAAATTTGGAGACCAGAACTGCACACAGTACTCCAGGTTTGGTCTCACCAGGGTCCTGTACAGCTGCAGAAGCACCTCTTTGCTTCTATACTCAATCCCTCTTGTTATGAAGGCCAGTATGCTATTAGCCTTCTTCACTACCTGCTGTACCTGCATGCTTACCTTCATTGACTGGTGTACAAGAACACCCAGATCTCTCTGTACTGCCCCTTTACCTAAATTGATTCCATTTAGGTAGTAATCTGCCTTCTTGTTCTTGCCACCAAAGTGGATAACCATACATTTATCCACATTAAACTGCATCTGCGATGCATCTGACCACTCACCTAACTTGTCCAGGTCACCCTGTAATCCCTGTAATCTCCTAACATCCTCATCACATTTCACCCTGCCACCCAGCTTTGTATCATCAGCAAATTTGTAATGTTATTGCTAATACCATCTTCTATATCATTAACATATATTGTAAAATGCTGCGGTCTCAGTACTGATCCCTGCAGTACCCCACTGGTCACTGCCTGCCATTTCGAAATGGAGCTGTTTATCACTACTCTTTGTTTCCTATCAGCCAACCAACTTTCAATCCAAGTTAGTACTTTGCCCCCAATACCATGCGCCCTAATTTTGCTCACTAATCTCCTATGTGGGACTTTATCAAAAGCTTTCTGAAAGTCCAGGTACACTACATCTACTGGATCTCCCTCGTCCATCTTCAGAGTTACATCCTCAAAAAATTCCAGAAGATTAGTCAAGCATGATTTCCCCTTCATAAATCCATGCTGACTCTGACCTATCCTGTTACTACTATCCAAATGTGTCGTAATTTCATCCTTTATAATAGACTCCAGCATCTTTCCCACCACTGAGATCAGACTAACTGGTCTATAATTTCCTGTTTTCTCTCTCCCACCATTCTTAAAAAGTGGTACAACATTAGCCACCCTCCAATCCGCAGGAACTGATCCCAAATCTACCAAACTCTGGAAAATAATCACTAACGCATCCATGATTTCTCAAGCCACCTCCTTCAGTACCCTGGGATGTAGACCATCAGGGCCCGGGGACTTATCAACCTTCAGACATAACAGTCTCTCCAACACCAATTCCTGGCAAATATAAATTCCCTTAAGTTCAGGTCCTTCAGCCGCTGTTACCTCAGGGAGATTGCTTGTGTCTTCCCCAGTGAACACAGATCTGAAGTACCAATTCAATTCAAATGGGAGGAGGAACCTCTTCATGAACATCCCCAACTCAATGCTCACAGCATGTCAATATAAAAGACAAGGCTCATAATCATTTCCAGCAAGAAGTACTGAGTGTATGATGTATTTCAGCATCCTCCTGAGTTGTCTAATGTCAAAGAGACAATCCACATTCAATTCAGTTGCTCTGTGTGATATCAAGAAATCACTGAGTATACTGGAGTATAGTACAGCAAAGGTTAAAGGCCTAACCACATCCCAGTTGTGATTCTGAAGACTTGTGCTCAAGAATTACCTGCAGCCTTGGGGAAGCCATTCCAGCACAGTTACAACATTGGCATCCACCCAACAATGTGGAAAGTTGCCCAGCTATGTCCAAGGCCCATAAAGCAGGACAAACCATATCTGGACAATTACTGGTCTATTACCACTCTCAGTCATCAGAAAACTGATGGAGAATGTTGCGAACAATGCTACAAAGTGGCACTTATTCAGGACTAATATGTCCAATCATGTTCAGCTTAGGTTCCAATTAATTGGCAGGATCAATTAGCTCCAGAACTCTTTTCAAACTTACTTCAAACATAAAGCTGAAGCCATAGATGAGGTACCCTTAACATCAAAGCGGCATTTGATCACTAATGAGTGTTATGATCAAACCTGTGTATTGTGCTTTTATGTATGTATTTTGCTTAATATTTGTTCAATATGGAGAAACGTATGGATTTCATTGTGGGTTTATAAGAAATGTTATGAAAATTTATGGGTTGAAATTACATTGTGTAATTTTAACAACGATGTTAATGCATCCGCAAGAAATCCCTCTGTCTGCCATTTTAATGAAACCACTAACCATTTTAAGATAAAACACCTTAAGGCCTTTGTTGAATGAAAGGGATTTCAGATCGAGTATTAAAATGTCTATTGCAGTACATGACTTGAACCGACTGGAGTTGAATATTAATGATTATCGATTATTGAGGATCAAAAGTGCAGGATGAAAAAGATAGCATTGAACATCATGATTAAAAATCTGGCCCTGAATATTGATCAATTTATTATAATATACTTTTCTCCTTTAAAAGGCGTTATGGTTTATTTCTACCATATTGCCATTGGGGTCTTGCCTGACTTTGAGAAGTGTATTACAGTTCTTTTGAGATACTTCATGTTTACTGCCCATTTCCAGTGGCACCCAGTGATTACGTACTACATGCACAGCATGATTTAAGTCAGGAGTGGAATCAATGGTTCTCTCAGATGCATTAATACATTGTTTTACAGCACTGCTTGCTCTCCGGAGTAATGTATAACGGGATATGAATCGGCTAACAATATGATGTAACTGATGAAATTACTCTGACATCAGCAGAGCAAGAAGAGAAGACTAGAGAGAAGCATGTAAAAGCAGGAATAAGATACTGCAGTAGAGAGCTGTTCGCATTAATGTATAAATATGAGTATCTAAATAAACGGTGTGACAAATGTCAAAAAGAGTGGGAGAGCCTTAATCTCAGACAAACTAAGGAAGCCAGAGACCAAACATATTTACAACTCTGTAAAAAGGAGCAGCCTCCAACAATGTATATATAGACACCCAATATCCAGATACACTACAGATGATACAGGATGCCCATAAAACACAATGAAAACAAGAAACACAAACATCTACATTGCATCAATGTTTCAAAATGTCAAGTAAGTTAGCTATTGTAGAGATAATGACATATTTAAGGGATTCCGTGTGTCATGAAACTTTGATGTTATCAGATTATTGTTTTAATACAGTTGTTAACTTGAATATATATCATAACTGCCCTGTTAGATACAGAAAATAAATATTGCTTTTGAACTTTTACCTAATCAGTTCCATCTCTCACACTGAGGCAATACAACCCATGATGTCAGTTGAAAGAATTGAAACAAAATTCAACTGAAGCAAAAAAAAATTGATTCGTTTTACATGTTCAAGATTGTAGTACAGTTTGCAGGCTACATAGCAAAGCCTTTTTAATGCAGTGTCCGAAAGAATATTGGCACTTTCAATGCCTTATTCCATCCTCCAAGCAACAAGAAATACTATTGGACAACTTGTGCTCTAAGGTAACATCACAAATACTGGCAGATGTCCACATTTGTTTGGTGAAATGTACTTTTAATGGTGACTCACTTTAAGGTGAAATCAAGTCACAACAGAGGTCACATGACTCTGGTAAGCCACAGATGCCCAAGATACAAATGTATTTCTCCAAGCATCTCCCTTCTCACAAAAAAGTACTATCATTTCTAGTTACAAGTTACCCAAGTTAATAAATGTCCATAGTTAATAACAAAAAGAATCGTTTATCAACAGATGTGTGGCTTAATTCTAGTTATTCCCACTTTTGTCAGTATCTCTGCATAAATTTTACACATGATCTCTAATGCATTCAGGTTTCTATTTTACCCAATGAGCTGAACAAGCTACGCATTGAGAATATACTTACGAGTGTTCTGACAAAGAGTCACCAGGCTTGAAACATTAAGTCTGCTTTCTCCCCACAGATGCTGCCAGACCTGCTGAGTTTCTCCAATAATTTCCATTTTTGGTTCAGATCTCCAGATCATCTGAAGTTCTTTGTTTTATTTATGTAAATATGAGGTTATCCACTTTGGTAGCAAAAATGGGAAAGCAGGTCATTCCCAAATGGCTGTAAAAAGAAAGAGGTGAATGGGCAACGAGACCCAGGTGTCCTCATACACCAGTTGCTAAAGGTAAGCGTGCAGGTTCAGCAGGTGGTAAAGAAAACAAATGGTATGTTGCTTTTCATAGTGAGAAAGTTCAGGTACAGGAGCAGGGATGTCTTGCAGAGTCTTGGTGAGATCACACCTGGAGTATTATGTACAGATCTATTCTCCTTTTCTGAGAAAGGATGTTCTTGTTATAAAGAATGTACAGCCAATGTTTTCTAGACTGATTTCACAGATGGCCGGACTGATGCATACGAAGAAGTTGAATGGGCACAGCAGACACTCACTTGATGTGATGTCTTGGTCACTCTGCTGGCATGGTGCCTTGACCAAGTTGGTGTACACGCAGTGAGCACTGCCATGGTGGGACAGACAAAGGGACTACTGAAGATGCTGCTGTCTCGACTGGTCTGAGGGGACTCCTCCAGTTTAGTCCGCACAGATTATGCTACACTGTCCTGGTGTGCTACACCCTGCACAACTGGAGCAGGCAACGAGGGAATAGGCTGGGTGCTGAGGAACTGGATACATAAGCGCATCCTTCCTCGGTGGACAGTTGGGAGGAGGACACTCTCCTTGTCCATGACAGAGCTCAGTAACGTCAGGCACTACAAAGCAGGCAGGACCTGATTGACCCTCGGTTCTAATCAATGAGGGCCAGGTGCAGCATTTGGTTTGCATTGTGGGGAGAAACTGCAGTCTCGATTTGTTTTGGTTGTGATGGATTTTGCCGGCTGTAAATAAAACCTCATGATGAAATTGCCTGAAGTGCTTGCCTGTCTGTGATGTTCCCCTGCTGGACAATGACCAGATACTGGACCACAATGAGCACAAGAGACAGAGTAACACTGACCAAGACATGGTCTTTAGATGGAATTGTGCTACAGACAGGTAAACTGTGTGGCATGGTGGGTTACACAGTGACTAGAGTGGGAGAATAGGGATCTATGTGTAGGGCACTCGCTATGTGACATGGGTAGTGTGGCTTTGTGACTGTTGTGCCCTTAAGTTGCTGTGAAGGGCAACACCATGTTGAGATGGGTACAAAGCGGACTTTTAGACATGACGCAAGCACAGGGGATGCCAGACTTTTGGTGGATTTCCACCAAATGGTAAGTTGTGCAAATATACACATTAGAATGGGGCAGAATCAGCAAGAGAGTTATAATATGGTTGGGTAAGTAGCTAATGAGGTGAGTTTGCCAAAATGTAGCAAGAATTCAAGCCAAGCCTCCCAGTGAAAACCCCTCCAAAAAACTCAATGCACCTCGCACTTGGAACACAGGTTTAACACACATGCCTTACCCCAACTATTGTATCATCTGAATATCAAAGTGATGTTGTAATTTCCTGTGGTTCATGGAAAGATCATAAAAATAAAATTCTTTATTCATTGCATCAAATGATACATTAGGTTTACAATTTGCATGTTTTTCAGAACAAAGCAAGCAAGATATAGCATGTTGAGAAGGAAAATCAGGGTCATAGTTGTGAATTATGGATATTGTACATGCCCTTTAGTATTTTGCTGACCACAAGCAAGAATGTTTGCCTAATAATTTAGACATGCAGTACCTGGAACCCTTAGGGATTCACTCATATTACAAAACCAAGTGGAATGTGTTCCATGCTCTTTACTTGGCACTAGTAATGAAGAGTGTACATGGTAATATGTTAGCAAGAGTCTGATTTCTTGCCAATTTATGTCCACTGTGCAGGTTCACCAGTTGGCTGGATATTGAAGAAGACGTAATAGACAAACATCCAATTTTTTGTCTGAATGGAGTCATAGATAGGTTTCCATGGGATAGTGAAGAAAAAAAAACCATCTTGAAGTTTCACACTTGGCACGAAAGCAACCTTACTAGTCATGAGTAATGAACCGTACTTGCCTAATAATCCAACCATAAAGGGACCCATATCTAACATTGATCAGAATGTAATTAGATTCAACGTTCAGTTTGAAAGGTGAAGTTTACTAAGTTTCTGAATTTTAGGAAAGGTTAACTTAAGCAACTTGAGACATAGAGTGTCATTTGTAAACTGCTGAAAACTGTGAATGTTTTGAGTTCAGTATGACTTTTCGTCAGAACTGAAAGTCATTGGATTTTTTTCCAAATGCTTCTGAAAGAGGCAGAAAGGGAAAGAATAGCCCTCTGTACTAAGTGCAAAACAAACAAGGCACAAATAAGATAAGGCTGTGGATGGAAAGGGGCAGAGAATATAAGAAAAATGGAGAACAGACATAATGCAGTCAGTTTCTTAAGTTATTGAATTCAATATTTAGCCCTTGAGACTGTGAAGTACCTAAACAGAAAATGAAGTGTGCATTATGTTTGTGTTGTGCTTTATTGGAACATTGCAGCAGGCCGAGGTCAGAAATGTTAGTATGAGAGCAAGATGGTTTATTGAGGTGACAAACACCTGGGAGGTTATGGTCAATCCTATGGATAGAGTGGAAGTGTTCTACAGTGTGATCACCCAGTCTACATTTGGTCTTGCCAATGTAATGGAAATAGACCTTTGAGGAGAGGAGTTGGAGCATTATATTCAAGTTGTACAGGATGTTGGTGAGGCCTGTTCTGGCATATTGTGCCCAGTTCTGGTCTCCCTGTTATAGGAAGGATATTATTAAGCTGGAAAGGGTTCAGAAGATATTTAGCAGGATGTTGCCAGCAATGGAAGGTTTGAATTATAAGGAGAGGCTTAAGGAGAGGCTGGATAGGCTGGGACTTTTTTTCCCTGGAGTACAGGAGGTTGAGAGGTGATATTATCAAGGTTTATGAAATCATGAAGGGTATAGATTAGGTGAATGGCAGGTGTCTTTTCCTTAAGATGGGGGATTTCAAGAGTGGGGGCATCTTTTTAAGGTGAGAGGAGAAAGATTTAATAGAAATGTGAGGGGCAATTCTTTTACACGCAGAGTGGTTTCTGTGTAAAATGAATTTCCAAAGGAGGTGGTGGATGCAGCTACAGTGACATTTGGATAAATACATGAATAACAAATATTTTGGGTGGATATGGGCCAGGTGCAGGCAGGTGGGACTAGTTTAGTTTAGGGTTATGGTTGACATGGATTGGTTAGACCAATTTCCATGCTGTATGACTCTATAACTCTATGACTCTATGAAACTGCATTGTGAGCAGCAAATGTAAAAACATTATAATAAACTTCAAGATTAACTCAACTGTTTTTGAAGTTATATCATCAGGAAAAAATGGGTTTGGAAAGGGTAATTCAATTCTTTCAGGTATAATGATAGAACTATAGAAATGAAAATGATAAACCAGTTAATTTGTGTCAAATCATAGTGTAGAATAGTGCATATTACGCCTCTCATTCCAGATAAATCAATAATAAATAAAGAAATGGAACTCAACTAAAATTAATGAGAGCAAGACAACAGAATTAGAAAGCAATAAAATACTTAGTATATTTAGTACAAAATGGATTTCTCTCCAGGGTTCGAAATGAATTAGATAAGGAAATTGTAGATACTTTAGCCATAATTTTACGACGATCTCTAGATTCAGGAATTGTCCCTTTAAGTTGGTAAATTAAAAAAGCAACACTATCATTTCACAGGTTTAGAGTAAAATCAGGAAATTGTGGACCTGGTAGTTTTGCATCTATTGTGGGAAAGCTGCTTGCATTTCCAGACAAAGATCCAGATTCGACTGTCTCAAATGTGGTGGAGGTGAGAAAAGGCAGGTTTCCAAATGTATTGAACTGGCTTTAAAATGGCAATTCAATGGCTCCAAACAATGAGTGGATTCTGCTCTGTCGAGTTTGTTTGTACAACTGTCAGTAGGAATGTCAACATTATTTAGCCTCATTGGGATCGTGCACTGTAAATCTAGCCCCATTTTCCCCAGAATCATCACAAAACTTAGAGATTTTTAAAACCATGCGGAATTCCCCAGTTTACCTGAATTTTATACCCAGATTGAAAGAAAGCAGGGACCAGGTTTCTGTACTTAACGAGAATGACCATTTATTACAACGAAGTTGATCCTAGCAGCAGAGAAACAGTTATGACTTATCAACATATAACCCTACTGGCTCACGCCCTGACCTTCTTATAAACTCCCCCACACATACACATACAGACAGGACAGGAAAAACAGCATGGATGTTATGGAACAAAAAGTAAATTGCTGGAAAATCACAGCAAGTGTGACAGCATCTGTGGGCAGAAAGCAGAATTAACATTTCGAGTCTTCATTAGATAAGCATTAGTGGATTCAAAACATTAACCCTGCTCCAGCAATTTCTGTCTTTGTTTCAGATTTTCAGTATCTGCAGTTCTTTGTTCTACTTTTATGGATGTTATGGATAGAGAGAAGAACAGGGAAAGCAGTTAAATAACCCCTGTTTGCTGGATTTGCTGAAATGGTTCTTTTGGCTTGTCAGGAGATACTGTCCCTTGATTTTCCCTCTTTGGATACATTCACTTAGTTGCAGTAGGTACAAGGTGGTTGTTTTACACTTGAGAAAATCTAAGTTGCTGGTTAAGAGTCACAGCTTACAGAAACTGCTGAAGGAAAAGTAAGTTGGCTTATGATGGTTTGTATTGGAGAATAAAGAGATAGCTCTTGCTTTTATGGAGACCCAATGATTCTCCTTCGAACATTGACAAACACAAGCTGTTGTTCAGTTTCCTGGGAGACACTCACATAGTTGTTGGCAGGCAGAAAATCTTTGTTATCAATAACTGGCCACTTGTCCACAGACCAATCAGCCACTTGTTGCCAACCAAGTCTCTATTCATATCCAGCCCCTATAGCTCCAGCTCATCTTTGAATTGGTTTGATTTGATTTACTGTTGTCACATGTACCTAAGTACAGTGATAAGCTTTGTGTGAAGTACAGGCAGATGTAACATACAAGGATATATAGATCATAGGGTGATTGAACAGAGCAAGGCATACAAAAGAGGTGTGTAAAAGCAAGATCAACATTAGACTTGAAATTTGAGAGGGCCATTCAGAAGTTTAATAACAGCAGGGAAGAAGCTGTTCTTGAACCTTTTGTTACATGGGTTTAAGCTTTTGTATCTTCTGCCGGATGGAAGGGGTTGGAACAGATTATAACTAGGGTGGGAGGGCTCTTTGATAATATTGGCTGCCTTTCTGCAGCAACAATTGTAGGTGGAATCAATGGTTGACAGTTGGTTTGTGTGTTGGACTGGGCTGTATTCATAACTCTCTGCAGTTTCTTACAGTCCTGGGCAGAGCAGTTGCTGTACCAAACCATGATGTAATCAGGTAGAATGCTTTCTACGGTGCATCTCTAAAAGTTGGTGACAGTCCTTATGGACATGCCAAATTTCCTTATCCTCATGAGGAAGAAGAGGCATTATTGTGCCTTCTTGACCATTGCATCAATGTGGGAGGTCCAGAACAAATTGTTGGTTATCGTCACTCCTAGGAACTTGACGTTCCCGACCACCTCGGCTCCACTGATGCCAATGGGGCAGAGTCTTCCTCCTTGCTATCTGAAGTCAATGATCAGTTCTTTAGTTTTGCTGACATTAAGGAAGAGATTACTATCTTTGAATCACACCACAAAGTACTTATTTCCTTCCTGTATTCTGTCTCGTCATTGCTTGATATCTAAAACAGTGGTGTCAACAAATTTGTAGATGGTGTTTGGACGAAATTTGGCCACCAATCGCGAGTGTACAAGCAAGATAGTAGGCGGCTGAGTGTGCATCCTTGCAGGGCGATAGCGTTGAGGAATTATCATGAAGAAGGTACTGTCTGTCTTCACTGATTGTGGTCTATGAGTCAGCAAGGTCAGGGTCCAGTTGCAGAGGGCAGAGCAGAGACCTAGGTCATGGAGTTTGGAGGTCAGTTTGGTCAGGATTGTAGTGTTGAATGCAGAGCTGCCATCAATAAGTAGAATCTGGATTAGTGGTGCTGGAAGAACACAGCAGTTCAGGCAGCATCCAAGTAGCTTCAACGTTTCAGGCAAAAGCCGGACCTCAAATTGTTGCAAAAAGAGGTTAATCATAGAATCCCTACAGTGTGGAAACAGGCCCTTCAGCCCAACATGCCCACACTGACTTTCTAAAGAGTAACCCACCAGACCCATTTACCTATGTTTACCCCTGACTAATACACCTAACCTATACATCCCTGAACACTGTGGGCATTTAGTATGACCAATTCACCTGACCTGTACATCTTTGGACTGTGGAAGGAAACCAGAGCACCTGGAGGAAACCATGCAGATACAGGGAGAACGTGCAAACTCCACACAGACAGTTACCCAGGGCTGAAATCGAACCTGGGTCCCTGTCACTGTGAGATAGTAGTGCTAACCACTGATCCACCATGCTCCCCTAAAGATATCAGCAAATACTCCAACTAGTTGGTCCGCACAGGACCTGAGTGTATGGCTGGGACTCCATCAAGGCCAATCGCTCTCTTTGAGTTCACTCTCAAGAAGTCTGATTTGATGTCTGCAGTGATGACTCAGGGAATAGGTACGTCTGGGCTGTCAGAGTAGGTGACACCATTTCACTGGAAATCTGCTCAAACCGAGCGTAAAAAGCATTGAGCACTTCAGGGAGGGATGTGTTTTTGTCCGCTATCCTGTTCTTCCCTGTTCAAATTCATCTTGTATTCCATTATGTCGTGTAGGCCTTGCCAGAGGGTGGAACTGTGTTTCCATTACAAGCAGCTATGTAAACAATACTTAAATTGGTGCTAGATTATTAACTTTTATAAAGTACAGCAATCCTTCAACAATCCTTCATCTTAGGTCAAAGTTGTAATGAGGTCAGGAGCTGAGTAACTTGGTGGAACTCAAACTCAATATCAGCTAGTTAATAACTGCAGTCTAGGTGCTGTTTGAGTGTAATATTGACCATACCTTTCACCACTTTGGTGATGATTTAGAGCAGACTGTTTAAGTGGTATTTGACTGGATTTGATATGGGCATGACAGATTTGGGAATTCCCTTGTCGGGCACATTCCAATATGCAAGCTGAACTATAACATCCTTGGAAGACATGGTGCTGGCTGGTTCTGGAGCATTTGCTCAGCATTAAGGCCAAGATATTACTGGAATCCAAAGTTTCTGCCATTTCTAATATCTTCAGCTATTTCCCGCTATCGCCTGGGATAAATAAAATTATTTATTGACTCAATTCTATGATGATTGGATCTCAAGACAAGATTGAGATGGATCTCATGGTACTTCTGCCTGAAGGTTGCAGCAATTGTTTATGTGTTGGCTGCTATTATCATTGAGGATGGGATGCTTGTTGATTATCCTCTACCTTCTGTTGCTTAGCACCACCATCCACAATTGGATGCCAGTAGGAGTGCAAAGCCTTGATCAGATTCACTGGTTGTGGAATTCCTTAGTTTATTCCATAGCTTACTGCCTCCACATTTTAGCATTCTTTGGAGTCCTATATTGTTCCTCACCAGGTTGGAACCTCATTTCTTGATGTGCCTTGTACTGACCCTGACATCGTCTTCTCAACTCCCAACTAGACTAGTGTTGATTTTCTAGCTTGATGCTAGGTTTGAGTGAAGGCTGTGTCTGACCATGACGTTTCAAATTACAGCAGGTCTGCAGTTCATGCTCCTGGTCATCAACAATGTTTCATGATTTACTTTGTTATTTTTTCCAGTAATCACTGCAAGCCCAATCTGGCAGCTGCATTCTTCAGTGCTGATGTGGTTTGGCCAGTTGTAGTACAATCAAGCCAGACATACTGACAGACTTGGAGCCTCCTCTCAGAATACATTCCACCTCCTTGCTACCCTGAGTACTTCCTCCAAGTGGCTTTCAACACACTCAATATTTGAGAGGAGATGGTTGGTGATAATCAGCAGGATGTTTTTTTTTGCCCATGTTTGGCTTGATGCCTTCTGACTTCATGGGGTCAATGAGTCACTGTCAAGAGCCAAAGGCATTCCTCTCCCCTCAACCCTGCCAACCATATACTAAGGTGGCACACTTCTGATGCATCTATTCTGCCAGTGAGATAGAACATACTCAGGATACAGATGGAGGGGGACATGAATATGGCTTTAAGGTATGATTCAATGGGTATGACATTTTTAAGGTTGATGTTTGACCAGCCTGCAGAACAGCTCTCTTGCTCTTTGTACAAATACCCAAAAATTAATCTGGAGGTTCGACTGATCAAAATATGTCTTTGTCAAGGCTGGTGCCTTGGTCAAAGGGGTGTAATCATTCTGATTTTATTGTTAAGTTTTCACATAGCTGTTTGATGCAACTAATTGGTTTGCTCAGCCATTTCAGGCAATAGTTAAGAATCAACCATGTTGCTGTGAATCTGGAGTCATATATAGGCCAGACTGGGTATGAGCCAAAGACAAAAAAACTGCAGCTGCTGGAATCCAAAGTAAACAGGCAGGACACTGGAAGAACACAGCAAGCCAGAAAGGTTATACCTGAAACGTTAACTTCTGTACCTCCTGTTGCTGCCTGGCTTGCTGTGTTCTTCTAGCCTCCTGCCTGTCTAGACTGGGTAAGGACAGCAGATTTCCTTCTCTGTTGTGAACCAATAAAGATTTTACAATCAAACACTAGTTCAATTGTTAATGCAAGCTTTTTACTGCAGATTCTGGGGAGGTGGTGATGTAGCAGTAATGTCGCTTTATGAGAAATTCAGAACCTGACTCTAATGTTCTGGAAACATGGGTTCAAATTCCATTGGGTGGCTGGGGAAATTCAAATTTAAAAATCTGGGAAAAAAAAGCTAGCCTATTGTGGACTATATAGATGTTTATAAAAACCCATCTGGTTCGCTAATGTCATTTAGAGAAGTAAGTCTACCATCCTTATCTGGACTAGACTATACATGACTGCAGACCCACAGCAATGTGGTTGGTTCTTAATTGCCCTTTGGGCAATTAGAGATGGGCAACAAATGCTATCCTGGCCAGAGGCACCCAAATCCTGTGAATCAACGAATAGAAAAAGTATTATTTAATTAACTGAATCTATTTAGTATTTAATTCCACCCACTTCTGCAATTAGGTTTAAACTCACATCTTCTCATAATTAATCCAGGTCTCTGGATTATTTCTCCAGAAACATAATCGCTATGCCACTATTTTTTTTTGTGCGCAGGCCTCCTGCCCAGCATTTCATTCTTACTGTCTTGGGAATATAAGTATAAATACCTGTTTTCACTCTATCTTGGGAATAAGTTGGGGAAGTTTCACTCAGCAAATGTTACACTGAAACTGCATAACGCAAGATCACCTCCTGGAGGTAGTCTATGATCTATTGTTTTAATACCCTCGCTATCCACACAAAACTATCTTGCACAAAAGAGAATGGCATTGTAACACTGTATGTGCTCAGGACCGAAACAGGAATCATACTGTCCCCGAATTGTCAAAATAAGATGATCTGTAATCAACTGCAAAACCATTACATTAGATTATAAGCAAATTAAAGACATTATTAAAAACGGAATCTGAATCAATATATGGGAAGCTTATACTTGGAGATTATCTACTTTTACAATGATATATTAATAAGCATGAATGAATAAAGAGCTATATTCTTCAACTATTTATGATACAACGATATGTTAATTATTTAAAATGATATCCTTTGTGGTGTTCTCAGTTTGACAACTTTTATACTAAAATTCTCAGCCAGATAGCGATGAAACTGACAACAGCATCCCCTATAGGAAACTGTGTCAGTAACTGACAACGTGAGAAAACTGATCAAGATTACTTTCACGTTGCCCTTGTTCTAATATCAATAGCATGTATTAATGAATTACCTCTTCTGTTTGTTGGGGCCTATTTATGTAGACTGGCCGTTTAAGGCAAAATAAGAAGCTGCACCATCCCACATGTGGCTCATACCATAAAATAAAACATAAAAATATTGTGCTGTAAACAATCAATAGGCTAGAAAGTATTAATTGCAGGAGGACATTAGGACAATATTTCTGGTCAATGACTTTTCAGCAAAGTGCACAAGGTATCAGAAAATACTTTAATAAGGAGTAACGATGCAAGTGTGAACTTCTGGTGGAGAACTGAACTAAATTAAGATGAGGTGATTTTATTCAGTGGAATTCCATGATTTTAATTGGTTGTTGAATTTGGGGAAAGCAATTTTATACATATACAGTTAGGACTGTTGGTTTACAACAACTGGGTAAATTCACTTTATCTATAACATTGACTTATCCAGAGATTTTTACCATTTGAATTTTATCCAATTGTCCATGAAAATCATGCCCATCAATATAACCTGCAAAGCTGTCTGAGGGATATAATCTTCTACAAAATAATCCCTTTTGTCGTGCAAAATCCAAGAAGACATTTTCAGGTTATCAATAGTTCGTTCATTGTCCCTTTCGACAACTTGGATAGGAAGTGGTTAACTCAAATACTGTGTCATTTGACAGTCCCCAGTGACCCAATGAAATGATCGTTGAAAGTTACAATCAAAAAGAATTGCTCAAAAGGTTTTGCTCCCTGGAATCCTTTTGTTTTTGTTTTGCCAATGGTGGTGTTTGTGTTTGTTGCAACAAAAAAAAAAGTGATGTTCGTTTGCAATATTTTTTTTCATCTGACAGCACTGAAGTTCTTCTTTGAAAGCCAGTTTTGATAGAACTGGTTGCCTCCCTTGTCTGATTTATAAAGGAAATTCAGCCCTTGAGAGCCTGATTAATCTTAGGTAGAAATTACATCACAGAAATCAATGCATGCATAAAGCAATCGTGCTGTCCAGTGTGTCAATACAAATCAATCAATCATCAAGGTACACAACTTCTCTTATCCATTCTGCCTTGCACATTGGCTGAGATTTTGGACATTCTCAGGCCTGGTTTTTACTTCCATTTTTGAAACGCCCACACATACACACACACTCACCCTTCAGTAATTTCAGCTTTGAAAATACATATGTATTTTATAATAACACCAGACATCACTTCCCTCCAAACTAGCACACCTTCAATTAAATCCCCCACAAAATGTTCCTTTATTTTTTTTTCACACACAGAAGCTGAAGTACATAAAATGCAAAATTTTCTTCCAGTGACAAATTATAAATATTTATAAATATTTACACATACGTGGACAGACATCTTTCAGCATATTGCAAATGTCAAGCATTGGTGATTCCAACCTACCACCTTCCTTCAACTTGGAAGAAGCATATAAACAAAGAAAGGCACAGATGTGCTACAGCTGGGGAATTTCAATGTCTTTGACCAAATGTGATTTGGGGTTTCCATTACTAACTTTGCTGGCCAAGTTCTCAAAGACATAGTGGCCAAACTGGACTTACTGGTATCAAGAGAGCCAACATGATGAAATATACTATTTGGCTTAATTCTCTTCTATCTATCTCTCAGTTAAATGTATACACTTACATTATTGGTAGGAGTGATGGCTGCTTAGACTTTGTGGAAACAGTGTTATGTCACAATGAGCACATCTTCCTTTGTGGCTTGTGGAATTACAGCCACTGAGAATGGGAAAACTTAAAATAGTTCTGATGAAGAGTCACTAGACTCAAAACTTTAATTCTGCTTCTTTCCCACAGATGCTGCCCGACCTGCTGAGCTTTGCAAGCAATTTCTGTTTTTTTTTGTTTCAGATCTCCAGTATCTGCAGTTCTTTGTTTTACTTACCAGTTCAAAACTGGGCATTCATGAGGCAGTATGGGCTACTTACATCAGCAGAATACCATTACGGACCAGAATGCCCCTCAATCACATAACCATTCAACCAGGTGACCAAAAAAGTGTTTTGAAGAGCAGGTCAAGAGCCATGTTAACGTGCTGGCTAACCAAAGGTGCAAAACAGAACCTAATATATGAAGAAATATACAAGCATTCTGGTCACAAGAAATGGTTCAGGTTCCAATAATATTTTGAGTGTAGTGCTCAAGAAAGAAACATGATTGAAACTAAAATGTTTCTTGGCCTAGACATACAACACCGTTCTTGGAAGATCTTTGGTATGTGTGGAAGTGCAGGTAAATCTCTGTCGGATGCGGAAGACTCCTTTGGGGCCTTGGATGGAGGTAAGAGGAGTGGTGTGGGCAGAGATTCTGCAATTCTTATGATGTCAGGGGAAGGCACTGGGAGGGGAGGTTGGGTTGGTGGGGGGAGGGGTGTGGACTTAACAAGAGAGTCACCGAGGGAATGGCCTTTACGGAATGTGGATAGGAGTGGGGAAAGAAATATATCCCTGGTGGTGGAGCTTCTTTGATGTGTGTAGAAGTGCAGGTAATTCTTTGACATGAAGGAACACCATTCCTTCATTATCACTGGATTCGTATCTTGTAACTTCCCACCTGACAATATTCTGAGATTGCCTTCATCTTCAGGCATCAGGAAACTATTCTGATACCAGCCTCTTGAGAGGAACTAGTCACCGAGAACAAATGTTTGTCTCAGCAGTGATGGTCAGGTCCCAAAGAATGATTTTAAAAATTGTGATTATGGAACAAGGATAATATACATGTCACCTGCAAAATGATTGACCGCATAGATTCCCAAATGATTCAAGTTCTAAAATGGAATTGGAGAAATGTGTTCGTATCTCAGGGCTTAGAGTGCATTCATGGCTCTTCCAAATTAACTAAACAATTTTTTTTCTTGTTTTTTTTAGGTTCAGCCACAGAACTGTTCAATGAGGTTCTCAGAGCTTTCTTTTCTGTTGCCCTTTTAAAGATGCCACAATTGTATTTAAAGTCATGTTTTATTCAATTGCTAATTTCCTGCACGTTTGAACTTTTGATGCACTCATAATTCATGAGGTAGTGACATTAATATTTTAACTTTTAAAAATATGTCAGTAAAGTGAACTCAGGTTTTGCTTGAGTACCAGTTCTAGCTAACAAATATATTTATAATATGCTCACAATGACTGAAAGGTACTTTCAGAAGACACTCAGCTCCAGTTTAGAAGTTAAAACAGAATCAACTGTTGACGCAAGGTGACTGTTCCATTAGAAGTTGAGTTACACATTTAGCTGCTGATTGGAATTTTACTGAATTAAACATTTTAAACTACAATAGCTGACGTTGAGAGCTTTGTAAATATGTTTTGCTTGTATGACATTATCATGCAGACAGATATGTGGTTGATAATTTGAAATGGAACTGAATCGAGTGGCTGTTCCTTGAAGTACCATGATCTGTCTGTCACATTGGGTCAATTGTTTAACAGGAGCATTTTGACTTTAGTATAAATCCTAATGTCTTGTATTCTGCACAAAACAAAAAGTAATAACATTACAATGTAAAGAAAAAGATCAGTTATCTCAGTTCATATAACATTGTAGTAATGTGGTAAATAGTACATAGGGTAACTTGACTCCTTTTGTGGGCGGCATGGTGGCACAGCGGTTAGCACTGCTGCCTCACAGCGCCAGAGACCCGGGTTCAATTCCTGCCTCAGGCGACTGACTGTGTGGAGTTTGCACATTCTCCCCGTGTCTGCGTGGGTTTCCTCCGGGTGCTCCAGTTTCCTCCCACAGTCCAAAGATGTGCAGGCCAGGTGAATTGGCCATGCTAAATCGCCCGTAGTGTTAGGTAAGGGGTAAATGTAGGGGTATGGGTGGGTTGCGCGTCGGTGTGGAATTGTTGGGCCGAATGGCCTGTTTCCACACTGTAATGTAATCTAATCTACACTGTTGAGGACTTCAAGATAGTCGAGGTACATCTAACTTCAAAACATATGTCTGAATCCATTCACTGTTCCAAAACAAATGGCAGCATTCAAAACTGTAAATTGTTTTTATGTTGCCATACTACAATTCAGTGAGACCTGTGCACTTATTCTTGACACTCGATGGATGGATGTTTGCTCTCAGAGAAAGTGAGGACTGCAGGTGCTGGAGATCAGAGTCGAAGAGTGTGGTGCTGAAAAGCACAGTCAGTCAGGCAGCATCTGAGGAGCAGAAGAGTGGACATTTACACTAATAGACCAAAACAAACTGATGGTAAATCAGCAGCAATTCATTCATTCCACGCATTGTCATTTGTTCTTGGGAAATGTTGCTGAAATTTTCAAGTCAAAATTGAGTAAAACAACAATGAGACTTGGAAAAGTATTCACAAAATTTCAATAGAAAGAAGACACATACATTAAAAAAAATCAACTTCTAATTTGCTATTTTGGGATTGAGCAGTAAACATGCTTTTCCTCCATGAGTGTGAAGCAGAGGAGGCTGAATGATGGTAGCAATGGCAATCATTATTATAGTATAGTTTCAGAAACTGCCTAAATGTCCATTGTCTTTTCTACAAAAAGGCTTTCATAATTACGAACTGTTTAAGGTAAGAACAATAAAGTTGACAGGTATTGACAGAAATAGGTTACACTTAACTGACAGAAATATTCACTCATCTGGTATTCATTTAAATGGAATGGGCTATGCAACTAGAATAATGGTTTGAAAAAGGTAAAAAAAAGCTTTCCTTTGATATAGCTCTTTTAAAGTAGCTGCATCCTGAGTCACTGCCAGGAATGTATTGCAATCCTTAAAGGGATAATGCTAAACTACCGCTATGTGTCACTTGGGGATGATCTATGAGGATATTTCATGTTTTAAATAAAAGATAGCAAACTACTGAGGAAAACAAAAAGAGAATGTTCCGTGACCCTGAAACTTCTGTAAATCCAAAACCAGGTGTGGATATTTGATTGATAAAGGGAACATGCAAGATCTGCTACAACCTCAGCAATAGTTTGATGTAAGTTGAACATCCGCACTACCTCCTTAAACCTTGTGGACACCATGCCACCCCCTAACAGTAACACTTTGGAAATGAAACCTAGTTTACACAAGATCTTTCAATACAGAGACTCATCATTAAAAGAAAGGACTGAAAATGAGTAAGGTTATTTTTAAAAAAGCACAAAGGGGTTTCTTTGTGTTAAATGTTCAGGAATTGCACACAAAACAAGGAGGAAACGCTGAACTTTGTACAAAACTTCATGTGTACACTTTTCAACAGCTCGTTATAGAAAAGATATAAAAGCAACACAATTAAGAAAGCACATATGCACAAACAAGTTATCAAAGTTGAAAGTTTGCTATTTTGAAGAGAAACTTGAGAAATGTAAACTTATCTATTAGAATTGAGAAACAATGGTCTCTTAATTGTTTTCAGGTTATACATTAAGATAACTAGTTTCTACCAGTTGTGAAATGGTAGCAAGAGGTCAGTAATTTAAGATAGACACCAACGAAATTAGAGATATGCAGACTGTCATTTGAATTTTCAATAATTTGCTGTTAGATATATGAAGGAATTCTACTTGAACTGAAACAATTTAGGTAGCAAAAGGGTTTTGCAAACACGTCTGCAAAGGATATTTTGTGAATCAATGTGGAAACTTGAGGTTTTTAGCAACAGTGTAATGATGATGTAGTAGTGTCAATAGAGTCCAGTGGGGCAATTACATGGAGGGAGCTGCAGCAGAAACTGTTCCAAGATGTTCACGTGGCATAGCCTCTGAGGAATGGTAAATCATCATAAGTTAAATTGTTTAAGACATGATAAGATTCCAAATTATAGGAAAACTAAGAGACAGCATTCAAATTTAAAGATGTTTATCACAAGTTAGACTCCTTATGGTAAGTTCAATAATGGAAGCTACATTCCCTCTCGGTGAAGAATATCATAGTATATGGTGGATTATCTCTGTCACAGTCTCCAATTCCATGACATTCTGTCCCCTCGATATTCGCAACTGTGTGTTACCTGTATCAGGTGTTTTTTCTAATCTTCAAAGCCTTATAATAACTACCATCTCCCTGTCTTTATGAGCTGAGTTGATTCCCATAGGGGACTGATCATTCATTCTGTTAATGTTTTCAGATTATCCTGGCCAACATAGAGAAGACAATCAGAACTCCAAAGCTTTCCTTCACCTAAACCTGATAGCATTGAGGAAAGATGGTTTCAAAAAATTTAAGAAAATATGTAAAGATGTGAAGGAACAAAGAAAAACTTGTGAAGGTCAGAAAGAAGTAAAAGAGGAGGAATGAAGGAAGGAAGCAGAAGTGGAAGAAGAGAATTTTAGAAATGGCAGTAGGTACTTGATGAATATTTCTAAGTCTAGCTGATTATAACAAGCTATAAGACTTTGCAGAGGGGCTAGCAGGTGGGCAGAGAGAGTGGTCAAAGAGCAAGGAAGTAATACGCTGCAGGACATTGCCTGAAAATTTTAGATTATTTTATGGTAAAATGCATCACAAGTGTATATATATATGTTTCAAAAATATCTGATCTTCGAGTATTTATTTGAAAATTGTTTGCACTATAAAGTGTTGCTGTGACACGGTACCAATGTTTTAAAGCACTAACTAGGGTAAAAGAAAAACACACATTTAATGCTTTGGATGAATAATAAGTAAAATGAGTAAGGTTAGATTGTTCAGTGCTGGTTTCAGCTAATTGCTTTCACCAATATCAAACAGAATTCCACAAGCGATAGGAAATTGCTTTTTATTTCATTCTGTTTGTTTTATTTAAAAACTGCAAAGTAGATTGTTCTGTTCCTTTTGGAAACAAAGCCCACACTAAAACAAAAACAAATCTAAGCCTGAAGCTCACTGGAATGATGTGTGGCACAATATCTAATAAATCACTGACTGTTAGCAGGTCATTTGATTTGTCCCTTCTTAAGAATCTATTGACTCCTTTTCCAAACTCTCCCTAAATAAATCTTCTAGACAGTTAATGCTGAAAGATAGGAGATGAAATCCCACTGTCAGCCTTCCTTTCAGATTATCCACATTCAATGTAAGTATCCAGAGAGAGGTTGTAACCTGGCAGTCAAAGGGCTTTAACTTGATACATGCTTTATTAAGATAATGACTAAGAAATGGTTTCGTGCAAAGGTTTAAAATCAACAGCCTTTTCCTACATTAAGCAGCAGTTGTCAGTGAACTTGACAAGTAGAAAGCGTTCTAGAGAAGAAAAAATAATACATAATGCTTGTTGGCTGTTTAATGTACTTTAGTGCAATTCCTACTTCACAATCTTAATTAACAATATTGGACAGTAAAGTATCTTTATTGTGATCCAAGAGTTTATTAAGGGCCTGTGCTATTCCATAAACTGTGCAAATTGTAATAAAATCTTTTTGAAGTCTTTTCACTGAAGAATATAATTTACAGTAGCAGCACTCTATAATGGTGGCCTCATAGATAATGTGAAACCCTAATTTTCTTCATTCATTGAATTTACTATATTTAATGTATATTAAAAATTTCACCCATACAATGCAGATGTAAATAAATTATACAAACAACTTACATCAAGATGGTCCCATCTACCAGGAAAAAAAGAATGCCAATGAAAATGTTTTCCAGCTCTTGTCAAACACAGCATTTTTTTTTAAAGAAAATATTTGAGTTGTTAACTTAAGGGAAGGCCAGAGGAGATCATGAGTTCCACAGGGTTGACACTGCAAAAGAATAGAAAGAAGGATAATGGATTGGGACAGAAAACTGAGACCCTGAAATAGTGTGGGAGTGAAGGATTTTAGGACATCGTAACACTATTATAAGACTCAACAGAAATGGAATGATACTACTACAGCAATCAATGGTGACCTTCCACTTACTGTAACATTTTGGAAAGTGGGATGACTCATGTAACAAAACCAATAACCCAAGAGCCTTCACAATAGTGGGTTTTAGAAATGTCACTGTCAACAAAAAGGATTTGGCCAGTTTGTGATTACCTAGCAATAATAATAGGGCTGTGTTCATTGACCATATTATGTCTGACACCAAGATACAATTGGTTCGATATTCAAAGAAAGAAGTCACAAACACAAGAAGCCTATGCAAAAAAAGAGATGATTTGACTAAACCAAAGGGTGGTATAAATAGAATAACTGACTTGTGAAGCTAGTACACCGCAAACTAATTCAGTCCAAGGATTCGGGAACTCATAACCCACTTGACCGTTAGCCCTTCCCGTAATCACTTATTGAATTTATTATGTGGTATGCCACCAATCACCCGTTATTCTATATCTAAACTTTAAAATTGGAACCCACCTGCAACACAGAAAAGGAAATACAGTTTTTTTTAACAATTCCATAATTGGCCACCTTCTCACATCCAACATCTAAGCAATGAGAAGGAACAGTCTGTCTGCAAAATGGCTGAAAACCAGTTGTTTCTGAAAAGTGATGAAGGCTATCTTAGATGGACAAATCCCATGTGTGAGGCCCAAACTGGATCACTAGGTCTGCTTTGAGAGAAGACTTGAAAGAAACACTAACAGCAGATAGATGGAGTTCCTTATTTCAGTATGGACAGGCCAATCGGAATGATTGATTGCCAGACTGAGCTATGAACTTCACAGAGAAGCAGACAAATACAAAAAAAATCAAATCCATCATTAAATTCCACATGTGCCAAAGCTTTACAGCCTTCCCTTGAAGCCCTCTTTCCCCATTATTTGGCAAAGTGAAAGTACGTCCCTTTGGAAGAGAGAGAAAAACTAGAGTGATCTTGGCTGAGGTGAAATAATGCAATGGCCTGTGCTTTCTGTTCAGTCCATGTGATATTGAGAAGCAGCTACTGGCTCCTGTGATAATCAACCAGAGGCTGAGCGGAAGACCTTTGCATCAGGGTCAGCTGCTTTGCAAGCCAAACTGTTTTGGTGTACCCACAACATTGTCATTTTGCAATTAGCAAATTGCCCATGTTTGTTCAATTAGTGAAAACAAAAGAACAATTCAACTTAGCTCTTTGCTGCCCTATCAGCTTCCTAACATTAGTCCAGTGATGGAAGGAATCATCAGTGGCCTCACCAAGCAACACCTACTCATTTATAACTTGTTCACCATTTCCCAATTTGGTTTTGACCTCAGTCGTGTGACTCCAGACATTCACAATTCTCATTTGCAATGTGATTCACTATTTACCGCACACCTGAATGGGTGCAACTATGAGAACATACAAGAGGATTTACCCCCCACTTCAGTTCAGTGTTTGATGTTCCAGTTACTTGATTTAATATTCATCCACCCATCTTTTTTGGAATACTATGTGCAATTCTGGTCTCCCTGCTACAAGAAGGATGTTGTGAAACTTGAAAGGGTTCAGAAGAGATTTACAAAGATGTTGCCAGGGTTAGAGGTTTTGAGCTATAGAGAGAGGTTGAATAGGCAGGAGTTGTTTCCCTGGAGTGTCAAAGGCTGAGGAGTGACAAACCTTATAGAGGTTTGTAAAACCATAAGGTGCATGGATAGGGTAAATAGACAAGGTCTTTTCCCTGGAGTATGGGAATCCAAAACTAAAGGGCATAGGCTTAAGGTGAGAGGGGAAAGATTTAAAAGGGACTAAGGGTAACTTTTTTCTTGCAGAGAATGGTGCGTGAATGGAATGAGCTGCCAGAGGAAGTGGTGGAGGCTGGTACAATTACAACATTTAAAAGCCATCTGGATGAGTATATGAATAGGAAAGGTTTAGAGAGGTATGGGGAAAATGCTGGCATATGGGACTAAATTCATCTCGGATATCTGATCAACATGGACAAGTTGGACCAAAGGGTCTGTTTCCATGCTGTACAGCTTGGTGACTCTAAGTGCTGCACGAATGTATTCTATACATTCTAAACACAGCTTTCATGAACTCACCAATGAAGTTTTAATTACCTCAAACTCCTGCAACATCTATCACCAAGGAAACCAGCAGAAATATTGTGGAACTATTGACACCTCCAAGCTTTCTTCCAGGTCCACATCACCCACACTGTGACAAAATTTCCCTTTCTTGGTCATTGCTGGGTTCAAAAACTGGAATTCCCAGCATGAAACCACTATGTAAGCATTATCACTACCACAACTTGTCAAATGAGAAGGGTTACCACTCATAACCTTTTTCAGTGCAACTGGGATGGGAGTAACAATGAAGCACTTGTGAGCAGCACAGTGACACATTGGTTAGCACTGCTGACGCACAGCACCAGGTACCTGGATTTGGTTGTTCCCTCAGGCAACTGTCTGTATGGAGTTTGCACATTCTCCTTGTGTCTGCATGGGTTTCTTCCACATGCTCTGATTTCCTCCCACAGACCAGAGATATGCAGGTTAGGTGGATTAGCCATGGGAAGTGCAGGGTTACAGGGATAAGGTAAGCGGGGGAGTCTGGGTGGAATGCTGTTCAAAGGGTCGGTGAGGACTTAATGGGATGGATGGCCTGCTTCCACACTGTAGAGATTCCATGAATCATTGCCAACAGTCCAAAAACATTGTATTTGCCAATATTATAGTTGTTATCCAGTCATGTTTCATCTTCTTTAGCATACAATTGTTATTTTAATGTTGATGAACTCCCAAAAGCCTGTCCACCAGGTCACATTGCCCTTGAGCATAGCTTTGTGCTTGGCTGATGAGCTACAGGGTGAAGTGATCCTTTATACAAATGGGATATAAAGTAGATGCAGTGAAGACTATCGGTTAACTGAGAAATAACAATATGACAGATCTCAATTTCAGAATACAATTTATCACTCAAGTTTTTTGATAGTTAACCTAAACAGAAACAACAAGCACAAGTCGCCTAATAAATGTTGCATTCAACTAGTTGACTCTGTTTAACAAACTACACATCAATAGACTCAGACCACTTTCTGTGTTTTCACACCTTATCTTGGACTTTCCATGCCTCAAAGTTTTACATGATACTGCAAATCCTATTGAAATCTTTCTTAACCTCTACCTGTATCAGAAACCAACTGGCTAGCAGCAGCAACATCAGCCTTAAGTCTAGCTAACTCCAGAAGGACTAAAAATTCAAAAATAGTTTGCAACTAACTATGATGTGTTCAAAGGCAAAGCACTATGGATCTTGGAAATCTGAAATAAAGCAGTAAATGTTAGAAATATTCAGCAGATTTGATAAAATTGGTGGATAAAGAAGCCACTAATAATTTGGGTTGATGATGTTATCTCACAACCTCTTTTTGGTGAGTGCAATATTACTAATAGAGCTTCCTTTCTTTTCCTCATGATCTATGGAAGTTATCTTGATGTGACTTTTTCTCTTGGTGAGCTTCAGGGATGTACTTGGATTTCAACAGAGCACTGGTAAATATCTTCAAAACATATGACCAGCACTATGCACATTGTCAAAAAGTTCTCAAAATTGAAGCTAAGTGGGAACTGTGATCCATTTCCTGGACACCAGCCTCAGATAAACTGGTTAATTTTTAACATTGAATCAAGTTAAAATGGGACATCTGTGGTTTTTGATCACTTTATGTACTATGACAGAATTGAGGGCTCCAGTAGGAAGCTGGATCTTAGATAATAATATCTCACTTTTCTCACATGACTTCCCTTTCTGGATTCAATATGTATCATAGCTGCTGATGCAGTAGCCATCAGAGCTAGAACATAGAACATAGAACAATACAGCACAGAACAGGCCCTTCGGCCCACGATGTTGTGCCGAACTTCTATCCTAGATTAAGCACCCATCCATGTACCTATCCAAATGCCGCTTAAAGGTCGCCAATGAATCTGAATCTACCACTCCCTCGGGCAGCGCATTCCATGCCCCCACCACTCTCTGGGTAAAGAACCCACCCTGACATCTCCCCTATACCTTCCACCCTTCACCTTAAATTTATGTCCCCTTGTAACACTCTGTTGCACCCGGGGAAAAAGTTTCTGACTGTCTACTCTATCTATTCCTCTGATCATCTTATAAACCTCGATCAAGTCACCCCTCATCCTTCGCCGTTCCAACGAGAAAAGGCCGAGAACTCTCAACCTATCCTCGTACGACCTACTCTCCATTCCAGGCAACATCCTGGTAAATCTTCTCTGCACCCTCTCCAAAGCTTCCACATCTTTCCTAAAGTGAGGCGACCAGAACTGCACACAGTACTCCAAATGTGGCCTAACCAAAGTCCTGTACAGCTGCAACATCACCTCACGACTCTTGAATTCAATACCTCTGCTAATGAACGATAATACTCCATAGGCCTTCTTACAAACTCTATCCACCTGAGTGGCAACCTTCAAAGATCTATGTACATAGACCCCAAGATCCCTCTGTTCCTCCACCTGACCAAGAACCCTACCATTAACCCTGTATTCCACATTCTTATTTGTTCTTCCAAAATGGACAACCTCACACTTGGCAGGGTTGAACTCCATCTGCCACTCCTCAGCCCAGCTCTGCATCATATCTAAGTCCCTCTGCAGCCGACAACAGCCCTCCTCACTGTCCACAACTCCACCTATCTTTGTATCATCTGCAAATTTACTGACCCACCCTTCGACTCCCTCCTCTCAGTCATTAATAAAAATTACAAACAGCAGAGGACCCAGAACTGATCCCTGCGGAACTCCACTTGTAACTGGACTCCATGCTGAATATTTACCATCTACCACCACTCTCTGACTTCGACCGGTTAGCCAGTTTTCTATCCAATTGGCCAAATTTCCCTCTATCCCATGCCTCCTGACTTTCCGCATAAGCCTACCATGGGGAACCTTATCAAATGCCTTACTAAAATCCATGTACACTACATCCACTGCTCTACCCTCATCCACATGCTTGGTCACCTCCTCAAAGAATTCAATAAGACTTGTAAGGCAAGACCTACCCTTTACAAATCCGTGCTGGCTGTCCCTAATCAAGCAGTGTCTTTCCAGATACTCGTAAATCCTATCCCTCAGTACCCTTTCCATTACTTTGCCTACAACAGAAGTAAGACTAACTGGCCTGTAATTCCCGGGGTTATCCCTATTCCCTTTTTTGAACAGGGGCACAACATTCGCTACTCTCCAGTCCCCTGGTACCACCCCAGTTGCCAGTGAAGACGAGAAGATCATTGCCAACGGTACTGCAATTTCCTCTCTTGCTTCCCACATAATCCTAGGATATATCCCATCAGGCCCGGGGGACTTGTCTATCCTCAAGTTGTTCAAAATGTCCAACACATCTTCCTTCCCAACAGGTATCTCTTCTAGCTTATCAGTCCGTTTCACACTCTCCTCTTCAACAATACGGTCCCTCTCGTTCGTAAATACTGAAGAGAAGTACTTGTTCAAGACCTCTCCTATCTCTTCCGACTCAATACACAGTCTCCCACCACTGTCCTTGATCGGACCTACCCTCATTCTCGTCATTCTCAGGTTTCTCACATACGCATAGAATGCCTTGGGGTTATCCTTGATCCTATCCGCCAGGGATTTTTCATGCCCTCTCTTAGCTCTCCTAATCCCTTTCTTCAGGTCCCTTCTGGCTATCCTGTATCCCTCCACTGCTCTGTCTGAACCTTGTTTCCTCAACCTTATGTAAGCCTCCTTCTTCCTCTTTACTAGACATTCAACCTCCCTCGTCAACCAAGGCTCCCTCACACGACCATTTCTTTCCTGCCTGATAGGTACATACATATCAAGGACACGTCGTATCTGCTCCTTGAAAAAGTCCCACATTTCCACCACATCCTTCCCTGACAGCCTATGCTCCCAACGTATGCTCCTCAAATCCTGTCTTACAGCATCGTAATTTCCCTTCCCCCAATTGTAAAAACTTCCTTGTTGTGCGCACCTATCTCTCTCCATAACCAAGGTGAAAGTCACAGAATTGTGGTCGCCATCACCAAAATGTTCACCCACTAACAAGCCCACCACTTGTCCCGGTTCATTACCGAGTACCAAATCCAATATGGCCTCCCCTCTGGTTGGACAATCTACATACTGCGTTAGAAAAGCTTCCTGGACACACTGCACAAACACCGCCCCATCCAATCTACTTGATCTAAAGAGCTTCCAATCAATATTTGGGAAGTTGAAGTCGCCCATGACTACGACCCTGTGGTAGAATTGTGTTTAATCCTGTTGTGAGAGTGGGTCAGCATTCCTGCTTTTAAAACCTATTATGGTGTCAAATTGTTATCATGTATCCTTGCAATGCTGTGCTTCATTGGAACAGATGTGTGTTGTTGTCGTGAGTTGGCTCCAACCACATTAAGGGATTTTAAGCAGAATATACAGTAATTGTAATTCCACATAAAAAGAAAAATGGTGGTGGATGCTGCGGTCCAGATGGTGCTTACACATTTAATTATAGTTGCTAACTAGGCCATTTTCCACGGTAGTAGTTGGTGTTTCGGGTCAGGTAGACAGAATAATTGAGCAAAATGCTGAGGGTACTGCTCCTATTCAGTGAAACTATTGATTATGAAGGCTCGAGAATAATCTGACTGTCTAGTGTGGGAGCTGCATTAAGAAAATAGGATCCTTCATTTTCCTAAAGCATGTTTTGCATCAACATTGAATAATTGTTGAAAGCCTCAGTAGCAAGCCTTTATGCCAGACAGAAATATTTGTTGAGGACAGGCCCAGGAAGGCTCCTCCAGCCTTCAGCTCCTTCTAGAATCCTTTCTTCTTCTACCACGTTGGTATTTTCCTTCCT